>NW_020271193.1:2403213-2991530 GCF_002803265.2 Melanaphis sacchari | reverse complement strand
AATATATATTATGTGCATAATATTGTATTTTCATTGATAATAATTTTATTGTTCAAACAAACTATATTTAAATTTTTTGTAGATAATAAATGTATGCGATTTTGAAAATAAAAAATATTACGATTTTTCTCATATTTGTAGTGTTTACCGAGTTTAAAGAGTTTTGGCATGTTAATAATTTTAATATCATTGACTGTTTTATTTCATAAAATCATTATTTTATTCCCAACCTTGTCAACTTGTATTAACTGAGTTATATGCGTAGTTTTTAAATTTAATATATAAATATATCATATTTTGCAGTTAACTTATATAGTAATTACGTTTTCCTAACGTGGTTAGTTACAAAAAATGATATACTATGTAAATATATTATAATATTATTAATTAAGTATATTTTCATACATTAAAGTTTAAAATAACGTAAATTATAGAACTTTTATAATACGGAAAACACTTCTTAAATCTTCTTACCGGTTGAAAATATTACCTCGGGGAGAAGCTGCAAAAACTTAAATAAATTTCCTATAGCTTAGTACTAAAATACACATCAACAAAAATAATAATATATTATCACAAATTTATGCTTATTTCTTGTAAAAAAATATACACAGAAAATAAAATATTAACTGTTAAATAACTAAACATATTATTAGAAATTTACAAATACGCATATCATAATAGCACAACCAAATTTAACATAACCAACCATTCATAAATATATAACATTAGGACATTTAGAACTGAAGATCTAATATTTTCAAAAATAAATATTTTATAAAAATCATAATCAATATTACAACAGCCACTTGATGACTGGATTAAAATGTATAAGTATATACTAGAGAAAGTTTTTGATACAACCAAAATATTTAATTTTTAAATTTTTTAAATAAGTATTGCTATAAAATTGGTTTATTACTTTAATATTACAAAATAAAGTATAAAATATTATGTTAATCACATATTAACTATTATCAAAGTATTTTAATTATTGTTTCTTAAATATTTGATATTATATAAGTCTTAAAGTCTTAAACTGAGAATTATTTAATATATTTTTATATTATATAAAATATGTTTTATCGTATAGTGGAGATTTTTTCGATGCAATTTAATACATCAAACGTTTTCTGGATAATTGGGTTGATACATTGTATACACACACGTATATTATTGCTAGATCACAACAATATCGTAATTACGACATTTTGGGTGTTACCAGGCAAGGCATACCCGGTGGTTACATGCGATTATTATACGCCAACCAGTATTATCGAGTCTGTTATCAATTTACGGTATAAATCGTAATAAGTGTGTAACAGCAATATTATAATGCCTAAAATCGCATATCGATACTTAGTCGATGGAGACGCATTGCCCTTTCACGCTCAATACTTCGATCCGTATGCCACTCGTTATGAGATCATCGTATAGCGTAAATCTGCGTGTGTTGTAAGTCTTGGGTATGCAACATAGTAGCGACCAATAGTAAGAAGTATACCATATCGTCGGGTTACGTGGATTACGAAAATCATAATTTTATGCTGACATAAGAATAGGACCTAACTTGCGAATTCGCAGCATCTGCTAACGATACTAATGATATGCATATTATTATGTACTATAGACATAAATTATAATATTTAATCATGTCATAACGAACGTCTAAATCGCATTAGTTACGATAATCAATAAGAACGGTGATAGGAGAAGGGACGAGTGAAATGTTTCCGAATAGAAAAAAAAAACCTAAACGTTTAGCAAAATCCGTTGGGTAGCGTTATAATAATATTATGTGCCGCATTGTGAATGTCCGCGACCAAACGGCAAACACAATGACGAGCTAAAAATCAATAGACGCTTATTGTTTTCGGAGAACACAAAACACGCGTACAATATTTCTAGGCGTCAATGACTATATTATTAATATATTATATTATACACGCGTACTATAATATTATAATACAGTATGTGCATGTGACAAAGGAGTCAGTGTTTCTTCTTCGATCTATAAACGAGATTACAAAAACCGATTTGTTTTTCGTCGATGGGAGAAAACCATAATCATAGTACCTATACGTATAATATTATAATAACAACAAAAGTAACACTCTCCGACTTATACGTATATAATATTATTATTACGGTTTTTATATGTTAGTTGTTAATCTAAATAACATAATTCTTGCGTTAAGTACATGGCCTGAAAACGTCAAAAATATAACAATTGTTATACTTGTCTTGTTACTATCATTTTTATGACGATCTCCACGCCCGATCGTCTACTACTCGTGTTTAAGTATGACTATATACAATACAATACAATACAATATTAAATCGTATAAATTCATAGGGTAAAAGAAAATTAATCTTTTCGATTAAATTGTTCGACTACCGATGATAGTCGTAAATAATAGCATATAATATTATACTTATTATAATCACGTAGGTACGTTATTATTTGTATAATGATTTCGTGTGACAGATATATGTAGAAAATCAACTGCAAGTATAATATTATGATGTGTTCCGAACGGAGGGAGCAGAAACCTTACTCGTATTGAATTTATAATGATGTAATTATGTACTCTTCCTTGGGATGACGCTCTCGTGCAGACGAACACGTGCTTCAATAATTTTTCATTCACGCACAATACCTATATGACATATCATTAAAGACACATTGTGTATGTACATAAATATATCAAATATATATATATCTGAATGATTTGATGACAATTTTACATTGAAATTATATTTAAATATGACATACCTACGTATTATAATCCTGTTACACCGTATACTGTGTTTGTTAGGAAACTAGTTTTCAGAATTTTTCTATCCTCTTAAAATCAATATACCTACACACGTAAACAAAAAAACTAGAACCTAAAATAAGACGGTGAATTCAATACTGTTTGGACGATATTATAATATCGATGTTTATGCGTATGAGCTCTATTTTATTTTCAATCCCATAAATATTACGAAAATATTACAATTATTCAAATGCTGGCATTGTCGCTACTAATGATATAATCGCCACGAAATAGCAAGAACTCGCGTAGAATGTAGTTTTCGAATTCATCTTTCACGCCATTAACCAAATGTTTAAACAAAACGTGATAATACATTCCATTAACTATTAACTCTTAGATTCTGAACGAATCGAGGATCCAGGAAGTTGAGGGAGGAGTTATTTATTAGTTTAACGACGTTGTTGTTGTTGTTTTTTTTTTTGCGAGTATAATTTTATGGTAGCTAACAAGATATGTGAAATAAATATTAATTTACACGACAATCACTCTGAATACGTTTGTAACATGCCATTCGCGCAATTGAACAATCGATCGATTGTAAATTTGTAACTCAATATTATTTATGCTCCTAATTTCGCAAAGATCGTTTTAATCATTTTTCAAAAGTAGCTTATAGTTTCATTTGTAATACAATATTATAAGTATGTGTTGATATTAAAATATCTTTGTAAGATATATTACTGTTTCATATAGTTATATATTATATAATATTATAATACTTGGAAAGTTAATAGAAATACACGCACACAATATAGTTTAACTTTATAAATACCTTATTTTTTTATTCGATCAAATCCTGTCATATAATAGTATCGTGTTCAGAAAAGTATAACTTGACGCATTCGATTTGAAGAATTTTTTACAGTTTATATTATAAATTATTCTGCTTTGTAATTTAAGCGCGGAAACTTCAATCAGGATCGTCTTTTTTCAACTGACATTTCATCGGTATTGAAAATTTAATAAATCAAATTATGGTATAACATAACGCAACAATATTATTATATATCGTATTGTATAGATGCATTGTACATATTAAACGACAAGCGTATTGTATATACATAATAAAATGCTGATTTCTTTTAATGGTCTACCTTTACATCGTGGTGCCCTAGTATACAAGTACGAGTCAAGTTATTTTTATGATCAAAGTCTTTAGTGATTTTATTTTCATTTTATTATTTAATTTCCACAGTTAAGTCGACATTTTAAAATCGATTATTAATGTATTTACCGGTGATTCAATATACTCTTAATAATAGCATCATAAATTCTCATAAAAAATGTTAATATTATACAACCCCCGCACTTAGATGTCTATATAGATAATATAAATAAATATTTACACTTTTTATGACTTTTTTTAAACTCATTATGCACTTAAAACTTTTTTAAATGAACGTAAACGATAAATTGGACTTAATTTTATTGTCACGCACGTATCAAAAAAAAGAATCAAACTTTTAGAGAGCTTAAGGTTTGAAATTTGTTTTACTTCTGAGAAAAAATTCAATCAATTGTTCAGTGTCTACCATTATAAATCACGAACATAAAATCTGATGATATATTATAGGTACTACGCTTAGTTATTATAAGTTATACATTGAATTATACATCATCACATCTCATATATAACGATTGTACATCAGATAATAACACTAATATTATGAATAATATTATTTGAATTAATAGTTCAGTGTTTATTTATTTAATTTATGTCTTCATGTTTATCTGAAATTCATTGAATAACTTTACCCCATGTGTATTTTGCATGCAGTACACGCTGGTTCCATACATGTTGTATACAATAAACGTATTATGTATACATATTACATAAACTTCTATACAATCTTTGAAAATGTCATAGTACGATATTACATTTTCGAAAAATATTAATACTAACATTATCAAAGTGAAACTATTACTGGATTATAATATAAATTTACGATGAAAATACGCCTATCTGTATAACACACAGATTATTAGTAAACATTGAACTTGACGAACTGCCACGTATATCTAGCAATCCTACAAAACTAGTTAATTTCGAGTTTTCGTGTAAATAAGTATAGGTATACAAAATTATAACTTATAAGCAAAAAAATAATATACTCACATATCGTCTGAACTTTGAATTTGTTGCAAGTCCAAGCAATATTAATTTCTAGTGACTTTTCTCATTTTATAAGTATTTTTTTTTCTTATTTTTCTTTCTTACTCAATGCCGATTATATTTACAAAAGGTACTCCAATATCTATTATGTCTACATTTTGTCTTGACAATCAAAACATCATTCGTTTTGTTTTTGAATCGAACGTTTTATCATCATGAACTTTGATATTTAATTGCCTTGAAACTGTAAACTATAAAATATATTACTTGTGTAATTTTTAAGTATTGGCTTCCTATAATACCCTCTAGATTTTTGTCAAATTTTCATTGAAATATGACTTTAAATGTTATATCTCTTATCAATTTTAAATTGAAAATTTTATTTTGTAATTAATATTTAGTATATTTTAACAAACAGATGCATTTGTATAATTATATTATACAATTTGTTATATTTTATTTTTAAGAAGTTAGAACTTCTTAATAACGCATTTATCTAAAATAAACATTATTTTGTTACCTATCACTATGTTTTTAAAATAGTTGATTCTTTTGTGCATATTTTTATATTCTGAACTACATAAACTTGATTGTGTGTAATTATTTTACTGATATATTTTATATCGTTCATAATTTGTGAAGTATTTAATATGGAAAAATAATCTAAATAACTGGTATAATAATATTATTAAGTATAAACACATTTATCTTAATCCATATAACTTAATAATTCAAGATATAATATAAATATAGTTCCATAAGTATTTAATAATTTTAAGAATTTCTGTGAATGAAGTACTAATAGTCTAATAATTGACTATTATTTGATAAAAAATAAATGTCCGTATCTTTTAACAGCCATCAAGTATGACAGAGCTACACTTTTTTAATAAATATTTAATACGTTTTGTTTTGTTTATTTTTCAGAATCTCGTACTTCATAGTGGTATTTAAATACATTGTTATAACTAATGGTCAAAGTGGCACAAAATAAGTGAAAAGATTCTTTACCTACATCTGTGTACTTATCCCATGTACAACGGCTTAAATATACGAGTGTGAGAGGGAATTTGTGGAAATTATTCCTGGCCTCTCACATTTGAAACAAAATTAACTCCATTCGTTTTTACTTCGTTAGTGGTTTTAATCTCATCGTTTGTGTTCAATCCCTTCCCAAGTTATTCAACTTTTGAAGTATGAAGGGGCTGAAGACATACTTAGATCACCCATCACCTAGTTCTAAAACTTAACTTCATTGAAATGGATTACAAATGGAATTGACATTTACATTTCTCTAGAAAATAATAGAAGTTTTGATTAAATTAAACATAAAATATACTTTATTATTATTATTTATAAATATAACTATTTTAATATTCCTATTAATTAATAGTTATAATTATATTTTTGTATTAAACCATATAGAATTTCGTATTTAGAATACATTTAGCAGGTAGTTATTTAATTAGTTTAAGATTAATAATAATTATTGTTTGAAATTAACAATACTATTTAGGTAGGAATTTAGCTTGTAGTTATACAAATAGATTTTAAATGGTAAAATTTTTTACTGTAAAAAGTGTTTAAAATACATTATCTATTCAAATGAAAATTTTTAAAAAGTTTGGCGTAAGTAAAATTAAAGAAAAAAAAATGCTTAAAAACTGATTTTACATTATGACGAACAGCCAGATTAAAATAAGATTATAAAATTAATATGTTACAATAATAACTTATTATGAAATTTATATTTGGTGGTACGTATACAGAAGGTATTGGAAAACCTACGTAATTCAACATTTCTACAATAAATTATACGATAAATTAAACTATAATACAGCATAATAATATTATTGTTAACTTTAAATCTTATCTTTAAAATTTCAAAAAGAATATATAATATTTAACTATTAACAAGGTATGTACAAAAAAAATAAAAATACGTTTGGGTAAGGATGTCGACTATTGACTGATAATATTAGAAGTCCTTAAGCTTAGTAATTATAAACTAATAAATTTTTATAATAAGTGTACATAGGTGTATACAATATTTATACATTTTAATAGATAGGTAAATAAATATGAAAAAATAATCATTTAAAAAAATTTTTGAACTTAATGAATTTTTCGTTTTTTTTTTTTTTAACTCAACAAAACGAAATTATTTTTATATAAAATTAAAATCAAGTATTTATTGTAAAATTATGGAAGCGTATTTAAATTTTAATAAAAACTTCAAATAAAAATGAGTATATTATTCAATTGCTTTTTGAATAATTTAAATATTCGTTGAAATAGTTTTGTTAATAAAAATAATCTCGTTTAAAACTATTTTGTTGCTATATAATAAAACAATTAAATATCTCAATTATATAATTAACCTTTCGGCTTTCGTTACTAATTAATTTATTAATTTAATAATAATTAGTATTTTATAACTATTGTTCATATTATCAAATAAAACAATTATTCATTAATAATAAATTTAACATAGGTATATTAGCTACGCAGTACATTATAGTTAAAACGTTTTAAAATATTTTGATTTATTTCCCCGTTACAAAGTTATAGATTGACGTTGAAAAAAATCCAAAATCTAAAAAATATTCATGAACACACAGCGCATTTAAAGCATAAGTGAATTAAAATTAAAAAAATTATTTATGTTGTGTAGAAATGTTTATAAATAAGTCGTAAACGGGAATGAAAATAATAATCTAAATTTTCCTAAAATATCTTTAATTTACTGAAATTTAAATTATCCCTTATCTTCAAACCAATGTTTTTCTTTTTTTTCAAAGGGGCTTGGAGTACATTTCAGCCTCGACTTTCAAAGTTGTATACGTATCTCAGAAAGGAATAAAGCACAAACGACGATATTAAAAACATAAACAATTAGCAAAATTTGGTTTTAAAATTCCGTTTTCGGTGAGCTAAGCATGTCGTCAATTACCACACTTTGAAAGTCGTATTACTTTGAAAAGGTTAAGCACAAACAATGGTATTTAAATCATAACCCATCATAAATGAAGCACAAGTGAATGGAGTCAATTTTTTTTTCAAAATTCTAAAGTGGAGAAGGCAGAGATATGGAGTAGTTTATGGAATAGAGGCGAGTTAAACCCTTTATACATTTTTTTCATGATCCAATTTTATAATAAATATTTATTTATTATTTTTTTTTTTTAGTTTACTATCTTTTTTTACTGCTTTCACATTCATAAATAAATTTGATTTTAAAATATAAAAATATTTACTCGTTTATACTTTGAACATTCTCGTACAGTCAATTTATAATTTATAAATAATAACAGTATTCATCACATCATGTCATTATTATACAACTAGCATAAAAAAAAGAAAAGATAAAACTAAACTTTTTTTTACACAAATTTTATTTATAGTAAAATTATAAATAACCAACTCTTATTAGTCTTATTTAAATAAATAACTCTAAACTCTAGAACCATTGTTTTTAGATTATATTATCAACATAAAATTATAAGAAATTACGTTTAAGCTTATTTGATCTATAGACATTATATGGCTTAATTTAAATAAGAGTAAATACTTAGATCCTATCAAAAAAGTAATAATATTTTTAATAATAAACATAATTGAATTGCTACAAAACTAAAAACTAACGTAAAAATAACAATTTAAAAAAAAAATACCAATTTATAAAATACACAAACATAAACTTACATATAATCTTTGTACATAACTATAAGGGGATACATAAATTTGGACAAAATAAGAAAAGAATAAAAATGTAAGTAATAAAATGTAAAGGAATGCCATCCCCTCTCCGGCATTCTTAACTTTTGCCCAGAAGGTAAAATCGTGTATTCATAATATGTAAATAGATAAATATCAGAAACATAATTTATTTTTTTAAGTACATATAATTTTAATATTAAACAATATACATTATACATAATATCATAATTGAGATATATATATATATATATATTAAAATAATATAAAGTAATATAATATGGTGGTTTAAAGTATTTTTTTTTTTTTATATAATGCTATACATTTATGAACTTAAAAATTTATCTGCAAATCCTAAAATGTACTCAGTTTTTTAAAGATTTTTAGACACTTTGATTAGACGTATTCATAAATCTATTATATAATACATTCTAGATATAATCGATTCCCACACGAACGTTTTTTAAAAACTATGCCAGTTTGAAACGCCAATAATATTATTCTAGAAGTATATGGTTCTACACTACTTATTATAAGTTAAACTTAATGAAAAATAGTATGCGTTCAGACGCGTATGTGTAATAATTGTTTACACTCCACGTCTATATTCTATATTATACCGTGTTATATGTACACAATGTAATGCGCATAGCTAATACCAAACGCCTATGTCGTAATATTTCGAAGTTGCATACTCGTCGCATACAAACGGTTGCGATCTGAATTCGATTTTTAAACTCTTCTCGTTCGATTTAACAGTTTGGATCTGACAAGTATAGCCCCGTAACTCGCAGGTATAGAGTAGATAAACTACCACGGATTCCATCCGAGTGACGAAAATGTGTAGAAAAAAAATTAATAATTCTGCTCACACACAGCAACGCGTTGCATAATGATATTTCATAATGACGGGCTATTTGAATTTTTTTCACATTTTTATTTCTACCCATCAACCCCGGCGCGGACAAACTTTAAGGACATGCGTACCGATACCGGTTTCGGTTCCCTATAGTTGCAGCATTCATTTATACGAGGTTGCGATGCGGCCGAGTTGTTTTCGCAATCGCCGCGGTGGTGTTCGAACAATATTCTATTTTTTTACCGTCTTTATAATGTATACAATCCATAATACATATTAAAGCCACGGCTAGGGGAAACAACGCGGCTATAGCGAGTGATTCTTCCTGCGTCGAGGGCAATAATACTGGCCAGAAAATACGAGAATTCGGGGGTGCAACAGAGAGTGGGAAAATACGTTAGCCGGCCCAAACCAGTTGTGAATAGAAAAAACGATCATGTTTTTTTTTTACTGGATATAATGATATCTCTGCCGACGGGATATTCACGTTGGACCTACATAACATTATAGTCTCATTCGTATAATATTATTCTTAGCATGGACATGGCATTATTACGACTACTAACCATGGCACATGAAGACCGTGTGAGAACGAATAAAATATCGTTTTTGTATTACCGCTATTATGAAAAACAAATAGGTACAAGTGGTTTTTAAAGTACCCAATATAGTTTTTTTTTTAGAATTTATAACAGTATTACCTAATGAGTAAGATTTTTTTTTTAAATTCTAATATGTATTGTTATATAATACAATATTTAAACTAAATTATATATTTTGAAGTTAGTGTTTGCTGTATTAATTATATATCACGTATATACTACATAAATAAATTAATCTGTAAAAATTACATATAATCAAAATAATATACTTAATTATAATTTGCTACATGCTTATAAATATAGATACACATTATTATATAATACGAGTAAAACGTAGAAACTTGCGATATTTGTCAAAAGTTTTTGATCCACTCAATGAACTGTTCTTTTATTTGAGGTTTTAACTTTTTTAAGTACTCGTGAAAGTTTTATTTAAGTCAGAATTTTTTTCTACAAGATTTCCAAAATATGTTAAAAGAAAAGTGAATGGCGTTTTTTAAAATCGCTTTTCAACTTACAGTCAGTTCCTACAAGTTCTTTCAGAATTGGATACGTATCAAACATTACATTTAAAGTTTTTCGCAATCTTTATATCACAGTTAAACTTATTCTGACATTGTCTATAAAACAAATATATATATACTTAGGTATATACTTCACGCGATGTATCAGTATTAAAATGGATATGCCGTAGTTTGTGGAGTATTAGAAAACATATTTTTTTGTTATTTCGTTTTTTCATGAAAAATTGTTGAGAGCGATAATTGAAAGTAGGTATGAATGAAATAATAATAATTTATGTTTACATTTAAAATAGTTTACATACAATTTATTTACTTGTCCAATTCAAATTTTTAGAAGAATAAGAATAAATTAAATAATAGAAGTTCTGGCCCTAGGGTTTTGTATATTTTATAGAAGTTTTGAAAAGCTTTTTTACTTTTCAAATATCAATAACAAGTATTTTAATGTATGGGAAAAATATATTTAACAGGCTAAAAGAACATTGTAATTTTATTTTCACAAAATAAAATTGAAATATATATTTATTTTTTAAATTATTGGTATTTATTTTCTAAAAATAAAATAAATTTATTCAATAAAACTATTTTATCAAGTACACTATTTTTATATGTTTATTGAATAAAATGTGTTTATTATTTTTATGGGTTCAAATAAAAAGTTCAATTTTTTAAGTTCCTGCGCCAGATCATGATTTTTATGAATTATATATATATTATTTTACCATAATTAATTTTTTATGACTTATATTGCATAATAGTAATTTTCTCATAAAAATATAGTTAGAAATAAAAGGAATACGTTTAAATTGGAGTGTTAAAATAGGTCTCAATAAATTGAACTAATTCGGGGAATAATGACAAAAATCATAAAATAATTTGTAAAATGTTAAAAAAATTTCAACATTTGCTTGTAATAATAATAAAAATAAAATAAAATAACTTATAAATACTTCAAATTTTTTTGGTTCATTTTTGTTTTCAAACATTTTTAAAAAGTTATCATAAAAAAATTATTTTACATCATTTCTTTCAACAAATAATTTATTCGTCATAGTTTATTAATGTTACTTACTTTTATACATTAGTTTATAATTTATATACATTTACTAATATTTCATATACACAGTATTTTCAATAACTGAATGCATTTTATTTTCGGTAATTTTATATATTTTGGAATATTTTATCACATAATAATTAACGCACAATTCTCTATTTTGTAGTATACAAGTGCATGCGTGTATATTTCACTGATTTTAATGCATTAAACCCGCAGTTTTGCTTACGTATAGGTGTAACGCGATAAAATCATAGAATCGTATTTAAATATAATATAATATAACCATCGTTTTGAAGCGGGCAACTCGCCCAGATTTAAAATCGTGTGCTCGCTTTCTGACTCTTAAAGGTTAGCGTGAGGTGTTAGCCACTACTCTGGCGTTATCAAAATTTGCGGACTTGCCAAAAAGTGTCATGGGGACCAAATCTAATTGTGAGAGACTTACAGCAGTGAAATATGTCCGGAACGCAATTATCGCGGTACTGTATCGAAATTGGCGGGGTAAAGAGACATCGTTATTATTCGCGCGAGAACAACATAAATCGGGAGTACACGGGCCATGCACATATATTTAGGCATATATTTTATAGAATGATTTACCACCATATCATTTATCTTGATTAAACAATGAATTAATTTTAACTTAGATTTTTGGAATTTTTTACTTTATTATCTATAATTAGGAAATATATTTTTATATACTATTTAAAGAATATGTTATATTAACTCAATTTTTTTATACTTTGTGAATCATTTTTTTCTCAATGAATTATTATTTAGATCATTGGTTTTGAAAATTTTGAAATTTATGTAATTAAAATTCGAACGAATAGTATTAACATCCTTACCTAACTAAAGATAGTATATAGATTCATAAGATAATAATGGGTTTTGGAAGATATTGAGACCATAAGGTATTGAACATTTTAGTGATTAATAATAATCTATCAACATTTTATAATTTGTAAACATTTTTCAAGAATTATAAATAATAAATCCATTATATTATCTATTTATCACAGATAATTGTAAAACTTTTTTCAAAGATTTTTATTATTAGTACAAATATTTTAATTATACAGAAACTATTCGTTCAAATTTTTAATCAACATTTTCAAAAATATCAATATTACTTAATCATTTAAAGTAAAAATGGTTAGTTCCCATTTGAAAAAAAAAAGAAGTCTATTCTCTATATCAAACACTGCTTTAATGTTATACAACACCTAAATAATTTAAAATATAGTTTTCTAGTAAACATGAAAAAAAAAAAAAATACTATAAATTTCAACTCATTTATTATTAAAAAAAATAATGGAAATGATGGCATGTATGAAGAATTATTGCCTACATAATAGGCTGCATTATCGACGAGTGTTTCCGAAAACGCGGAAATACGGTTTTTTTGCCATTATAAATATTTTTTTCCTTTTTTTTTTCATTTTCCAGTTTTTCTGAGTTACTTGTGGTATTTATTTATTTATTTGTTTTTTTTTTTTTTTTTTTTGGGGGGGGGGGGAGATTTTTTAAATAGATTAATACCAAGAGGATTGGAGATATTAATTTTTTGACTATAAATTATATACTTGCTCACAAATTATCACAATTTGAGAAATTCTTTTTAATACGTCTTCGAAAAGTATAGAAAAAATCACTATGCAGATAAATTTATATATATACAAAATGTACTAGTAAGATATGACACATTCAAGTTAAATTCAGTGTAGAATTGTTAAGTTATCTAGTTTTACATTGTATGCTATGCAATATAATTCACCAAACATACTCATCCTTAATTTTTCTTCAATAATAGATTAATTTGAATTCTGGTTTTTGAAATTTTTAAATATACTTGAAGTTCATATTTTCTAATTCTTGAGTTTTTTTGTATTATTTATGAAATGTTTTATGGCAATACAACCTTCTGTTTATTATAAACAAATTTTCTTTTTTTATTGCAAATTATTTTGTGATTTGTTTTTTGAAAATGTAATGTTATTGGAATAAATACTTTCTCAGTTATTAAAATTATTATATTATTAAGGATGATAATTATTATCAAAAACGGTTTTACAATATTATGTAGTACCTAGCAATTAATACAGTTAATCGATTTTTACAGATTATAAAGGTTAATGAATTTATATGAATTATTAACATCTCAAAATTATCATCCAAAAATATCTTCTATATTCATTGTTATGGACTACAATTACTCTTAGTATAAAAAGTTAAGTAATTAAAAAAAAAAAAAAAATTCACTAAATAATTTAAAGTAGATAATGAAGGTTTTCATTTGAAAAACAGAAGTTCGTAGTTCCTTGTGATATTCTTTTATGCATTACAAAAAAAAAAAAAAAAAATGTTTTTTTTCAAATTAAATTAAAATTTATTAAAAACTTCCAAAAATCAGATTTTGAATAACTATTTTATTGAAGAAAAAAAAAAGATAGGGAGTGAACAAACTTGGAGAAACCATGCATGACGTAAGAATTTACTACGAGTAACCTGAAGATACCTTCCTCCAGTCGTAAATATATTTGATGCGATTTTCTATTAAACAATAAAACTGCTTTCTATCCTTTCAAAAACATATCTATAAAAAAAAAAATAATGGAACGCAGATTTTGTGAAGTATGTATGAATAAAAAAAATAAATCGCATACATTGTAACATGTAAGTATGTGACTAATATATGTATTAAGTTCTACCTATGTAGCTGCTATTTATGATGTAAAATATTTTATAGTGCATTTTATACACTGTACAATATGCGATAGAATAAAGTAATAATATACTGTCTATAATATAATAATATTCATTATTTATTTATTCCTTATTCTTATTATTAAAAATATCTAAGTTTTACTTTGTTAAAGTGTACGATATTATCGTGTTAAAAATATAATGTATTTCATTGGATTTTTTGATTAAAACTGAATATACACTTAATTTAAATTATAGAAGATCCCGAACATGGTTTTTAAGCCATGTAGTATGTCCACATATTTGGCTCAATTGTATGGTTGATAAAACAAACATTGCAATTTCAGGAATACATTTTCCAGAAATAGTCAGATTAATTGAGCTTTAATCTGATAATTTATGTAAGTAACGAAATAGAGTGTAGGCGTTGATATATATAACCAACTATTATTATAATAAATTAATAATCTGTAATACGAGATTAAAATTAAAATTAAATACAAAAGAAGAAATTGGATTATAGAATTAACTTAATTATTGTTTTTATAATCATTATATTATAAATTACATTCCAATTTAGACGTAATTTTTGTTTACGTCTTTATGTCGCTTTAGAATTCGATATTTGCGATGTGTGACAGCAGCAGTGAGTAGAAATACAAACACAAACCAATGTATTATGATTTATAGTAGTGTCTTACTACAAAGTAAAATATTATTCAATTTATTTCATCATTTCAATAAACTATATTTCAGCAAATTAAAATTTATTATTTAAATAGCGAGACTATTGTTGTCATAAAGTCATAACATTCAATAGGTACTGAATTAGATGACATGGACATAAGCGTAGCACATCAAACTTTTTATATTAATTCTTCATGGCTATATACGTATAAACACGGAAAACTTTTATAAATTATGTCGAACTGAGTACAGTTATCCGAAGTAAATTCGACTGTCATTTTTGACGATGCATTAAGCAGTAAGGACTGAGTGCGGGTACAAGAACGAGAGGTATATATAATTTAAGCCTATGATGACATCCCAGGGGAAAAAGCACCACATGTAACCTGGATATAATGCAATATAGCTAAAAACACGTATAGTCATGCGATATTTGTGTGAATTCGACCACCCTCGCCTGAGTTCGGATATCAAAACACTTACCGAACGAGCTTCAGTAATGACTGGAATTGGGTAGGCGCCTATATCATTCGTGTCCCGTCCTCGTGTTTTTGAAATTTTAATATTATTATCTATGAGTGATTGCTGGGGAAGGTGGAGTCTTATTATTTCTATAATATTGTTACAGGTCTTGTAGTTTATAGTATAAGACAATATTATGTTTGATTAATTGATGAACATATACCCGGAGGCTGAAAACGGAGACGAGGCTGAGGTACGGTAAAACAGCAGGGAAAGCCAGGTAACTTTAATTTCCTAAAAGGATTAAACATCTGAAACTATTGGTTATGTGTCACAGTAGACTATTTTAAAGCGGCCATTTTCCAAGACCATCAATATAAAATATTCGTTTTATCTTGAACCAACAATTGATGAACATTTTAGAGGCTGCTCCCTGTTAACACTCACTACAAATAAATATTATCAGTATTACTCAGTATACTAGTTGGTAATAACATTGGTAAACATCAGTAAATTATATTTTAGTTTTGAATTATTAAATTATTATTTTATAAATATTTACAAAAACTACAATTAATATTTTATTTTCGATTATATAACAAATTAGGGATGGAATTTGACAATAATATGTAGTACCTATATATTATGGGTGCAGCGCGCGTGCATTTCAGTTATTAATTTGGGAAACTATTCAATGTTCGACGCTATAATTTTACATAATAACATGCTGTCATTGATCTAATAAAAGCTATTTGAAAACTTTTGACGCTTTTAAGCCACAACATTTCAGCGGTTAACCTACTCATACTTAAAAGAAACAAGTACTTCCGTATTTTATGCGACAAACGTCCAATTTGCTTCTGTTGGGAATCGTATACTTCAGGGCCTATTTTCGAGTAGTGTTAAAATCATTGGATAGGATACGAACGCATGCAGTTTTCACGCACAAACGTATTAAGTAGCCAAAAATAAACATTTCACACACTAAATAAAATTACAACAATGATATTAGTTTTAAACACACATTTTATTTTTAAATTTAACGTGCCTGAACATAATTAAAACTTTGATAAAATCGGTTTTTAATATTTTAATCATCTTTGGTTACAATAGTTTTAACCACTATAAAATAATTTCTGAAAAGCTTCAAAATGTTTAAAAAGTTATAAAATTAGCCGGTAATCAATTCGTAACTATTTACCGTCCCGTTTCAGGAATATTCGTCGTAGTTACGCGATAATTAATCATAATATTATTATTGCGAATCTCGCATAACTGTAGTATTACTTGTATTATTTAGCTATGTACACTGTCAACTGTGACAATTTTGACAACAATATTATGACCATCGGATATAGTTTTGTCTGTCAATAATTCCTGCATAATATTAGTCTTACTCGACGTTTCGTTGTTTTACAATGCAATATACGTTATATACATACGTACCTACCATAATGTATGATTTAATTAAATTTTTCCAGTGATTACTATTTTATGCAACATTTTTTCAAAATCTTTTTTACGCATCAAGTGCAGTTAATTTGCTGCGATGCGTACGTATCTATACGTATCGCAGGCTTGTATAATATTAAATAATAATGATATACATTGTTGACACGCAATCACTGACCCATTCATTATGTACATAGGTACGCTGCTTTTATTATTTGCATTTTATCTCACGTCTGAATAAATTCCACTTGGCACTTGTTTAATTTTCATTTTTCACCCGTAAAAAATACCGAACAATACAACTTAAAAACATTTGTTCGCAACGTTTAATCTTCTCCTCTGCGATAATTTCTTCAACCATATATGTATTCGTATATTATATCTGCAGCATTATTTCTATTTTTAATGAAAATTTCTCTTATATTCGTGTTAGCATCGTGATGCCTATATATACGTACATATTTAAGACGTATATTCGTTACCACAAGTTCACACTCGTGGCTGTTAAAACTCGGCTCCCTTCTCGTTTATCACACCGACGTTGTACACTATATGTATACACTGTACAGGTAATATAAATATTTATAATTCATCGTGAATCTGTGCATACCATTATCTCTGTAGCCTTCATAATAGCTCTACTATTATACGCTTGTTCGGTAAAATTACTTTTAACTTTTTTTCCAAAACCCTTTTTCTTTTTCTTTTTCTTATCATACTCTTAAGTAAAGGGTTTACTATACTATATATTTATCGAGCACAGTGTGTACAATATGTGTGTGTGTGTGTGTGTGTTTGTGTGTATCTATTTTTTCTACATCATTATTCCGACAACTATTACTCAATCATAATAATTCTATACCTACCTACCTACAACCTTCATAAATATTGTGTTCTTTAGAAACTGCACCCGTGCCTTGTCCTATTCATTCACAGCATACTGTATTATATACGATTTTCCAATAGCCATTATAAATACTTATACGAATATTACAAAAAACTGTTATAATACGCATGTATAAAAATATAATATTGAATATGGTTATATGTTTACACCTCACGGCATCTCGCATTATATCACTCATCCTCAGATTTATTTTTTGTGTACAATCTATCACTTATATTTCAGTATTTTTTCTTTTAAATTTTATATTGGACACATTTAGTATCTAAATCGATCTCTTTAATATTTAAACTATCTCGTACAGTTTGTTTAGTTTTTAATCTTCAATTATTATTATTTTATATATTTAATTTATGTGGTAGCTAAATCTGTCAATCGTTATTAACTCTAACTTTTTGAGATCTTCGATAGCAACTAATACTTTGGTCACTTAATATTTACAAAGTATGGTGGGTGTAGTTGGACAAAAAGGGGTCCAGTTTAAGAACAAACAAAATTTAACCGGATATGTAACGTCAAAAACGATAACTATTGCAAATATTGAAACAATAGTTTGAGAAACGGAAACAAATATTTATGAATGATCTTATACGTAATCAATATTCAAAACTTATTTCCACACGATAGTGATAATCACCCTACTATATTCATCGGGTGTGCAGCTATATTGTAGATGGTAATGACTCAGAGTGCGTTAAATGTAAAACGCATAAACTAAAATACGCAGGTAAAATGAATAAACGTCTACGCTGCATCCGAGTCACTGAAATATTTAAAATGTCTACGCTAAGTAATGAGTATAGTATTACAAAGACGTTTTGTGTTTAAAATATCAAATTAGATGACTAATTAATTACTAGGGGATTTTCTTTTATGATAACATAATAAATAATGTATTATTATTAAACGGATTTGAGCGATTATTATAACCTAGTGTGCGCGTCGTATACAGTATACACGTAGGTAACTTATGTATATCAGGTATCTCCTTATAATACTATAATACGCAGGTATATAATTATAATGACCTACCCGTCAACCCGTCCGTAGTAAATTCATTAGTTTCAGGCTCTACGTGTTATTTTTAATGGCAGTATTTATACACGTAGAACATGCAGGGCACATAATATTGAAAATGTGCCGATACATTAACCAGATAGGTAAGACCATTTTCTTAAATTTTTCAGGAGACAAAAAAAAAAAATTGGTAAATTAACCAAACATCAAAAACATGATGTTATTATTCGTATAACAATAAGACATACCAAATAAAATAATTTCCTTCGATAATCGAGAAAAATAATCAATAAAAACTAAAAAATGTTGATAAATACATTTTTAATTGTTGTAATAACAATGTATAGTCATTTTTGATTTTGGACATACCCGATTATTGCCACTAACCAGTAGTTATTCATATATTTTTTCTAAAAGTATGTATGGTAAATATATTATTATAACATTATATTTTGATGTATAAATAGATTTGTATTCATATTAAAATCACATAATTATCACATATTTATTATCTCATTATTTATTGACACTCGTTCTAATATGTTTAAATCAATTATACTTACTAAAAACTAACATAAAAAAATTAAAAATTAAAATTTATTGTCATTAAAATTATTTTATTTCATTTTGTTGCGTTGATAATAAAAGTTTTCATAGACAATGTTTCTGTTCAAATAAAAATATAAAAATTAGTCTAACAATAAACAATTATATTATAGTATTAGATACCTATTGATATTTTTATAGTAAAATTGTCTTAATAAAATTAATTTAATTTCAAATTTATTTTTATATCTGGTTATTGCACCAGGTACTCTAACAGAATTGTTAGGATCAATAATCAGTTACGGCCGGACATATTTGGTTTTTGCGCCCAATGTAAAATAAAAATATATTTAATATAAAGTGTTTATGGATACGTTCAGATATAATTGGTTATTGTGACTGAAAAAAAAAAAAATTAAAAACGATTTTATAACTATATCTCCTATAATAATGATTAGACGTATCTGATTGTTGCGCCAATTGATACATAATTTATTCTTAAATTTTTTTTATTAAAAACAAGCTTTTGAAAAATCGGAACTTATCTGGTTATTGTACTGGTGTCTTCTGAAATATGAACGGTGGCGATATTATTATTTCAATATAGTTAATGCAGTATTATGCTTTACTTTATACTTTGCAGACGATAGAAAACCTAGAAACGCCTGCAGTGTGATTATAAATTGAAATAGTCACAACTTTCGATGTACAACGATGCCGATTATCGCTGCACGTTGTAAAAACAAAAAGTTCGTCACTACTTAAACAAGTATTGCAACTTTTGGATTTATATACGCAAAACTAAGGCATTCCATGATAAGTTATTTTCCTGTTTTTAGTTAGGAAAGTAATAGTTATGTAAACCTTGATTAAAGAATGAAAAACCATAGAAAAAAATCTGTGTTCACTAGAAAACATAACTTACCATTGTATTTTGAAACTCGAGTCGTGCAAAATATTATAAGTCATAATTTATGACGTTTTAAATATTTCTACTTTTTTTTTGCTGACGCGTGTAAAAAAGAATATTTTAAATTTAGAATAAATCTTATTTATTTAATAGAATTATCTTTTTGGTTATAAGATGTAAATACTTGTGGAGAATATTGCGTTCAAGGTATGTAGACTATTTTTTAAATTGAAGTGCGCTCTTGCCAATAAATTCTATCACCGGATCAAAGCAGTGCGCTACATGCATTATCGCTTCTTCGAAAAAGAACTGTGTTATCCCAAGCTTTGCTGTCGCGCGTTTGCAAAGGAATACAAAATTGAACAAATCAAGGGACATAATATTGAATAGTTTTGGAATTCAAATTCGTGTTATGACAGTGATGGAGTAACGTACCTCAGAAAAAATAGTTCGCTACTTTCAACCACCGCCTATATATTGTACATATATATATATATAGACGTGGTACTTTCAAACACGCGAATTGACCATAGCGATCATGTGACGGTGTAAAAGCATTATATTTCACGAACGGATCCATTTATTTTTATTTTACTCGAGACCTGTGACGATAATAATAATAATAATAAATCGTGATAAAATAAGAAGTCGGTTTTCGCAGTCGCTTTGCTTTCTTAAACGAACCGCACATAATAATAATATTTTTATAAACGATAATCTGGTTCTTACCCTACTTACTGCGATACCTACAGTCACACGTACGACGACGCGACGGGGCAATGTCTGCGAGAAATGAATTGTTTTGGTAATAATAATTTTTGATTAGGGACGCGATAAATACACATTACACGATCATACAGCATGCGCGTCATCTCAAACGAATAACTATTGTAGACGACAAGATTTATCCGACTTGGACATACGGCGGAGCGTATAATACGAACATAGTAGTTGTAGGTAACGTATGTGAGTTGTAACACACGTGCCTGTTTATTTTGTAAGTTTTGGGCCAACTACAGTTGTTTGTTGTTTTCGAATCCCCGTTCTCGATAAATAAGTTAGACGTGTCTTCTATTTTTACATGCTTTTAGATAATTGACAAAATTGATATATATATATATTTATATTGTTATTTACAGAACTTATAGATGCTAAAAAAATAATTCTAAGTGGTTTTCATATTTTTGGGTACTTAAACGTTATAAAATAATAAAGTTTACGTTATTATATTTTTAAATTTAATTTTAATTTTGGTTTTAAATTTAACGTTAAGAATAAAAACAAAATTTGTTAACAAATTAGCTAACATTGAACTGATTATACCTAAATAATTGAAAAAACCAAATAAATTGAAATTTTTGTTGGAATAATGTCATAAAAAATATAGCATAAAAAAGAATAAACATTATTCATATATATATTTTTTTTAATTTATATGTTTATTGTAATATTTTGTTTAATAGTATTTACATTTTGTTTTTTTTTTGTTTATTGATATCGCTGAATTTGTTTGATAGTTCCTCGGTATAAAAAACATTTTGAAGCCCTGGATTCCCATTTTATATCATTAGCTGATTAAAATCATATTTTATACCGCTTTTTATTATAAATATTGTATTTATTCTTTGATTATATATTTATACTTATGCGTTGTTTATATTTTCATTTATTTACATATTTACTTTGTTATTATTTTATTCCAAGTATACTGTTTGAATCTTGTTTATAATGTTATGTTGAGATTAACTAGAGTATTAGGATAAGTCTAACTGGGTTATTTTGCCTTATAGGTGGTTTGAGGTGAATTGGAATAAAAAAAGTTAATTTTGAGAGCAACTGAAAAACCTATTTCGATCAGCTCCATTTATTTAATAATTATATAATCTATGAGTTATTATACAAAATACGGTTAGCTATAATGTACACGGTATTTACGCGCAATTTGTTTCACTAGTTCTAGAGGTGAAAAATGTAAGTTGTACAAAAACCAATTTATCGATAATTAATCAAAAACAATATAAGGGAATGCGACAGATTTTTCATTTGTTTTATACTATTCAGTCGTCATCGAGCACTGCGGTAATTCAATAAAATGTGCGATTGGCTTGGCTTGGTGCTCCTAATGTATACGGAGATTTATATACGTTGGAAATTGGCGGTCCGTTTGTTCGAGCCCGAGACCGAGTACGAAAATAAAATCGTCGCGTGCCCTTCAGTTGCCAACACACGGCGGCGGTGACGACGGTTTTTTTAACGCTTTGAACTAGAGCGAAAACACACGCGTGGGCCGATCAATATAAATTGGCCGAAACGTCGTACGACCATCGAAGAAATATAGGAGAAACGCCACCGTCCGCAGGAAAGAAAATACAATATTTAAAAAAAAAATCTCTATGTTGCTTATTGCTTACATATATTATATATATAACTGTTATTTACTCAACACAATTTATTCAGATTTTCTTTTTGTGAAGTAGAAATTGTATATTGTAGATCCAAAGTTAAAAGTGTCCTTTTAAAGTAAAAAAAAAAAGAGTTCAAACATTAAAATAGAAAATTTTTATAATTTAAAGTGGAAACAACAAAAAAAAAAAAATTGTTTGTGACTTCCAAGTTGTAAGAGAACTTATGATTTTACCTCGTGATGACGTTATAGTCACACAGACATTTACGACTACCTACGAATGATATAAGTCGTTTGATTTTGGACGAAAAACATTTAAAACCATATTCAAAGCGATGAAGTATGCTCAACCTGATCATTTATGTAATAACACATTAATCATTCGCACATTTTCTACAACGAAGACGACGATAATGATAATTTAGTCAACGTAAGTCGTCGAGTTGGCTGAATAATCGCATAATCTTCGTGATTATATTATATTATGTACATGTTATAATAATTTCAACGTGTGTTGCATTAAACGATAATCTAATAATATGGTACATTATATTGTATGATGGTGTAGTAGTGCATGAAATCATTATTCAGGTGCTTTCGTAAAAAAATTCTAAAAACATACGTTTTTAACAGCTTCATAAATATTGTTTAATATTCATCAAGATAAATGTTAATAAAAGAAAATTTGAAATTACATTATCAGACAACAAGTAATTATAAATATTCTGGTAAAAACCATTTTAAAATTGTTTATAATTTTAACTATTTATGCAATTTGTAAAAGTGTTTAGCACTTAAAAATCTAAATTAATAAAATAGCAATAAAACCCTAAGTACGCAAAAAACTAATTAAGTATTTGACTTTTCGGTAGCATGAAACATAATCATATCTTAGATTGTTTTAAGGTTTGTGTTAAGAATATGCGAATGTTACAACTTCCTAGCCCTGAATAATTATCCTTCCAAACGGTTACGAGCTGAAGTTTAGGTACCCAACAAATATCTACTACATATCCATAATATAACTTAAAAGTCACGCGTTTTATATTTAACGGCGTAGCGGAGCGATCTATAAGGCGCTAAAATATAATAATAAGTAATAACAATAATATTAAAACCCATAGCTAATAAAAATAATAATAATAATTTTAGTCCATAACGGTTTAATCGTTTCATCACAGTCGGGCAGGTACTTATAGTATAATAAACCTTCACTGGCTTCTTTCGAGTATTATAACGCGGATAACGAATACTTATAAAATTGTAAGCTCGCCGTCCTGCGCGAAACCTCACATCGAACGTTTCCCGATGGAACCGGACATTACAATGATAATGAAACGCGATAAGACCGAAACATTGGGGCCGACTCAACTCTGTAGTGGTGAGTGCTGCACGAAAACGAGTTTTCAATGGTCATTTTATTACTATATTGTTGTTCATATTGTAATATATTGTAACTTATTATTTTATCTAGAGGTATAATATTGCATGTATAAGCTGAACTGGAAAAGTTCATTTAAAATATGAATTAGTCCTTAATCATAAAATTAAATCAAGTTCATTATAAATCGTTTATTTTTTCTAAATGTTATTTAGGTTTTTCCATATTTTAACGAGAAATTCGTAAGTTAATTTTTTTCAGGAAATTAAATAACTTTCCTTTACTTCGACGATTCTAAAAACCCCGCGTCCCAACATTGCACGATTTTAAAAAAAAAAAAAAAAAAAAATGCGTATTAGATGTACTTATTCTCAGTAAAAAAATTATTTACTCTAAAATCAACTTTTATTTAACGTTCGTGTAGTTATTTAAAAGTTATTGTATACCTACTATATAAAAAATTGTATTTAAAAAAAAAATTCATATAATATGTGATAATATGAGGATAAGGAAATAAAACTATTAATTAATAACCAACGTTCAAGTATTAAATTTTTATTTTTATTTTTTCTCATTTGAAGTTTTCATAGTGAATGTTTAAAAAAAAAAATAATTATAAGTTCATATTACAATACTATTGATTAGGGTCTGAATAATAAGAATTAATACATTCGGTCATGAAAAATATATATTGTGTTAAAATAAAATTGTTTGACTTATGAATAACTTTACTAAGTAGGTATAAAAGAAATATAAACCTTTGATCAATATATTTATTTGAAATTACATCAAATATACTTTATAGTTGCTTAAGTTTAAATAATAAATATTTTTATAGTAATAATAAGAATAAAAATTATTTTAGCTTTTTTAATCCTATTTTCCTATTGCAACATATACAATTACTAATAAGCTACAAAATAACAAGTCGTATTCATTAAAAATATGAAAAAAATTAAATTAAAAGTTAGTCAATTCAATCAAAATATTAACTAAATTATTATTTTTTTTTTTTCTTCATGCATTTTAATTTATTCGTTTAAACCCGTTTATATCCAGACCTTATAAAGATTTATTATAAGATATAAATAACTATATAAGGTACAAGATATACATTGTATATGGAACGTATTACGACTGTGTGTAAACTTAAAATACTAGCCCTCGACAATATATTGTATATTATCGTAATATAGAATACTACTGTGTAGACCACAGTGATATTACACGCAGCTGGGTCACATGTAATATTCCACAATTTCATACATCGATGACACCGTATGTCTACATACTATTATAAGCCACAAGTATGAAATTATCTAGGAGCATAAACAGTAAGTGAAGTTTCATTGATTTTAAAACTTAAATAAGTGACTGTTTTTTTCATGGCTAACGGTTAAAACGTGGAGAACAATTTCAAAGAATAAAGTATAATATTATATAGTTATTAGAATTAATTAATAGGTAATGTATTCATTGGAATTCAAAAGCATATTAAAAAAAAATAGTGTACTGTAGCTATCTTAAAACTATAATTACGTAAGAGTATATAGATATTATAGTGCTATGAATTTTTATTTCATAAATATCTACGAGTATAACTGTAGTATTGTAAATATTACGAGGAAATCACGCTTGTGGTGTTTATACAATAAATTACTGTCGTAAATAATTCTATTTAGATGGAAATTTACTGAATGATTTTCGGACTGTCTGATACCATAAAACCGGAAGGTAATTCTCTCGAATTCAGTTGACAAAGATAAAAACTTTTAACGACCAGAGGGCGATAATAGGTTTTTCAAACGTATGGGAGATATATAAATTATTCTTTTTATACGTAGCTGGGAAACATCTTCAATTAAAACGAGTTTAAACCCAATCTGAAAACAATAATCTGTTTTATAGAGTATACGATTTATGTGTCAGTTAACAATATATTACTTACGGTGGATTTACCTCTAAAATTCTATATTTTAAAATAGACAATTTAATACGAGTTTCATAATTTTCTAATACGTTACAGCAATTCTTACGGTGCAGCTACTAACATGATTATTTATATTATGTATATATAAGTAATTTTCGAACATTATTAAAATATCAGTATTTTAAATAATAATATATTTTAATTTTTTCGTTAATTAAGTTATACTTTAATATGAATAGTAATTATTGTTTATAAGTTTGTAACGGTTAAAAAATTGTGCTTCGACATTTAAAACGTTTTTATTTTCTAAAATATCTACCAATTAATTTTTAGCCATAAAAAAGGTGTACTTCAAATATTAAATAAATGTTATTTTATAATACATTCAAGTATAAAAAAATAAACTTCATTTCGTCCTTATAAAATATGAAATGAATTAGAAATTAAATAACTGCAGTTACCAAATAAAAATAAATCTAATGAAATTAAAATTCGAATTGAAACTTTGAAAACTCTGATGACCTAACCTAACCCATTGGCAAACTTAAATTGAACTGTACACGGATACGCCGTGCATAATGTTACATTATTAGACACCACGCACGTTTGTTTCGGCGTGTCTAATAAACATAAGCACTAGGAACATCACAACAATATACTTTTATAATATGTAATAATATCGCAACTGACGTCTAAACTATAATATATATTTAGAACTTCCGGCACAGGAACTACACGTCTGTTGTATATTAATGAGTGAAAATCACACGGGAACTATAGGTAATCTTTTGCCGAACAGTTCCTGCACACGACAGTCAATATCGTCGGATCGAATTATATGCGCTGAAAGAATATACCCCATCTAAAGAATAATAAAAAGACCCGAGAATTTTACGATAAAAAAGAACAATAGGAACGGTGTCATGCGATATATTATGCTGTACGTAGTAGCGTGGTAATAGCACCTATACATATATATATATATATATAGTTCCTATCCACCCACGCAAAGCCGTTATTAAATTTTCGAAGATATATTAACATTATTGTGTCGTGGTAGTCTTCGGAGAGGAAACTCGATGGGGGTGTCAAAAATTATTGTAAAAGACGTGCGAGATCACACATTGTTCTGTTCGACGAAGCTACTGCACCCGAAGTGGATGTAAATCCATCGTACGATAATAATACCTATATGTTATTATAAACTATCACAACACCAGAGCCGTGTCAAACAATTCAGCGCCTTGGGGCAAAATTTTTTCACGCCCCCCACTCACCTTACGATTTATCTACTAATTTTTTTCTTATTAAATAAATCTCCATGGAACATCATATTACCATTTACCACACGCCACGAAGTTATTTTCTGTAGCAGCCCACAGTCTTGTTTTTTATCATTATCATAAATGTTTAAAAATAAACAATCAAGGCATATAGAGTGCCCGGAACTTGATGCATTTGCATATTTTTTTCTAATGTGTTTGTACGAGGCTTGTCTTTACAAAAATGTAGCTTATATTATGTAAAATTCAATTGAACCATCATTTTTATTTGGCATTTTTTTTTGCATTTTTCGGTAATTTTTGGTTATACGGTCATATTTTTAGTGATTTTTTTTAAATTCTGTAAATACATTTGCATTTTTACAATTTTACATTTTTCTTTTATATTGTTTTGACAAAACTAAAAATATTTGAAAACACTAACATATTGTACAGCCTAATCCTTCAATTATTTTTCTAAAAATATCGATTTTTTGTAATTATTTTGTATTACTGATATTATTTCTTATCTTTGTTTTAAATTTAATTTAGGCACTGTGTCTGTAAAAAAAAAAACATATTTAATGTATACAAAATATTATCATTGTTTAAATTCAGATGAATAAAATAATAAATGAATGATTAAAAAATATTTATTTAAAAACTACAATTTTTTTTTAATTTATTATTAAAAAAACGTTATTTTTGAAAATTTTATATTCTGGTTTTTTTAGAGTGAATTTTTGATGTTTATAAGTCAATTTAATACTTTTTTTAGTGAATTTTTTAAAGATTTTTAGGTAATTAAGTTTCAGGCCCTAGTGATATATTATGTATATATACAAGTATATCACTTATATCAGTTTAAAAATATTTAGTTACATTTAGCAATAATATCCTAATATAAAAAAGGGTTATTTTTTTATATTGTCCATTATCGCTATGCTAATCTATTTGGCACTGATTGTACTATGAATGCATAATTCTGAAATAGACCTTATAATACGAGTAAATATATTTTATAAATCCATGGTTCAATACTTCATCTTAGTATTTCGTAATATAATTTATTATAAATAGTAAATACTTTATAATATAGTAAGTGTTTATAATCAATGGTAATACACAGTACTTAGTCAATAGTCAGTACAGTCCACGAACGATAAAATGATGTAAGGAATTTTGTAGGGATTTTCCATGAGAAACGCTAAATAGTTTTATTTTGTCATCGTTCACCAAGGTGCCCTTTGTTTATTATTTATAAAACTGTAACATATTTGGTTTTTGTGGTCACAGGTAACATATTTAGGACAAATAAAGACGCCTCCTTACTTTTACAAAACTATGGTGCCCAGGAGCAATTGCCCTTTTTCCCCTCTCCTCTTAACACGGCTCTGCACAACACCATTATATACGCAATAGTCATTGTCGGACGTGAATTCGATTCTGAGAGTGTTTTATAATTGTTATTGTTATAAGTAAGCAGTACACTAAAGGTCGAAAACGACGATGGTATTGCGTTTTGAAAAAACATATACTTAAAAAGTATGCATGAAACACCGCAATTTTAATGCCCGCAATCACGAAACATCGGAATACGCAGTTTTATAATATTATTAAACTTTATTGAGTAAACCTATATATAATATTTATTATATACCTACTGCTGAGAAAAAATAATGATAACCGTGTAAAAAACTTGTTTTCTTACAACGCTATTCACAACTCGTCAAATGTCAATTAATAATAACACAGATTATGATATTATAGTTGATTAAAATGTATACGTGTATAGCGCATCAGCACATTGATTTTTTACAACCGTATTTAAATACTTAATTGAATTTATGTGATTTAATAAAATACTTCTTGTACGCTTATAATTTTATATTTCATTACTCATATAAATTCATGTCTATTTGAAATTACATTCTTATTATTTGCATTTCGACCTACTTGCCCTCACTATCCGCAATTCACATTAAACTTTCTAAAACTTCCCTCTGCACGTAAAACACATTCACTTTTCTAATAGAACTTGTTCTGCTACATCAACCTCAAATCATAAGTACACATATGCAACATTTTTTGATTAATTTTTTATGTGAGTATTATTTACACAGCGTTTGATTATTGTGTTTGATACTTAAATAATACAAAAAAAATATGGCTTGATAATAAACGTCTGAATAACACTGCGAATATCACATAAATCATAATTTCATTCTTAAGTGTATATTATCTCAGACTTTTGTATTCAAGAAGGCTTACATTTATTTAAATCTGAATAAACACTAAAATATATAGAATAAAAAATGTCTCAGCATCAAAAAAGTACAAAAAAAAAAAACAATAAAGAAAATCTACATTTAAGAGTGCGAAAAAATTATTTTCAAAAAGAAAGTGGAGACAGGGAACACTTTCAATGAATGGAATATTAACGCTCTAATAAATCACCTATATTAGATGTTTTCTGGTTACATAGTTTGAAAACTTGGGTCAAACGGAAAAAAATCTTTATTCTGTCTCTAACAGTCCTAATAAAATGTATTTATTTCTAATAAATTGGTTTTAGAGATAAAACCGGTATTTAAACACAACAGAAGACATTTAGATTTATATAATAATAATTATTAACCGAGTTTATTACAAGAGCATAAAGGCTTGGATGCTAAACAAACACGTAAGCAATTTATTGCTTTTTGATTGACATAAATCTTGTAAAAAATGTCCGAAGTTGTTACACGTTTCGTTTGGTATTCTATATGTTTAAGACTATAGAGCAAAAAAAAATAAAAACAAAAAATGTCCTCAAGTATTTTTTAATCAATTGATGTTCTCACGTGCCAAATTTTGAATTTATCCAAGTATTTTTTGGCAAAAGACCAAAACGATTTCCGTTTTACGAATATGTTTATTTCCAACTTCAATCAGCTTTCGATAACTTTTCACAATTTTTTCACGCCACGCATGTGATTATTGTTCTGCAAACAATTTATTTTTATTTATTTATCTTCGAGAAACTATAAAACAGTTTGTTATGTAAGAAATATAAGTTTAGGTTAAATTTGAAACGTACCCAACGTAGACAAATGAAAATTTATTTTTATTAATTAATTTTTATCGGACTTTTCAATAATATTTCTTTACATTAAATTTAAAGACTTCTTTAGTAAAAACTTAATTATAAAAGTTTACGTTGGTGCGAAAAGCGTGGAATAATCAATATAGCAATTCTAACTCCGTTTCTACAAAATTTTTGTGTATATATTATATTTAAGTTCTAATTGTTGACTAACATTTCAATTATTTCTGAAATTGTTTAAACTATCTACTGATTTAGCGCGACAGATCATTGCCTGATGAAAATTCAGTTTTTTCTTTGAATTATACTATAATTAAACTTAATATGTGCTTTCAATATAGTGTAAGAAATGCATACAACTTCTTTCAACTCACAATTAAACATTTCAACAGATAAAAGTGTTAAAATAAAATACTTTATAGTGACAGAAGCATTATTATATGTTTTATAGTCGTTGTCGTGAAAATTCACTTGAGTATTTTAATAAAAATTTAAGTTTAAAATACAAAATATGGGCACACAAGGACACCACAATTATAAGATATTTGAAACATCGTATGTTGTACGCATTTAACCGTTATTATTCGACGTAATATATTATCATCGAATTGATTCCATTACGATTTAATACGAGTAATAATATTTAATATACATACTTGTTCACATAATATATTTTTCATATTTCATGAAAATAGTAGTTTAAAATACATTTGAAAAAAAAAAAAATAATCTGTTGACGTAGCTAAATATTTTGCAAACTTTATTAAGAAATATATTTATTTGATTTTTAATGAGATTTGAAAAATTATTACAATTAATGTATAAAGGTATCAATAAATATTTTACATAATATTATGCAATGTCGAGTTATCATTGCAATAATAAAATTACTTTTGTAACATTTAACATACGATAAATATGATAGTAATAAGGTTTTGGGTTACTAGCTAATGCTCCAGGCCTTTAGTCACCTTAATACACACTATTCAATTGTATAAAAATAATAATTGTTATTTTTAGTATTTTTAGTTTTATTTATTATAATAATTGCACTACATATATTATATATATTATAGGAGTGTCGAATAGATAATCTTACTAACGTTGCACTGTTAATTAAAATGAATAGTTTATCGGTTAATGTTTATATTGAGGACAGTAATCCTTAAAAATGTTTTATAAAAACATAAAATTGATGTTATACTGGATATTGACTATACAGAATCACTTTAATAAATTATAAATTTCGATGTATTAATATTAAAATTTTTTAAATTATAGCCCCATATTTTCAAACTAATTACTGTGGATTTATTATCTTTTTATTATTATTCTCGATAATTCGAAAATACAGTGCTTAAGTTTAAGTTTATTTGAAAGTTCCAATAATTTTAAATAATTGAATCACTAAAGAAAAAAAGGGGAGTAATCATACTTAATAAATCACCCTATATAGTTTTATCAAGATAATTTTATTTTATAATATTCAAATTAAATATCAATGTACATACTAAGGTCATAGAAATTGTTAATTTTTTTCTCATATTATTATATTCGTCAATAAAAATAAATTTTTTTCAAAACGGCGAAAGTTTTAACATTACTTTAAAAATATATGATCATAGTAGTTGAAAATTTTTTTTTAATCAAATATTTGTCCCAATATCTTGTTTTTGTGAAATTTAGAGATTAATAAATTAAAGACTATTTTATCATACATATATTAACTATATAAATTTATTTATTTTTTAGTAAATTAATGTCAAAATTAAAGAAATAAATACATTACATATAATACATTTAAAATGAATATTCAAAATTAACAAAATATTTGGATGATATTAAATGTTTTTGCAAAAATAATCATACTTGTATTAGGATACAGTGAATTAAATACAGATATAGTCATATTTAAAATATTTTTAACATAATATACAAAAGTAAATATAATTTAAATTCACTAAAGCAAAAATAAAATTATTAATATTATATATAATATATTAAAAAAGAACAGGCTGGTTTAGTATTACTTTTTCTAAAAAAAAATTAAACACGACTTAATTACATGCATTTATTTGAAATGAAAAAAAAAATAATTTAATTTTTTTTCGTTATGTTATGAACATGAGTAATTTAATTAAATAGTAACTTATCTAACTCTATGTTTACACAATACACAAATATAAGAATTATTTTTAATTATTTTATAATTTATTAAAGGTTTTAGTGAAATCATAAAATAAAAGGTTTGGAAATACTAAGAAGGTATAAAAAAATATATACTTTTTTTTGTTTATTTGTACAAAAACTCTCCTATTTATGAATACAATACGATATATTGTAAAAGTTTTACTAATAACATAATTTTAGATAAATTGTGTGGAAAGCCTTAGAAAAATCAGCTGTTTCGTATTAAAAGTTAACTCAATAGTTAAAAGTTGCAATACCGTTTTAACTTTTAGCCTGGAACATTACTGTGTGCTGGTCTTTAACTTTTATTTCTTTCTCAAATCATTCAACGATAAAATATCAATTGAACGGTAAAAATATAGTATGTTTTTAATTCAATTCAATTCAAATATATATGTATACAATATACATGAATACTTGAATAAGAACAAAAACGTTTTTATTAGAAATATTATCTGCCAGATGGGCAAAATTTGAATTGGGTTTTGTAAGATTTAAGACATTAACTCATTTTTGAGACATTTTACTTTTTAATCAATCCTGTCATTACATTATATTTATTTTGGTAAATTTTTAATAGTAAATTGGGATTATAAAAATATATTAGAATCAATTGCACCATTTTCAGATGCCAAATTAATAATTTTCTAAATTAAAAAATTATATAGGTAGTACATATATATATATATATATATATATCAGATATCTGTGTATTGTTTAATATAACTTATTAAATTAAATGTTTGCTAATTACTCAGATATTCATACTTAAAAAAAAAAACTATTTGTTATTGTTCAGTACGTTAACCATGTATCTAAAATATTTTCTTTGGTTTAAAACGATTTATACATTATTATCTATACCGATAAACCATAATACCATTAAAATTTATGTATATTTCTTAAATAACGATATTATTGTTTGTGTTGTTAACTGCAGCTGTTTGTGTTGCAGTATTTAAACTCATTAGCTTCATAGGTATGCTAAAAAATCATATATCACTGCAATTATAATAATATTATGTCGTATTATATGCATATGGTTTTAACTATATTGTTCGGGAATTTTCGACTATTTGCGTTTTGCGGTCTAACAGCTGTACGTATGCGCACAGATAGCATTTCAAAACCTATACCTATGACCTCTGCATTTTGCGCATACTCATGCCATTCGCGTTATCTTATAATTGCATAGCGTTTCAAAAACTGGTGACTACTGCATTTTACACATGCATACATATTATACGTTATTCACTGGCCGCGTGCAGTTGTTGGTGGTTGAGCCAAATATTCGCATTGGTCGTTTTGAAAGTCACTTGTCGAAACTTTTTCGCGTGAAACAATTTCGTAAAAAAAAAAAAAAATATATAGTACGCGAAAAAAACATATCAAAAAAAAGGAAAAAAAAACTAATGTTTATGATGATATTATTGTATAGTTTTTCGGAGGACGGACAGACAAGGGTCTAGTTTTTATTTATTTTTTTTTTAATTATTAATGATCATCCTGCCAAGAGATACGTAGATAGAGGGAAAAACACAAATTTAGGACCCGACTACGACCAGGTTTTTAGACGCATTATACTCTTCACCTCCTCCCCCTTCCGCCCTTACTGGCGCACGTATATTTCATAATGATATTTGTCTCACGCCGGACGTTGCAGCGTTGTGATAAAAATAAAAAATAAAAATAATAATAAATAAATAAATAAAAACGCAAACGAACAAAAACCGTTTTGTCACGAGGACGCGTCGGTGTATACACAGCAATAATCACCGGTCAGTTTTTTCACGACCATAATAATTCAACGGATTCGAGTGTTCGGAAATACAACAATATCAGATGTGTTCTTTATACAAGCACATTCGTCGAAATCTGAAATTTAGTGTAAAAATCGTTTGCCATCGTGCTGGCCTGCACTCGGCGTACTAAATATAATAGGCTTTATATACAAGTAATAGTCATCGTAACTATTATAGTTCTGGTCATTTCTTCTACTTCGCCGTTCTAGACACACCGACGATAAATTTGATTTATGACGCTTTACAAGTCAGTAAAACTATGTAACACACTATTTTTCCAAGCAGCGATTTTTTTTTTTTTTTTGTTCTGTAAGTATAACAGTGACATGACTTTTTTTTTGTAAATAAGATAAACACACCATATTTATTATTGTGACAATAGTATATTATATTTTAGAAACCTGTCTGATAATAGAAATTTGTAATCTTACGAGTATTTATTATAGGATACGTTGAATCAGTAATCTCTTGCTGAAGTGTATAATAATATATTTCACTGTAACAATGATAAAATATCGCTTTTGTTTATAAAATAACTAAATCATCTTTTATGTATATTTTAAATGAATTAAACGCTTGAAGTGTGTCAAAAAAAAAAAAAAAATCATAATTTATTATATTATACACTTACTTAGCATGTACATTTTAAAGCTCACGTCGAAAATAAAAATGTTTTCGATTGGTTTAAACATATAAAGTTAAAATTCTTTAGATTAGGTGGCGTACATCTTATGAAATAAAAACACATTTTTCATAGGTAAACATTCATCATTAAATCATCTAAGATTTCAGTCTTGATTATGGATACTTTTGAGTAGGTATAATTTTTAAATAATATGATGCAACTTTTTTGATCATTACACTTCATGTCCCCTATTCAATTAATATAATATGCTTATAGTAAAATAAATTATTTGAATTCAGATTCTGAACTGCTAAGTTTTATTTGAATATTAAAATGATATCGTATTATCCAATATTAGTATTTTTTTAAGTTTGTCATAAGCTTCTTGGCGCTAATTTTTTATAATATATTTATTATATTTAATTTAATTTAATTTTGTTTTGTATTAATAAAATTATCAAATTAATTTACCTAATTAATAATTAATAAAATGAATTTTTATTTTTAGTTTGTAATGCATATAATTTTCGAAACGTGTTTATTATTAATTATTATTTATGATAAAATATGAGAATTTTATGATTTTAAATATATATTTGAATACCATTGGCTATTACGTAAGATATTATGTAATGTTGTTTAAACAGTAATCTTTAGATGTCATGGAAAAGTTTAATATTTATTCATAATTTCAAATATTTTATGCATATTTGATATCATAAGCTCAAATTTGGCGAAGAAAGAGTTTTGTATGGAAAGATTAGTCACTCTAATATCTTGATTAACTCCCTAAATTAAGTGCTTATAATCTAAACCATTAAATTACATATTGCAAATATCGTATGGCAGTTTAAAAATCAATTATTGAACTGTGTATATGATGACGGCGGAAGGAGGGAGAGTATCGGTTTCCCCCTTAATAAATTTATACTGTATGTATATTCTATACTAAATACGTATACACTCATTACACATTATCAAACGATTCATATGTTAGTTTTATGTTAATACAATACAAATTTAAGGATTCATTCTGTTTATTTTTTATTTTAACGTTTACAAAAATTTTAATTTCTGTTAGAAATATCATAGGTAGTTAATTTTGAAGGCGTATTAAATGTCAAATATATTTTATATTCTTTCTGCATGCAGTAACGTCAGTAACGAGCTATTATACGAATGAAAAGTATCCTATACCTACATTGTTTTTCAGTCGCATTCAGACACCGGTGTTCAAAAAACAAAAAAAAATACGATCAAAATATGACATGACGTACAATTTTAATATTTGTGACGATATAAAAAACAAATGAAACAATGAAAACTTTGTTAATCTAACTGAAAAAAGAAACCAAAGAAAATCCTAGGTATTAAAAAAAATAATAAATAAACAAAATTGTTTTTTATACAATCCTTTTGTATGGTTATAAAACATTAGTTTTATTTTTTATTTTTTTATATGATTTATTTAATAATCATAACACGGTCATTCTTTGCCAAAATCGTACTTCGACTATATTGTTGTCATTAAAAATTATCTCTTAGTTATTTTTGTTTGTACATGTGTAGTACATTTAACCGCTTTTATTTAGTTGGCAGCCTGCGGAGCCTTAAAAACAATTGTCTATCGTATTCATCTGATTTTATCGACATAATAGTAGTAAATTTAGAAACGTATATTCGTTGTGCCAAAAAAAATAAAAGATACCTAGAAATCGTACTTCTTCTATTTCGCGCTCAAGCGCTTACAATTACTTATATTGTAAAATTATTTAACATGATTATCATAGAAAAATACGTACTATTAAATATGAGTGTACTATAATATAATAACAAACTTAATTTTATATATTACAACACACAGTTTCATTATTACATATTTAAACTTAAAACGTTACGGAAATTGTTTTGATTGCATGCTTAGTATTATGTATTAATAATGTAACATACCTGTTCTCAGTGAAAACATTTAAAAAATTTAATTTAATGCTTTGTCACTTAGGTATACGAGTACAAAAACGAGAACAGTCTATCATGGACTTAGCGTTATATTGCATCGATGGCTTATAGAACGCATACATTATTATGTTTAAGTCATAAACACAACGTATTTTAATACGTATTCAGGAATATCAATTATTTTTAATAAATTTATATTGATTTTATCGGGTTCTCCTTGAGTAATTACTTGCTACAGTTATTGTACGTATATTTTTGCTGTTTAATCATTTTAAATTATAAAGTTAATTATTAAAATTTTTTTATTACAGAATGTAGTGATTTTTTAATTAGAACAGAAATAAATAAATAAGAATTAATACAGCGAAATTTCTAAAAATAATAAAATATTAAATTTCAATAGGATCTTTATTTTTTATTTTATAATTATTCAAGTAGTATAAATATTTTTTTTTTACATATTTAATGTACTTGCTAAATTTAATTAATTGACTTAAATGTTTATAAAAAAAATAATCAAATTATATAATTTATTAATAATAACATGGTGATTTAACTTTTTTATCAAATTTATTTGTTGGGTTAAAAAAAATTAATTTTATTTATATACATAAAACATAAAATAATAATATATTAAAGATCAAAGAGGATTTAATACTTTATTCGATGGACGTTAAAAGTATATTTTTAGAACAAATCGAATTATAAAATATACGCAATGAATCGAGCTATCGGTATTTATTATTCACACGTAGGTTCAAGGTATAACTTATAACGTAAATACTAAATAGAGTTAAAATAAAAAAAAGTAATGGAGTAAGTACGTATATTAGTATATTATAATACTATTTTGTTTATTAAAAACAAAAAAAAAATCATTTCTCACTTGGTTTAAATTAACTAATCCTTTATGGCTTTACAAACAAAATCTAAATATAATAAAATACGTAGTAGGTTTAGTAGGTATTATATATCAGTGCAACGAACTTATAGTTGTGTATAAAACGTTTATACAAGCATTCGTTCACATATCAATACAGCATATTGTATGATATACTATACCAACAGTTGTAGTACCTATAGACCATGTATTCTATAGTTAAACACCGGCCTTACCTATAGGGTAGCTGCAGTTGTTACTCGTCAAGTATAGAACAGTGGTGTAGGCGTGTTGCCTTAAATAATATATCAATATGTGACAAGTAGAGATAACTGGCATTGGCAATACTCAGCAATAATATTATTTATTTATTATTATTAGTATATGACTCACGAGAAGAACATTTCTGTCATATTATTATACCTAGACGCAATGAATATATTGTAGGCCGCTCTATTCACATAAGAGGCAGTATATCCTTACCTTTTTTTTTAAAAAAAAGGCAACCCATTTGTCATTGTAAGAGATTAGACCTTTGATCTGTCCATTAAAAAAAAAAAATTACAACTGCAGTATTGTACTGTAATAGGTTCTAGTATTATAACTCTATAATATGGTGGTTTCATTTTTTAATGCGTGTATAATATTATCCTTGTGACTAAAAAAAATAGTTTTGCAACCCATCGTTCATATGCTAGAAAATAATGTTTTGAGGTTTGAGTATGACAATGGAATGAATTCAATCAAAAACGTTCGCTAAGTTTTTAATTATCGATTCTGTTTTTATAGCTTTAGAGTTTTGCGTTAAGCAACAATCCCATTTGGTAAATATTTTTTATTTTTTGAAAAATCGTGCTTTGCAAACTAATTATAGCGAATGGAAAATAATAATTTATAATATGTGGAAAGTTGTAAAAATGGTAATTTTTAAACCGCAATATTATGAATACATTTTTGTTGTAAGTACAAACAATTCGATATCACTTTTTAAATGGCTACTCATTGTTATACCTATGTAAGTATTTTCTGATGATATAACTTCTATATAATGTTATACAATTATGAATGTCTCATAAAAATATATAATGGCACCAACAATTTGCAAAATAAAGAACACTAAAAACTTATAAAATTATTAGCAAAAAATAAACATAAACTTTTTGGCGACGTGCCCCCGGTAGCAAACACCAAATAGAGGAGGCACAAAAGCCTTCCTGAAAGTTTTTATTTTTATATTTTTAACCGTCATAAATCACTGAGTGAATTCAAATTCTGCCAAGTTAATTTGTCCCGGCGGAAGAGTCGAAAACAAGAATGGGGCGAAATTATCTGTGACAAAAAAAAAAAATAATTTACGCGACGTCGTTTGCTATAATACAGATCGATATTTTCAACATCAAGAAAAAAAATATATCGTACGAAACTTGCACGCGTTACAATGAAATTAATATCGAATCGTAAAAATGATGACAAAAAGAAAAATCATTAAATTTAATACGCGTTCTGTTAGTGTTATGCATCGCATTATCCAAGTATAAAGTTGTGTATTGCACGATATTTAAGTTTTGTTTTCGCTTTGTGTTTCATTATTATTACTCCAAGTCTCTGAAAAAGTCGTGAAAATTCAATTCAAACTTTTACATATTATACGTTTCCATATAGGTACGACATTTATAACATATTTATTGTGTTTTATTATCAACTACAATTTATATTATATTAGGTATTATGAACACATGGGGAAAAAAACAAAAAAAAAAAGATTATTAAATTTATTATTTAATATCGGTTTTAAGGATATATATAAGCAATACAATATATTTTAACTTCGATTATATTTTTTCATAGACCGTACACATTTTTTTCTTTGTTTAATAGGTATTAATACAAATATTTACCATGACTGAAAACAGTATATATTCAAACATTTCATTGATAATTTAAAATATTATATACTACCGACGACCCTATGGGACTTTATATGACATATATCAAAGAGAAAAATGTCTTGTTATAAAATATTTAATAGTATTAATAAATTGTTTAAAATTATAATTCATGTATACGAACTAAGCAATAAAATTAATGCGTGAGTTGGAAGTCACAGGAACAAACTATTATTGAGTCTAAAACGTAAAGTATAATAAAGCAATAAATATAAATGATTTGGTTATTATAATAGATATGACTTTAGTTGTAAGTCTGTAAAAGCTATTAACCAAATCATAGTTCTATAGGTATATTGTTTTTAAAAGTGTATAATAAGTTGCGTGTTTTTTTTTTTTTATTATTTGAAAATACGTCATTTGTTGAATTGGGTAAACCATTTCAGTATGCATTTAACGGGGTGGAAAAAACGCTTAGTACATATAACCCAGCTTAAATAATATTTATCCAATATTATTTCAGGCCAAAGAGTCGTTTAGCCCACGGAGACCCCAAGAAACTTTCCAATAAGCGAGTGTCTAATAAAACACTATTAAAATAATATTAGAATTGAGATAAACAGTCTCAATAATTTTTAATAAAATAAAAATCTAGAAATAAACTTGTTTAGGTATAATAAAAGTAATATATTTTTGTTTTCATAATATTGTATTTATATGATATTAGTCTATATTATAACCGTAATAAGTAATAACAAGTAATAATTAAACTTGTTCTTCTAAAGTTCTACCTATAAAATTGGAATTTTAATAGAAAAAGGGTTTTAAAAAACTTTGTTTTAATTTTTTAACTTTTAGTATTTATTTAAAAAAAAAAAAAAAATAATAATAATAATTTAATAGAATCAATAATGAGTTATGTTTAATTTAAATGTCTAATTTTGTCAAAATTGTATTTTCAGGCGCATATAAAGGGTTATTGTGGCTTTATAGTAAACCATTTAATTTAACTGCTGTTAGAATAACTTACGAAGAACATTGAATTTAATGTTCTAGCCTTAGTACCTATTTCAATTTTACATTTTATCGATTTTCAAGGATAGAATATAATTATTTATGATTTTTATGATTATTTTACAAATATTATCAAAATGTTTAACTTCAAATGATTATAAATAAACTGTGACTATTAATAAAGTTGAATTTTCAACTAATTTTATCATAATATCTAAATTAAAAAAATATATTTATTAAATTATTTCTATAAATTATTTAAAAAAATTAAAAATATTTTTTAAGTCGTGTTTAATTTTTTTTTTATTTTAAGCGTTATATGATATTTAATAAAAATCTTAAGTTTATAAACGACTGATACTAAGTTACTTAAAATGTATGTCATTTAAATATTTTATTCTTAAAAATTATTGTGTATTGTATTTACTAAAACTTAAAATTAGATGTATTATGTGATTTTAACTAATAAATATAATATTATAAACGTATCTAAGTCTAAACCTTTGTTTTTTTTTTTTTTTAGATCTGACCAAATAAAAAAATGTCAACCAAATTCAACACTAAAAATTGAAATATGTTCCTATTGACGAAAAAAATATTTTTTTTAATTGTATCTATTTACATATTACCTGTAATATATATTATTATCTATTAATATCATAACCGTTTGTTTTTTTTTTTTTTTTGAGTTCATCGCAACATGGGGCCGAACTGTTTGCATATTACTAATTGCAACCGTCTAGACTTTAAAGTATATCAATAATAAACAATATATATGCATGACTGTCGATATTCAATACGATTAAAAAGAAAATCATTATGCTTATTGACAATTATTGTAGTTCTATATTATGTAATTCAATATTTGTTATAATATTACTAGTAATGTTTACTATTTTTGAGATAAATTTTTAGGGAATAAAGTTTTTTCAATATATAATAAATCAATAGTTTAGTCAAATTATAAGCGTATTATATATTTAATTATTCATTTCGAAAATTTTTTACACATTCATATAATCTGTAGAGTGTAGACTAAATCGACTTAATACGGTTTTGAATAATTAGTATTCATATTAGGCAAAAGTTAAAATGCATTCAATTTAAATAATTTACATCACCGCAGAATGAAAATTTGCGTGATATGTGTGGATTATTATTTTTAAATTTAAGGGTTAGATGATAGGCAAAATGTATACATTGACATTATTGAATATTCAAACAGCATTTTCCAAAAGAACCCAATAATAGTAATAATTAAATGAAAACAATCGTATTTGGTATTAATGTGTATGCTCTTTATTTTGACGCAAATCCATTTTGTGTTTATACAAATTTAAACAATTTAATTTCGTAAAATAAAACAAGATATTAATTGATTTTAATTTCGTATTCAATATAAGTACGAGTGGAAATTTGTATAGCAACCACCAATTCCCAAACGTCTCTAATGGACTAAAAAAAGTTTGTGAGGTTTTTCATTCAATTCGTAATTTGAAAGTTTTTAAATTTAGTATGATTAATATTCTTAGGAAACAGGATTTGGAAAAATTACAAACTCTATATTCTAGTATTATACACCAACATCCTTAGAATAAAGTTTGGAATAATAAATAATTTTTAACCTGTCTTCTTTCAATTTGTCTCTAATTATAAATGTATACATTTTAACTCAATTGATTCTGGATTCCTGAGAAAATTAAATTAGAAGACTATTGCCGTGACCATTATACAAGTAGTATCCCAAATAAGTTTTTGTTTACTTTAATATTTATATCCAATAATAATCAAATGTTTCTTAAAATGTTTAACTACAAAGTCTTCAATTTGTTAGTTCAAGGCAAGAGATGTTATATTACAATAATACTTATTGGAAATATGAAATTCATGACTTTTGTATGAACATTAAAATGTTTGATTTGTTATTTTACTTGTACAGAACAAGAACTTGAGTATTTCTCTCGCTAGCTTATTTTTTTCTTACATTTTTCTTTTCCGTTTACTGTGTTTACCGTTTTATAGTGTACCTGCAATCCTTTTTAGTGAATTAAAAATTGTATTTATTTATTTAAAAAAATTATAGTTATTCTTGTTTTTTTTCTTTCAGTCATAATCATTAATCATGTATAATAGTATACAATACAAATATATTATAGCAATTATTTTCTTCTTTAGAATTTGTTTAAATAATAGTTTTATCCCGTGTATTACTTGTGTAAAATAGGCTTTTTATATTAAATTTTCAGTGAGGTCAAAATTAAAAAAGTTCAATATGTATTAATCGATAAACTTACCGTTATAATACGAAATTAATACTAGTATTTCAAAAATATAATTACTAACTGTCTAAACTAATAGTATACTGTTTCTCTCGAAGCCAGTTAAATGCATTTATTTTTAATCTGTAATCACTAATCACATAGCTAATCTTAATTGTTGACCTACTATGGTTTAGATCAATAATAAATGGTTTGGTATACGAAATTTAATATTATAATACTGTAGTATTGTATTTGTATTAGGCTTTTCGAATATGTATATACTATTTTCATTCGTACGAGTTCAAATAACATAGAAATGGACAAAAATAAAACAAAATATAATATGTTTATGTGAGTTTCAGTACTTCAAACATACTAAAACATTATTCGTTTATGATGTTAACCTAAGTATATAACAAATAAAGGTAAAAATATATTATTGGATTTAAACATTTTTTTTTTTATACAATGTGATGACTTCCATATCTAGTAATAATATTAAATGAATTCACGTGAAACAATTTAATTAATAAATGTGTTATTATATTATAATATGTAATTATTACGTGTTATTTAATACTTAAATTTAATACTAAAAAGTTATTAATACTTATTTACTACTGATGATATTATTTATTTATTAATATTTTTACATTTTTGATACAATAAATTTCAATTTATAAATTGACAATCTATAACAACTATCACAGTTCTATGATAAATTAGTAGGAAGTGGTAAATTTAGAATTATTTTAAAGCAGAGAAAAAAAATATGAATTGTTGGCACCTGCCATTGAAACCATAACTATTAACATTATTATGATAATATTGATTTTTCAACAATAAGCTTCAAAAATTAGATTTCTAGTAAACAAAACATTATTTACGTATACTTACCAAGTTGAATATTCACAAATGAATATTACTTAACCAGCTGATTAAATTATTTTGAATTTTGAGCACTAGCGTTAAAACCTTAAACCACTTTTTTTAATTTTTTTTTTAACCATAAAAATTGATTTGTATACAATTTGGTACCTATAGATTTTACGTTTTTAGAAATTTCTTATCAAAAACTGAATAAATTTAAAACAACGTGTTATAAAATAAATATATTAAAACATTGTCGTAAAAGAAAAACCAGAAAAGTCGCTCTAATAAATCATAAATGTGTAATAAATGTTTTATGTTACTTTAATGAAAGTGCTAAATATTAATTCAATGAACAATGATGTATCATTAAAATAAATACAAAAAACGTTTCTAAGCGTAAACGGCATGTCAGCATTCGCTATTCTAAAAGTATTTTATTATTTATTTTTATTATGAGTAGTACCTAGTAGCATTGATTTAATAATAAACATATTTTATTTTATAAAACTAATAACAGTAGTTATTTATTTTTCCATTAAAAATACGTTGGGTTGAATTAATTTTTCGTATTGTATTTTTTATTAACTTACATGTCTGTATCTACAATCTACATAGTACCATCGATTTTAGAACTCTAAGATCAATGATACTATATATTTTCTATAAAACAAAGTGAATAGGTTTGTAGTAGAAAATATTAATAGATAAAAGTCAGTCTAAATATTTGAAAATTTTATATTGTATATTTTGTACTAAAATACAAAGTAAAATAATAATTTATAAACCTAGTATTGAAATATTTCAAGTTTCAACAATTACTAATATTTTTTGAATCATAACAAAATAAGAAAAATCGTTAATATACGTTTAAATTTTAAATATCCAGTTTTCCAAAATTTTAACTTAAATTTTTCATAAAAATGCATGTTTTTAAATATTATATACATTTTTTTAATTTCAAAACAAAAAAATGTAAAAATAAATTTTTTATTTATTTTTTAAATTTAATATAATATACCTAATTAAAAAATGTATACATTTTTAACTAAAACCAAATCAATACATTTTTGTGATTTTGGCGATTTTTTTCTTTGTTTAAAGGCTAAACCTGCTCTCAGTGTTCACAGTGTACAAAATAAATCTGATTCGACACCAAATATCACTCATCAAATTGAAGCATTTATATTGCTTCAAAAGGTGACAACAGACACAAAGACACACATATACACACTTACATTATTATAAAACTAATATAATATCAATGAAAAAATAATAATGCATTCATTAATTTATACAGCAGTAGTAATAAGTTATTATTATTAATAACTATCGTGACTTGTTATTTTTCATAACACACCTGTGCAGTATTATTTGTAATTACGAACATAATCTATGCCTATTATAGTACTAATACGTTATATAGTTACGTAAATCGTTTTTGATCCACTCAGACAGTGGACCACTCAGTATTAATATTATTATAATCGTTTATAATACTCGTCTGTAAAACAATATAATATAAACCATACATCCTGGCTTTAAGTTAATTAAAAATCTCTACGTTTATAAAAGCAATATAATATCCATCTAGATTAGACGCACTTCTTTGACTAATATTTATTTCATTTTTTGTCCACCTACACAAAAGCAACCCTCGTATTTAATTTGATCATGACAAACTGTACATTCTTATTTCATTTAACATTTTAATACTGATAGTCGCGCTCGTGTTCTTAGTTAAGACTGCTGGGATTCGTGACATAGGGTGGTTAGACCCGTCACTTCAATTAAGTTGTATACGATATGGCTTTCCCTTTTGAGTCTCTAAGAGTGTGCTGCGCGTACAGTCATAACTCATTTTTCTGTAGAGTATGTCATAGAAACGACTGGTAAATAAAGTATTTTAGACCATTAATCCTTATTTTTTATCCTTATTCATTCAGGATGTTTACGAATTTACGATTGAAGCAACTTTTCGAATCTCTCCTCAATGCAGTATTATTGAACGATAACAATTATTTACCCCGAAAAGTGGTCAATGTCGTAGAATTTCAGGATATACTAGACTTTCTCATTATTCATTTATTTTTTCCATTTTGCTTTTATTTAAACGGAAGACTTCTAAAAACCAAGTACCTATAATATATTATAACATCCGAACCTTTTGATGAAAAACCTCGAATTTTAGACTCCAACTGTGTGAAAATTGTTTTATGCTTCTTTTTTTACAGGAAATGATTTTTTTACATTCTCAGCATTCTCAGCGTGAGTTTTATACTTATCATAATAATCACAATCCATGAGTCTTAGTTTATAATGACAATAATAAAATGAAAATATACATATTATTTTTTTTTTTTTATGCTCTGTTACTGCTTTGATATTACTTTAATATAATATTTTGATTCTAAGGAGTAACGTTGATGCAAATTATGTTCATATTATTATATTTTAAACACAAGTAAGATTTTCAGTCGATTTTACTGAAGAGATAATTTGTTTTCGTTAATGTGTGTGTTTTATTAATAAAACACTCAATAACAGAATTTCGTGACATATTAGCTTGATTCAACTGGAAATAAAATCCAATATCGAATCTTAGTCGTAAATTCCTTGCAGTAATTTAAAATATCGCAAATAAAACTATATAGCTATGTAAACATCGTGAAACAGTAAAAATAAATAATAGTATTTAAAAAAAAAAAAATCAAAAATGTTATTGCCTATAATAAAATTCACATTAATATATTATAGGTACATGTAAAAATGTTAAGTTCCCATTAATAATGTTTTTAAATAATAAAAAAATAATTAACATCGTTATTTATCATTAAAATAAATAATTTTGTCCAAATTTTAACTTAAAATGTTTATAAAAATAATTGTCTTAATACATTTTTTAGACTTTATAATTTCAGTATGAAACACTTATGAGAAATCTTGTATCCAATTTTCAAAACTAGGAAATAAAAATAAAAATTTTTATGAAATTTTAACTACAAAATCAATTGTTTTTTTTTTTTAAGATTTTACGTTTTTTTTTTAAATTCTAAATTTAAATGCATATAAAAAAATTTGCTTATTTATAATTACTTTTTCAAGAATGTTTATCCAGTAAACAATTTTTTATTCATATTTATAAAAAAAAAAAAATAATAAAATTTTATCATGGCTATAAATAACTCAAAAAAAGTTAAAAAGTTTTAAAAATGTTATCATTTAATGAAAATGATAGTTTAAAGATCTGGTAATAATTACAAGTATCTACTGTTATTTACTTTTTTTTGAATATAATAAAATATCAAAAATTGTTTGAGAAGAAATAATTATTTTACTGGTGAAAATCAAATGCCGTAAAAATATTAACTTCAAATGCTCATAAAGATTAATTTGGTTTTCTAGTGAAATTTATGTGACTATTGATTTTCGATATTTTTTAATTGAAATGTTAACAACTTTCATTTTTTAAGCATGTTTACTCAGTTTTTTTTCTTTCATGTGGCGTAGATATATTGGTGAAAAAACAAAACAAAATTAACTTAAACTAAATAAACATTAAATTAACAAAATAACAAAATAACCCAGTAAATAATTATTTATAACCTATCAGAAACCATCGCATTTTTAAAAATCAAAGCATTTTTACTATTCCAAAATATGATAACAGACAAAAAAAAAGCATATTATACCATTATAAAGTCAATATATTTATCGTTTCGCTCAAAATTTAAAATTATTATACATGAAATTATAAATTTAGTGTTAAACGTCACAAACAGTCGAGTGACTCAAAGCACTAAATTTTATTTATGGGACAAAGTGTGTTATAAATCATAAATGACGGGTAGAGGATATTTTTAGACAACGATAGGAATATGAAATAATAATTAACAATTGGACAATAGCTCATATTTAGGTGTTTTTGTAATTAGAATACATGTATTTTTAAATATATGGAAACCTGTTATTTTAAGTCTAAATTAGCAAAACAATACTAAAAATCTCAAATATTTTGTTTAACTAATATAGTATAATTTGAAAAAAATGTACTTACATTATCTTACGACACAATCGTTTTAAATTTTTATAATATTATCTGTAAAAAAGTATATATATGTAATTATAAGAAATCTTTTTGCTGGCAATGATATTCGGTAGATAATATTATTATTTTTGGTCGATTGATCGTTTATATTATTATATAGTATCATTATTTATTCTATTGGACGTAATGTATATAACTATAATATACATTTTAATAATAATAATAATAATAATAATAACAAAAATACACTGCAAATAATCCGAAAAACATCTGTGCAAAACCTTGGGTAGGTATATACACTCCTGCAACGTGCTAAAACGGAATGACGTGAAATGAGCAGTCCCGCTGCGGTAGTATGAAAAAAGTTTAAATCTAGTGTCACTGTAGTGATATTAACGGGACGTCACTTCCTGAGTATTGAACGCAGTTGGTCTATGTTATACACTGTACAACATACGTATCATATTATAATTTATTATGCGTAACCATATTATCATCATCGTCATCATCATCATCACCTACATCAATTTTTTTTTTTATTTTGTTCGGAAATCGTAATGCTCTCGACGTGCGAATATATGGTTGGTTCCCGGAGAGGGATGTAGGAACGAAAAAAATTACTGTACGAAATCATTTCACGCGCGAGACGAAAATAGACGTAAATGAAGAATCAACGAAATTCTTAAAGGCGACGACGAACATATTATTAAGTGCAACGTTCGAATGGCGAGTGAGTGTGTACGTTTAACGGGCGCGAAAATTTAAGACTTTTGAGCGTGCGTCCAAGGTTTACCGACGATTTATTGCCGGAACGGTTAGACGGATTTTTTTCATCTACTCACAGCGCGTAACGGCCAACGGGCAATAACATTTCGGCTGTACATCTCTATTTGTCATCCAGACGATACTATAATAATGTCTACGATAGTGTAACGCGACTGCCACAGATATGAGTTCTTTGAATCACGACATTTATATAGTACGCTTTAGATAAAATTTGATGTTATGATTTTCACGAGTGTATTCCCAACTCGACGATCATAATGCTCGTTTAATTCAAATTCGTGACGTACTACACACATAGCAACTATCTATACGATCTTATATTATTGTGCGTATACATCAAGGTAAAAATATATCATGGAAAATTTAGTTGAATTTTAAGGATGGGTCTTAGATTTGTTCAAAATTAAGCTTACACTCGAAGATTTTTCTAATTCTTATAGTCAATATATAATTATCTGTTGTGCGATAAATAACAGTGGTATATTAAAAAACATATTAACGTATAATAAATGACCACAATTATTAGCTATAAAAAATTAGTAACAATATTTCTACAACAATCAAAAGTCAAAAACTGTATTCAATCCTTCTGATAAAATGAAATGTATTTATCTCCAGCCATAGATAAAAAAGATTCGCTCTAAAACTCTACCAAAATAATAAAATAGAATTAATAAATAATTTATGAATAATAAAACGCACAGTTCCAACGTTGCTAAGTTATAAAATAATAATATGATATTCGTCAAACATGAAAATTTTTATTTTGAAGGGAGGGGCCTTAGAAGTATTTGAACCGAGTTTTCTCATCGGATATAAAATAATAATATTATTATCGCATTAAAATGCGCAGATGACACATATTATTATGTACATTACTCGTATTACATCATGTGTAACCCTCTCGTGCGAGACCTTTACACTCATATCACGTGACCGCCGAATTAATGAGCCCTGACGGTCAACGCAAATAAAATAAATAATATTATTAATACGTCTGACCGAGTTATAAATTACATGCTAGAGAAGCACATGAGTGCGGTGTGAAGATCAAAATATTATAATTGCGGTTATACGCATTACACGACGACTTTAATAGCTGGTTCAACCCGGCTGGTATGTCTAAATCAATATGTGAAAACTACACGTAGACATGTTTAGCGCGAGTTTAATATTTATTATTTTGTACGGGTACTGCGGTCTGCCGAAACGCTAAATAACCAAATACATGTTATATCCGGTCTTTTAGGATACAAGTGTTGTGTAACAAAAATGGTTGGGATTACGTAAGAAACAATATAATTTATATACTACTTTTATCACGAAATTTGCAAGACCTGTGTGTATATTAAGTTACGTTTTTACTATGATTTTTACTCGGTTTATAATTATTTTTAACTATCTCTCCGACCGCCATTAATCTACGTAATTAACAGATAAAAAATATATTTATATTACTTTTCAGCTAGTAGAATTACTTTAAACATAAACATTTGAATGGGTATGAGTTCCGTTTCACTGGCCTGTGATGATTATTTTTAAGCTTCCAAACGCAGAATAAACATTATTTAGTAATGAGATGTTGATGCATATATATATTGACGACGTTAACCGAATTTTAATATAATTTGTGATATGTTATTCTCTATCTATATTATACACTAGTTTTCAATGGCCATGATCCACAAATATTCAACTGTGAGTATTTTCAAAAACGTTAAAATGAATTTTTAAAACAACTTCAATTGTTAGTACATGAAACATGGTGTACATAAATTGATGTCGATATATTTTAATTTTTGAAGCTTTAAGTACAAAATTTAAACTAGTGAAATCAGTATTTTTAATTTAACTGTTTCATAACAATTTTTGTGATGAATCAATTTCTTGTCCAAAAATTAAAATTCAAAAGCAAAATCTTCACTTTATATCGATAGTCAATGTTACTATCAATAAAATTTAAAAGGTTGTCCAATATGAAATAAATATTTAACTTCGGTAAATTCAATTTTTAACAATAATTTCAAGAATGTCACAAACCTAAATTCAGTTTTATACTTTGTCGTCACTTTAAAAATGTATTTCCACAAATCTTTCTTACTCAAAAATTGGGTAAGTAATCATATTAAAAATAAATCCACTTATTACTAACACGAAATTTATACTACTAGTATTGTCTATTATCCATTATAAATTACATTATCCATTATCTAAACCTCGTATTTTTTTATTGCCCATAATTACATCAGCTACTAAGTCATTAGTTATTAGTTGACGTTGTATTTACATTTAAGTTAAAGTTAGGGTATATTATGCTACCTATCTTTATCCCTATTTCTGATATATTTATAAGCACAAAAAATAAATTCTAAGACGCCATTAGCTAGAGAAAATTGCTCCCTTTATCAAATTGTTATTTATGTTAATTGTTTATAATACACTTGTATTCCATTAACTTATTGTACAATTTACATATTATAATGTTCAGATTAAAAAATTAACCGTTATTATTCTAATTATTAATAATTATTAAATAAAAAAAAAACCATGATTTTTTTTATTATACACTTGTATTATTATTATATTATACTCTTATAAAAAACAATGTTGTGATAAGAATTTTATGAAAAAATATTCAATGTCTTTATGTACATTATTTTTGAATTAATGATTAATAATATGATTTTGTTTTAATATAGGGTGCCCATATCACTTAGCTTACATTAGCTTCAATGCCTTATAAAAAAAAAAGAAAAGAAAAATTTATTTTCATTTTGATAAGTTGTGCAAAAGCTTTTAATATTTAGTTTGTTCAGTACTTTTAATATAATTCTGAATTGGAAATGAAATAACGTCACGAGAAATATAAAGAAAATTGACTGAATTTTTATTATTTGATTATTGCATATCTGGAACATAATATTTAAATAAAATACTATGAATTTATATTTTATTGATTATATTAATTAAATTTTTTTATTTTTTAAAAGCGTGATTCTTTGTACAGATCGTATAATATATTTTCTTTAAAAATAATAATTATAATAATAAATAAATTTTATTATATATCTTACAGAACGGTTTTCCACAGAAATAATTTCCGTCGCTTAAATGTTTCATGAAAAACTTAACATTAATTGTAAGTATTAAGTATTATAAACATAAAATATTAATTTAAGGTAAATAAATGAACTGTTTTTATTAATATACAATGTTTTAAAAAATTATATTACCTATATTATTTCGAACGTTAAGTTTTCATAGAGGTAACTGCAATATCAAATAATTAGTATGTAAACTATGTAAATTGGACTTAAAATGTTCAAAATATTTATGATACATTTCAAAAATAATACTGAATTTAAAATAACTAAAATGAGCGGTGAATAGCGTGCGTAATGATTGTGAATATTAATCGATAGAACATATCATAATAATTAATACTAACAATTTAACGTCCTCATCTGTATCTCAAGACACTTGCAGTGCAGTTATATAAATGTCTGTTATTATATCATACTAAAGAGACGAAAAATCAATGTGATCATAAAAATAAAAATCTGCACCCTTCTATGGTAATGATATTGGACGCATTATTTTGAAATTTCTCTTCATTTAGATGATCTCCGTTGCATTATAAACTAAATCTCATCGCATGTACCTAAAAGTTTAGATTATGTAGGTACTAATTATTATGCTTTTTTATTTTATTTTTTATATACAATAATAAATAATTAACAAATAATAGACATTATTTTAAGAAATATTTTATATTTATCAAAAGTCAAAAAAATTTAATTTTTTTACTGTTTTAGTGAGTTATATAAACATTAAACCGTCAACCAGATCCTCAGTTTTACAAGAATTTACTCTGTATAAATAATGATATTTATTTAATTACTTAACGATTAAACTCTATTTGTTCTCATCGAAGTTTCTGTAATTTTTTTTTTTACATACTCTATCATTTATTAGTTATTACTACCAATAACTTTATGTTATGACTTATTATAGTAGTAATACGCAATCACGTTTTTCCGTAAATTTAATTTAGAAAAAACGTATGACACTACGGTCTACGACTAAATAAAATAGAACATAATATATAAATGATTTACGACTTTATTACATTGAATCGTGATTTCGTTTTTCCAACCAGATTTATTATGTACTAAAGACTGAAGTTAATATCCGTTCGAGTTATTCATATTATATTTATTTAAATTTTTTTTGGATATTTACTAACACACGTATCATTATCTAAATGGACAATCAAACTTTATTATAAGGACTTTTTTAACTGTAGAAGTAGAATTGATGTTATAGTGACTATAGGAAGCTTTTCACCCCAACCTCGCTCCTAAATGTTTACTTCATTTTATACTAAAATAAAAATTTAAAAAAATATTTTTAAATCAATTATTTAAAGTTCTTACTAGATTTAACAGTAAACTGCACTCTATTTTCATTTTTAGTCATTACTTATGACTATAGATTTTAAATAAGTCAGCTCGTGATTAAGACCTATTGTTACTATAATAGTGTATGTTTGATATAATATTGTATAAAAATAACATATTTTAGCTGTATGATTTCTGAAAATCCTCATAGGGAAGTTATTTTTCTTTTAGCATTAAAAGAAATTATGCATCTAAAGTTTTAAAAAATGAAAATGAAAATTCGGTAACCGATATTTGAATAGTTGATAATATAATAGCTACCAATATGTACCCTTATAATTTATAAATTAAATGTAAATAAAATTATCTAAAATAGTAGCGTGACAGTTTTCAACAATCTAGATCTCTATAATAAGCTTGTTTAAGCTATTTTTAATACTTAACAATTTATTATTATTTTATCGATTCATTTATTTTTTTTCCTTATTAGTATTATTATTGTTTCAATAATTATAATAAATAAGTCTAATAAACAAAGCTACTTCTTAATATTTTATATTTTTCTCAGCATATATTCGTTCAGCACTTTTAATATTTTCTATTGCACGATTAGTATTGTATCGCGCCTTACAATAAATCCTGTGTTCAATAATATATGAAACACATTTAAACATTAAGTGGTTGATATTTGTGTTATTATTACAACCATACAACATTTAATAATACGTATTGGGTGGAATTATCAAAAATATAAACACAATTTTAAACAGATATGGCTATCAGAAGGAGCCGAATTGTGGTCCCATATGGGGTAACTAAATATACTTAGTAAAAGCTCGTTAGTAATAAATATGTTCTGGAAGTTAATTCCTTTAAAACCATTAAAGTACGCTTGCATTTATGTCCTAAACACACACTTTAAACACGTCCTTAAATTATGTTTTGCAATTATTTTAATACTCGGACTACTAATAGGTTCATTATACATTCTATGTTTTAATATATAAAATTGTTTCTTTCTGTCCCTTTCTATGCTCAATATAGGATATAATTTTTTGTAAACCGTTGTAAAAAAAAATGGAAACTTTTCACAAAAACAAATAATTGTTTCCGATTGTTCTTGTCCCCTAAAATTATATTTCAATAATCGTAATAAATCATAAGTAACATCAATGTAATTCAATAATAATAATACGATAATAATAAAATAGTATGCAGTCAACGATAAAATCATATCGAAAAGGTCAACAAAATATTATATTTGATTTGAACGTAATAATATACTTTTGAAAAAAAAAATAAAGTATTTGATAAAATTAATTATTCCAGTCTGCAGAATATGTTATAATATGGTCAATGCGATATTTTTTTATGGTCTGTGTATTGACGATCATTGCGTAATTAGCGCGCAAAATCAGTTTTCGAAAGACAAACGATTTGAGTACACATAATAACATGTTATTACACGAACTGGCAATTATTATCAGTTTTGCATGCATGCATGATATTATGCTATGAGTGGCTTTTGCGTAACTTATCTGTGGCATACTCAATTAATTTAATGTACTATAAATAATAATATAGCTAATATTATAATACTATCATAGTGAGGTCGTGTGTTTATTTAATTAGACGCTCAGGTATAATTAGAGATGCAAATTCGAGTAGATTTTCAAGCAAAAAAATATTTTTTTTATGGGTATAGTCATTTAGAAAATGTTTTGTATTTTTTTTTTTTTTTGTTTTTATCTATCAAAAAAAAAAAAAAAGTTAAAGTATAGATAATCATGCGGTATCCATATAAAGTGGTTGGCTAAAGAACGCCTCAGTACCTCAATTATATTTTCATATATTTTACCCCTATATTTTTTTTTTTTTAATTAGGATGCATAGGATGGTTATTCATTTAAGATTTTCACAATATTATAGAGTTTATATTTTTTTAGATTTTATTAAAAAAAAAAAAAAATAACCCCGTTTACAATAAAATTTATGTATGATGTATCTATGTATTGTGTATCTGATACAGCGTTATATAATGATAATTATATAATAATTACGTTTAATAAGACAAGTGTATTATAAGGAGTAAGAGGAGTAAGGTGATATTATGTATTATACAGTTATAGATAGATCTAACCTTGTAACCATGAACGATAAAAAACGAGGAAACTAAGAATATTTAACTCGAAATTCAAGGACATTGCAATGTTATAAATGAAAAATATTCTCATTTACTATTGACCTTATTAAATAAAAATTAATACATTTATTTTTTTTTATTACAGTGTTAAGTATATTTTGATTAATTTTATCAAGATTAAAAATTGCCTTTGATGTCAACTTAGTTCTTACGTGTGTATTTTTAAAATTAGAATTTGAAACTGATTTAAAAAATTTTAGACAAATTATAAACATATTTGATGTATAAACTGAATAGGCAATAGAATATATCATAAATAACTAAGCTAATTGAAATAGTAAGAAATATAGATAGTTATTGATCCGTTTACAACAACACATTTGTAATCTGTATATATTAAAATGTATAAGATTGAAATTAATATTTTTGTAGCAGATTAGCTTAGAAACTACTTATCCAATCATATGGTATTCTGACAAATGATTTTTCAGAAAATGACAAAATTTACTTCTGCTATTGATCCAATCCTTTCTAAAAAAGTTGAACAGAGATATAGATTGTACATTCGTGGCGCCATCTAACCAGTTTAACACCCAAGTGAAATCGAATAATTTAGCTAGTACTGTATACTACATATATATATTATATAGTATATATATCATGTTCTATACAACATCATGATTTATAAAAGTTTTTATTGTTTCCAAGCATGGCCATAGTACTATTATCACATTTTTTTTCGAGTATAAAATATTATCAAAAACAAATATTTCAAAAAAAAAAAAAAAAAAAAAAACACATACGATTAGATGAAAATAATTTTTGAAAACATTTACTAATAAAATACTTTTGGAAAAATGTTCAGAACTCCGTACGTGACTTCATACATAAATATGCATTGCGCGTACAATATTATATTAGAACCGCGGTAAATCGCGTCGGGTGGATAAAAGAAAAATAATAATAAACGTATATGGAATTACGTCGTAAAAATCGGGGGCGAAACGAAATGGTGAAATGTCAAAAGTTCAGTACTATATAACAATGTATAGTCGATCGGCCGGTGCGCAAAGGTCAACGTGTGCTGCAGCGTGCATAGGTACGGAGAGGTACCGCCGCATGCACGCGCCCGCGTGTGCTGCGCGGTAGAACGGTTTGCCGTAATGATAATAATAATAATACATTATACTATTATATTGTATAGCGAACGGGAAAGTCGTATTTCGGGTGGTGAATGTGTATCGGTCACACATTTTTTGATAGTGAAAGCGAAAAATTGGACACAATACCTATATAGCTACACATATAGCTGTATCGTATATTATTATACCTACTAAAATCGACAACCACAAAACCGCCTGCTTCTGATCGTCGGTCGTCGGCGTTTATTATTTATGTTTCTTATCGTGTGTATATATATATATATAACGTATATATATATATATATATATATATATAAATAAACTGTTCAAAACGAAACCGTATATATTGATTTTTGTCTGAACACGAAAAGCGATAAAAAAATAAATAAATAAACATGCCCGTCGAAGTAGTGGACGGAGTAGAAGAGGAGAAAATAATGAAAATAATAATTATATTATATACGTACACACACACACACACACACACACACACACACACATATATCCTTTAAGCGTAACGGCGATAGGAGTGTGGTTACGCAATAAGCATTTTTTAAGTTTTTTAACTACCGTTGCGCGTCCCGACCGTCGAACACGGCTAATAATCATACCCATATAAAATCTATTTTGCGGAAAACGATCGAACGACGGATTGGAAACATTTGTCTCCCGGAAGCCGGAAGGGTCGTCCGTGTGTAACGATACGTTTGCCCGTATCCCATATACATACACATTATTTATGATATATTATATCAGGTATAATAATAATTATTCATCTATATAATATAATAATATATTATATTTCGCTTGTGAATAAAATATGTACCTATACAGAACGTTTTATCGTGCGTGCACACGAGCCATTCAATTATATGTTATATTATACCCTTCGACCCGTCTCTTTCCCAAACTTTAAAACGTACGGCAGCTAACGCACGACTGTACACTTCTTAGAATATATAATATTTACCTAATACTTTTATCTAATCATCTGTCATAGTTCTATAGATTTTCTGTCTCTGAAAGTTTTTCAAAATCATCACGAAGTAGAGCATTGTTAACTCGAACACGCGAATATACACTAAAATATAAATGAAATAAATCGTTGACGGGGTACAAAGACTTGGAAATACTCTGTACACCGTATAAACGTGCGTAAATCGACACGTGTAGTCGGAACTCAATAATAACGATTATTATTATTATTATTATTTTATAGTGTTGTTTAACAATGTAATATACGTTGTATCGTAGTCATTCGACAGCGACGATTGAGTTTAACCGATACTGGAAAATAACTGAGACGGAAAAAAAAACAAATTCCGTATCTATAATGTATTATGTTATTATTATTATTATTATGTTCACGTTTAACGGCTCGACGGAATTGAAAAAATATAAGTCAAAGACCAACGAACGTGAGTTTCAAGTCGCACACAGACACACAGATCAACAAACCAGTACATACATAGGCACACGTACAACAAGGGATTATTAATATTTCACACCTGAGGACGAAACATTTGTGTACACAGTCAACGTATTAAGAAATGAGAGGAAAAACAACTGATTAAAATTACCGACAATTTCGAACAGGATATGTTACTGCGGTACATCATACATATATTGGTCGCCAAATGTTAACTAACCAGACAGAGATATTTATCGGTGTGATTCCCAATATTTTAGGCGTTTGTTTTTATTGTTATCTAAAACGAGTTCAAATTTAAGAAGAAAAACAAAACTAACGAATTTCTTTGGAAAAACGTAAAATCTGCAACGATGGTCCATCTGTCGGGACTTTGAAACTACATATTAAGGTTTATTATATTATGGAAAATATTATGAATTCAAATTCAATTTTTATGTACAATTTTCAAATTATTCAGTTACGTTTATATATATATATATATATATAAATACAGTAGAGTCATGATTTAAGGTATCACAAAATATTTATGCAGGGTGACCTTGAATTTTATTTAGATCATTTAATTGTTTAAAAAATCGACATAATATACACATATTATGCTTATTTTTAAAAAAATGTAATTTTTAATTATTATTTTTTTTTTATTTGTTCTCTCCTCACTGTTTTTGAACTGAACATTTGAATAATATTATTTTTCTAAACAACCGTCTTAAAATATGTATTTTTTATTTTAAAAATGAACTAATTAGGACTTGAAAGTGAGTTAAAATTTCGATTTACGTATGTCTTTACTCTTTATTAATCGTTTTAGTGATCAATCTGCCCATGATTTAATGACAAATTACTATTACCTATAGGCTATAGTGTTCATTTACAAATTTTAAATTTCAATATAATTTGTTGACATTTTAACTAACTTTTAATTATTAAATTTAAGATTGATAAAAACTTTACAAATCAAAGCAGTTTTAGAAAAAATAATGGTATTCAAACTCAAAAAAACCAATTATAATTTTTAAAAAAATAATTTATTTTGCTGTTTATACATATAAATCAAAAGTTAAAAAAATCAAATTTTTAAAAATAAATGTAATATATTGTAGTAAAAAGACTATGAATTAAATTTAATATTATGGAATCGAAAAATTTAATATTATCTTATATTGTGATCACGCTGGTATATACATAATATAATAATACTACTTGTATTATATAGTCTGATTTCACTTAAATTATCGTCAGTATGACGGATATCGTTGAGCTTTTTCAAATTTCTTGTATGGTTAGATTTATTATTGAAAACGTAACCGATAGTGCGTGTAATTATTAAAACGTATAATTAATCTTTTAAACAAAAAAAATATAAATAATAAAAATTTGATATATCATATTATTAGCAATGTTATAATCGTATGAAGTATGAAAATCGAGGGAAATAATTTAAAAATTTGAGATTTAGGACGTTTGTTAATATAAACTTTATGATTATAAAGTAATAGTCTAGTAAATTTTATGAATTATATTCAGAACAGTTAGATTTATTTCGTGCCCATTCAATTTAAAAATATCAAATTAATATACGTAATATGATTTATCAGTCATAAATATGTTGAAATTTATAATATTGTTTTAGTTTATATCGTAAACCTAAATCGAAAAATTACAGAGATTATAACATATTTGATTTGATTTTATTCGAAATAATATGCTCTAATCGCATCTATTCATCTGATCTCGACAAAAAACGATTATTAAATAATTAGCAATTAGTTCTATATTTGACTATAAAAATAATTCTTCAAACAAAACCTTGAGATATACTGTATGATAAAAGAGGTTCTAGCGATACAAATCGAGCAGAGTTGATTCAATACGACGAATAAAATATATAATTTACTTAAAATTTATGCTGACAATAAATCTTTTGTCAATAAAAAAATAAATTGATCACCGGCTAATAATCGTATTACAAGTGTGTACCGTAACAGTATAATTAAATTATATTATGATATCATATTTCAAAAATTTAATTTTTCCGTGTGATTTGATACTTGAACTACGATAAATTCGTATTTTACTAAACCTGCGCATACTGCACTGCTCTAAGTTATATTCATGTACCTACACGATGTTCCTAAACATAATGTTTTTACACGAAACTATATATAAAATACATTTAAAAATGCCGTTATAAATGCCGTTATAAATCAAAAAACGACGACATGTCGACGCGATTGCATAATATATATATATTGTATCCGTGTATAAAATATTAGAAATTTTCCCATAACGAGAACACGCGTAGGTAATCACGATTCCTTTCGAACAAATGCTTTTCGATGGCTCAATCTCTACAGGTATTACTTTGTAATTTTTTTGCTCCGCTCCGCTAAAATAACAATACTATATTATGTACAATTGATATTATTTATTTCCGAAATGACGTATACCAAACGATTTCTGTTGTCGATATACGTTTTTTTAGTTTTTATTTTTATGAGTTTCTTCTGTCATATTTAGGTTTTCTAATGGAGGCGTCGATTATTGGCCCAGCGTACCGAATGGTTTTTATAGCTTTTTGGAGCTATTTTCTTTCTCTCCGTGGATTTTTATATATTATTATTATTATTTATTTATTTATTATTTTTTTTTATTGAAAGATCGCCATCTTTAAGCGCTTATTATACGAACGCGTGACCAACGAAATCGAAATGTCCCCATAAATAGTCATGGGCAAAATGAAAAAAAAAAAAAGTAAAGGTTAAAACGTGAGAATTGCTAACTTCACTATTTTTACGATAAAATATTCATTGAATTATACATTTTGGACGACCTGTATAAAATAAATGTAAACCTATATAATATTTGACTTACATTTATATATTATGTATATTGTATGTGATCATATATGATACGCGAGAAAAAATATCAAATTTATAACGTAATTTAAATTATTGAGTATGTTTATATTTAATTAAATGGAGATAATTTCTAAAAGCTATTTAAAATCCAGAATATATTTGGCTAAAGCTCAAACAAAATAAAAGCGATGTAATTAAAATGAAGAAAACTATATGTCACTTTAATTTTAAATGACACAATCGCGTATCTTAGCAATATTTGTCATTTTTCTCAAAGGTCATTTGTGAATTTTTTTGTTTTTTTTTTTACTATACAGGTATTATGTAATATAATTTTGCAAAAATATTTAAATAAATGTATTTTTTAATTAATAATATTATCATCAAATAAAAAAAATCCAGTAAAGTCGCTCTGGTATATAGTAGGTGTCAAGAGTACTTCGTGCATGAATAGGTCATTTTAATACTTGCGTAATACTTGAATTGTTGAATTTATCTAACCTATCGTTGAATACGATTAAAAAAAAAATTTTTCTATATGGAGACTTTTCGTCAGCCATATTTCTCTAGATATCTTATTGTCACCTATTATTAATTTTTTATATTATTGGTAATACAGTAAATTAAACCATTTTTTTTATTACAAAACACATGTAAAATATAATAATTATTACAATATTATTTCATAACTAACTGTGTGACTTATAAATCACTACCAGCGTAAATCGTTATTTTTCATTAAAATGTTCAATTTTTTTTAAAATTTGAACTTGAAATATCTGTAAAAAAAAAAAAAATGATACAAATATATTCTAAGATTTTAAGATTTATACAATTTTTGAACGAGCCTTATATTAATTGAGTAATTAGTATAATATTTTCATATGTTTAGAAGTTTTAGCTATAAAACAATTTGGAAATTTTTGTTATTTTTAGAAATATATTCAACGTATAAATATGTAAATAAATAAAAAAAACCTTGATCATAAATTTTTAATATTTTTAATTTGTTATAGTTCTTCTAAATATGTGAGATTTTAAATTAAATGTTCCCTCCTCAACGCACTAACTATATAAATTCATTTTTCAACCACAAACTACTTTTAAAGTTAAAATCAAAATTTTTGAAGCACACAAATACAATGTTTTCGTTCAAAATCTAAAAAAAAAAAATGAAGTTATGATTCATCTATGAATAGTGAATACATAATATAGGTGCGTCTGCACGAATATTTGAAATTAATAGGTATGTGAACTGATTAATATATGATTATTTTATAAGATTCAAATTTATCTGCTTATAAAAATTCGTTGTCAAAATGAATAAAATATTACATTTTATCCATCTATAGTTATCAAATAATAAACGAGGCTAGGTAGATATTATTTTTTTCAATTTCCCTCTAACATCATAAAATATTTTCATAACTTTTTAGTTGATCAATCAAGTGTTACTACTTACTAGTATTTCAAGAATCAAAATTCAAAATAAATTAAATAGTCAGATCAACAAAAGTATAGTGTCATAATATCATGTTAACTGTACATTTGTAATTACACAGTAAAATATTCAATATTCAAAGTTATGATAGTTAAATGAATAATAGTGTCATTAATGATAATGAATATGGATATTTTGTATCTTCATAAATTATAAACTGTGTTATTTCAAACATAAAGTTATTTTATTTCAAAATTATTACTTCAATACTTTGCCGTGTCCATAGATGGTAGCCATAAATGTACTCACAATAATTACTGTGTTAAATACAATATAGGCACGGTGTAGGCAGATTTTTTTTAGATAATTAATTTAGGTATTTTATTATAATACGCCTTTAAAGAGTTTTATAATTGTTTAACAATAATTCCAAAAATATGGTTAAAAATGATTCACACGTGTTCTTTGTGTTATAATTATAACTACATTTTCTTGTTGCAAAGCATAAACATAATTTGGCGCATTCAAATAGCTGATATATACCTACCTACACTTATATTGCAATTTAAAACTGTTTGCGCCAAATGTTTTAACAGTATAATTTATTAATTACAATTATCTATATACTTATGTTCTATACTGCAAAACTATTACAAACAGCATAGATGTAATAATAATTATATACAACGATGTTGCCATCCCTTATCCACTATCCTACTTAATCAAAACCTCTTATGGTTAATGTTATGTTTATCCTGATAATAATGTTACCTACATAGATTAACCGCTTATTACATTTCCTATGGGTAATATCAGAGATAGGGTAAGATCGATCTTATCCGAATAATTTTGACTTAACCAAAATTGCGGATTACATTGGCCCGTATAGCATTCAAATAACGTATAAATCTAAGTATAGCACCGCAGTTCTAGCCCCTTCAGTTTATATAGCACTCTTGCAAGTGACCAATCTAAATATATACTTGACTATATAATTCACTGCTCGGTAATGATCATATATGTTTATAATTACTATTTATACGAGTGTACGTCTATGCTATATTATTATTGTTATTTTTGTTGTCTCCGGTACAATTATTTACATCAAACAAATGATATTTATAATTATAATTAAAACATATTATTATTAAACTTTTACTTCAAAGAATTTATTTCAATGTTCATTAAAAACTGATAAAAATACAAAGTCTACAAAGATTTTTATTTTATTAATTTCTAAGATCATGACTATTATTGCTTATTGCTACTATATAAAATATTATATTAGCTTATTAATTTTTGTTGTTTTCTGTTTCTTATTAACATTATATTATTTTTTTTTTCAAACTAATATTTTATGTTTCTTGTGATGTATTCGTAGAGCTATCAGTCCACAATTTCAATAAATAAATAAATAAAAATGCATAAATCAGTTCACAGACCACAGTGCAAATTTACTTTATATAATACTGGTACCAAAAGGAAATAATTGGCTTCAATATTTATCACATACCTGGACCGCTTGTGTGTCTGATAATAACATAGTTATAAGAATAATAATAAGTAGGTAGTTAATAAATTGACAATATATAGCTATTATTGTTACAATAAATCCATTCATATTATCTTCGGAAAATATATTTCTATTCGTTATAAGTACTTATGTTATGACCTAAATACGTACAGCCACGTGAAAAATTATTAGTCGTATTCATTTTAAAATACTATGCAATATAATATTCTATACATATTTTTCGTGTACATGATATTAATGTTTTTCTTTTTGCTCAAACGTTTATCTATTCAACATTAGCAACGGCGTAATAGTTAATGGTTTATTTTATTTTATTTTATGTATGTTATACATTTTTTTTTTTTTTTTATTATTATTATAAAAAATACTTCAAACGAATATAAAAGCTTATATTGTATTCGCAATCCATTACATAAATTGCATTTCACTCGTTATTTTGCCCGAAAGTAAAATATCCGACTACTTTTATCGAAATAAAATATAATAATTTTAGATTGTCGTAAATGAATAGTAAAAGAACGAAAAAAATTAAAATAAAATAAAATAGCGAAGCCATTCTTATAACATGCGTAACTTCTTATAGAATCCTTGACAGTAACTACGTGTTTTTTTCCCCTTGGAATTGGACAGTTTTACTCGAACCAGAATCTTCCGCAGTCGTCAGTCTGTAATAATTAAATTTGCGTATACGAGCAGTAGAGCTTAATGAACAGAGGGAAGTCTCATTTAGAAACGGTTGGTTTGATACTACATAAAAGATAAACGCATGGATGGATTATAATCGTGTATAGTAGTTTCCTTCAAGTCATCTCCAATAAATATAGATTAACCTTAAATCATTATTTTTTATTCGGAATAAATCGTCGTCGATACAACTGCATTTTTTTTTACTTTGAAATCAAATAATATTTCAATAATGTTTTCATCAAATTTAAATTAGTGCCTACCTATAGTTGTTATTTAGATTAAATATTAATGTTTTATTATCATTTTAATGACAAGTAATTTCAAACACAGCCTATAGCTTTTAAGATTCATTTGACCATCAAAGGATTAGGTGCAACTTACCATTTCTTAAAGTAATACGTTAATGAAGTTTCTGTTTCCTTACTTATAGGCTATAACTACCACTTTTAAATAATTAATGTTTATTCACATTGTTTATAGTCCTGAATCAAAGCTATTGAAATTAAAATAATTAAAATTACAGACAAAATTTAAATAAACTTTAATGAGCAAATGATCATTAATAAAAGATATTTTTATAGTTTTCAAATATTTTACAAGTAGTTCTTATTATTAAGTATTGAACCATTAGTTTTATGCATTTTTTTTCATATGACTTTATCATCTGACTTGGTCAACTAAATTGTTTTTACCAAAATTTACTTCTCTATAAATTTTAAATACCTAAAAATATGATGATAGTAAACATAGTATCACAGTACTTATACAATTTCATGGATAAAAATGTGTTTCAGCAAATATTTATGTCATAATATGATATTTTATATTCTCACTGTATAATTAATTATATTTTGTTAACATGTATTACAACATTCATTAGGAATCAAGTTCTCTTGTTTAACTTAAAATATGAATTTCATAGGTTGGTACGTAAATGTATTCAGCATATTCCTTCGGTTCTTATTTTTCTTCTTCGTCGTTGTCATTGCATCCCAATTTTGTCTTTATTATATCAGAAGCCTTTTCTGCAACCATAATGGATGGAGCACAACTTTCAGCACTGAACATTATTGGGAGTGCAGAAGAATCTACGACCATCAAACCGTCGGTATTAAAGACGTTAAGGTCTTCATCTACAACGCCATTCGAAGGATCTGTTGCCATGGAGGATGTTCCAGTCATCTGGACATTCATAATTGTCAAATGTTTGATAGCGTATTTCCAATATTCATCGCTGTCCACGTCCGGTTCCGGGCCACCCTCGATTTTTAAAGGGACGATTTGTGGTCCATAAGGTTTGAACGCTTCAGATTGTATAAGATTTTTTACCCAATGAATAGCTTTCACTAGCGTGTCAACATCCTCGGTTGCCAAAGAGCCGTATTCTATAATCGGTTCATACTCATCGCCATCGCAAGTCTTTTTTATAGTCACTTTACCAGTATTTTTTGGACTAAGCAGTGAAATACCGATGAGTTTTATATCGTTCTCATCGTTAATGTCAATTATCTGTTCTGTGATGTTGTCGTTAAAGTTGAAAGCATCCAATTGTGAAGGCATGAATACAGTATCATCCTCAGAATAATAATAAAATAATATTTGAATGTCCGGAATACCATTGCCATCAATATCTATAAAACCGGTAAAACTGCACAATCCTATTGTGGCCAGCGGTCCGGTATGCTTCATTAAGTATTCAAAGACCATTTCACTAATAGAATATGACTTGATCGGCTGCATTTCAAATTTAACTACTATACCTAAGAAGTTTGGATGTGCTTGTAAATTCAAACCGACGTTATTATTCTCGACGACTACGGGAATACCCAACGAATCCAGTAAAGATTTTGGCCCAACTCCTGACTCTAAGAGTAGTTTTGGAGATCCTATTGGACCAGCACTCAATATAACGTTCTTCTTACTCTTAACTTGAATTACTTCTCCAATGGAATTTTCAAACTCTACGCCTACAGCTTTTTTATCTTCAAATAATACTTTTTTGACAAAAGATTTAGCTGATATTCTTAGATTGTATCTTTTGTCAGCATTTCTCAAAAAGGCTTTTGCTGCATTCACACGTAAACCGTTTTTAATGATTGCGACAGATGAAACGAAACCTTGATGGTTCTTTACATCGAAAAAGTCTAATGTATTATAGTTGACTGCGGTTAACGCCTTAGAATAGACCTGTCTGATTTCAACAGTTCTCGTGTTGCGGAATGAATCTACACTCAGTTTACCACCTTTACTATGTAAACTACTAACTGTTTCGTGTGTGGTGATTTTTTCGAACTTACAGTCTTCTGAACGTTTATAGTATTTCAAAACATCTTCCCAACTCCATTTGGTTAAACCTGCCGTTTCAAATTTAGTATAATCTGATATTATTCCTCGATCATACAACATTGTATTTAAAGCCGTAGTTCCTCCTAAGCATTTTCCCCGAATAATATTAACACATTTGTTTTCTAAACTCTGACCAAACGTCTCATCCTCTTTTGCTTTATAGTTCCAATCCATCTCGGTACCGATTGAATTGGCCCAGAGTCCGGGTATCTCAGATTGCATGAGTGGTGTACCTCCAGCCTCCAGTACAAGGACTTTCAAATTCTTCTCGTCACTAAGTTTAGCAGCCAAGGCCGATCCTGAAGCTCCACAACCCACTATGATAATATCAAACTCATCATTGTTCTTGATAGACAGACTGTAATCTCTGGGATAAGTAATTCTAGATGCCATAATAGATTGTTCCCGGTTCAGTGAATTAAGGAGTCTCAAAAATTCTGGTATGACGTACAAACCTTCTACGTTATAACCATATTTCTGACACATTTCTAATGTGTTTATACTCGTTTTTTTATCTAATATTAAATCTGACCAGCATTTTTTTTTGAAAACGGTGGTTTTTTTTTCGACTACCACGGAACGAGTAGTTGTAACACTGTTAACATTTCTTCCTGACCCACTCTTTTCAAGCTCTTTTTTACCCATTGGTAAATTATATGACTGGACACCATTTTCCAAGCTTAAATCAAATAAAATACATAATAAATTAATTATATTTTATCATAGTATTTATTACACAATTCCAATAATTTTTAGTTCTTTAATAATTAATACAATATAAATTATACTATTGACATTTAATACGAAAACTAAAAATTATTAAAATATTCAAAAACATTTTAAATGCAAAATAACATCTTATATTTCTCACATAAGACAATACATTTTTTAAATGTCTCATTTCTATAAATTTATGGAAGTTAAAAAATAGAATCAGGTTATGTGAAGACACATAAATATGAGTTAGCACTATATTTATATGTACATAAATATATTTTATTTATGTTATTTATAAAGTTATGAATATATTAAGTATAATACGTTTTACATATTTTGGAAAACAGATACATAAATATTTGATACTGTCAAATATATTAAAATAAAACTTCAAATATTTAATTAATGCATTTTTATTTTTTTGCTCTTTTAATTTAAAGTATGTTATTCAAAAACATAACTTAATATGTATATTGTATAGGTATATCACAAAAATCTCTAGAAAGTAAAATAATAAATAAATATTACAAATATTGGTATTTATTTAAGATATAGTTATAAAAGATACTATATGCTTACTTAGCAGAATATATAGTTATACTATATCTCTTCTAAATAAAATACATACGAAATCGTATAAATATAAGCACTGGCCGTGAAAACTACCAAAAGTACCTTTCAATTGATTTAATATTATAAAAAACTGAATTTTTATATTTCTTAGGAAGCAAAAAAAGATATGCAAATATTAAATTATATTTTTAACACTATTTATTAAACTTAAGAAACTTATTTAACTTAAATTCATAGTAATGATAAATAATATTACATTATTAAGCATAATATATGTAATATAAAATAATGTGTACACATTATAATGTTAAAACGTATGTAAAATTTACATTTTATATATTTATTAATTAAAAAGTATTTATTTACTTAATTAACTAGCGCAAATAGATGCAATTAACTTTTAATGTAATATGACAAAGTTTACTCATTAACATAATGATATAAATTGTCAATTTTTGTGTTTGTTAATTAATCTTCAAATTTATTTGATAAAAAAAAAAAATGAAAACCAATTTCAAAATTATCTTAAGTTTTATTGTAATACAACTAAACAAATAATAATACAATTATATAATTTATCTCAATTTTATACAATTATTTTATGAACATATTATTACTTATTAATATTATCAAGCAGTCGCATATTAAAGTTTAATTTTATAATGACTATTTTAATATTGAAGCTTACCCGACTACAAGCAGTCCTATAAAGAGCCACAATGTCCTGAATGTGTCCATGATAATTCGTTTAGTGTTCTAAATGAAACGAATTTTGAAGCTTATATATTGGCGAGTTTTATTTGTTTAAACTATTGTTTTAAAATGGTCAACATTGATACGAACAAACGATTTATTTTTATTTTTTTTTTTCAGGAAAATTTCACATAAATCATTATGATACGTTTTAATGTATACACATATGACTGACATACATTCATTAGTTCGTTTTATTGAAAATGATTATTTATTATATTTCATCGTATAAATCATTGGTCTTGAAATACTGGACATCATTTAAAACCTTTTATGAAACTTTATACTGCACTTAGCAACATTTCAGAGATGAAATATCAAATTTTGTATGCACATAATATATATATGAGTTTATATAAATAACACTTATCTACTGTTGATATTTATATATATATATATATATAATATATACAATATTTAATCAAAATTTTAAAAAAAATATTCTGATTACATAAAAAAAAATCAGGAAAAAATTTTTCTTGTAAATTACAACTATGATATTTTTTTTGTGAGCACTTATAAATCATATAATTTAAATGTAATTATTGATAAAATTAAAAAAAAAAATTACTTACTACTACGTATTGCCTAGTAAAGTATGTATAATATGTAATATTATCTACTATATAATATTAAGTGTACAAAATTTGTATATTTATCAATTTTAAAATGTGAAAAAAAATACTAATTATTGAGAATTTATAATCTGATAAATATTTTAATAATATTGTTTTTATTCCTTAACGTTATTACTAGTTTTTTTTTTTTTTTTTTTTACTTAATGTTAATTGAGATTGATTATTTGCCTCTATAATGTGAAATTAATACATTATTACTGGTTTAAATTGTATAAAATATATTTATTTTTATCAAAATAGAAGTGAAGTATTTGAAAAACTTAAATACTCGTATATTCTCAGCGTTGTATTGATTGAGAGCTTCTTCTGATGGTATTGGATTGTTAAAGAAATAGCATTCTGTTAAGCATTTTTGGGCAATGGGTAATTATGTATTCAATTGTAAGCGGTATTTTGCGTGTATCTCAAGATAGTTTAGGTTCCTTAATGATCTGCAGTTATCAGTGAATAAGATTTTAGTGTCAGCTATTTTGCATCTATTTAGAACAATTTGTTTTATCTTAGTCGAGAGCCCGTTTAAGCTCATTTTAAAATTGTTTTTTTGATATCTTTCGACTAGATATTGAGTACTGGTGGTTTTATTTTATGTTTATATTAAAAATTAACTGTTTTCATTTAATTATTAATTTAATATTATTATAACTCTTTAAACTGTCAATAAACATTATTAAATTAATTTTGTATTCGTACACAGTAAAGCCATTAGTGTAATATAATATTATTTAATATCTTATTCCCTTTTAATGTTTATAATCATGGGTATAATTATGATAATCTAGTCTTGGTATAACACACAATATCCATGTATACTGTTTTTATTGTACCTATTGAATAGATATAAAATGATTGTAGCTAAAATTTAAGCATCATTAGTAATATCACTAATATATACATTATACAAATATAAGATATTCATTTTTCTTCAAAAACTCATACTTATACATTCGTGGAAAATTACCGAGTCACTTTTTGTTATAATATTTCATATTAGAACTTGAAAGTATAAATTTGTTTTAAAACATTATGTATATTTTTCATGACATCATTTAGTAAAACTGTTTGAAATAATTTAACAGTCTTGCGAAATTACCAAAAAAATCCCATGGTTGACATGTAAATAAATAATAATACAACTGTTTTGAAGTTTTTTTAGCAGGGACTTTAAAATATTTAAATGTTGAATAACTTTTGTTGACTTCATAAAGCACAAAAACTAGTTTTTAAATTAATTCCAAAACACATTATAGTGGTATATTACCCATACAGCGGATATTAAAATATGCATACAGTTGAAATAAACTAATATTTACTTAAATTTCCGTTCAAAAATATAGGTAAATTGTTATTTTGTTGTTTATTCATTTTGTCAGTATTATAGGTACGTCATATTATATTTTTATTTTGTTGCCACTTTGCTAGGCATAATATTGTACATATAGCTATTTGGAAAAAAAATCAAATAATGATAACAGTTTGATTGATCAGGATTTCAAAAAAAAAATCTATTTAAAATGTTGTTATTTAACAAATTAATATATTTTAATGTATACGTACAGTTTAGCGTGAACAACAGCCACAACCACCTGATCAGAATATTTTTATCCCTCCTCTTTTTTTACTGTCCTTTAATCATCATACGTCTAACGCAGACGTACAACAATTCACTCGTCTGTACAAATAACGATACAGTTCAATCAAAATTCTGACAGAGATTAATGAGCGTTCGTACATTAAATGGTTTGGACAATTCGTTCATGTTTTAAAAGTAATATCTGTGCGTTCGCGCAATCTTGTCCATTACGCGATTATCCGATAAATAAACTACGAGAATACTTATCAGTACTTTTTCTCATTAACGTAATAAAGTCTAACGCTTTACATAATACCTTGTTAGCATCCTCTATTAACAGAATTATAACGACCTATGCAGTGACGTTAATGCGTTTTTTTTTTTTTATCAAAAAAATAGTCTTATTTAAACGTCCATTGCTTTTTTTTATTTTACTCATATTTTTATGTATATCAATAATACCAGTAATACTTTTTACTGAATAGCATACATTGTGGTCATTATATTTGAAAAACATCGATAGATGAAAGTGACATTTTACAAATCGTACGTGAGATAAAATATATAAAGGAAATTCGCCAAATCGTACACTCTATTTCCCGTTACTATTAAGTACCCAAATTGCATTGGATATGAATTACGTGAATACTTCTATTTTGAAAATAATGTTTTGGATACTGTCGTGGACAAAAACAGTACACCAACATAAATAAAACATAGATATGATAAAAACATTTCCATAATAACTGTTGCTTTTATATTATTGAACGTCTACGAATCAGTGTAGATAATATATTATGTGTATTTTCTTACGTTGTTATAAATTAGTAACAATCAGTGAAGTGTATAAAAATCGCTTCACTATACAGACCTATTTACAAATGAAAGTACAAAAGGGTGTATATTATAAGTGTAAAAACTTCGTAAAAAGGTATGTACCTACTATGTTATGCATGACAACTATCTTCTATGCTTACTAAATTTTAATTTTAAATTATATAACATATTTATAAGACCAATTTTCTATTATATAATTTTTTTATTTATCCCTATAGACTTAATTTATTTATTGAATTAATTAATTTAATTTAAGACACTAATTATTTTAAAAAATATTATCATTTTTGAAAAAAAATATTTCTTCTTAAATAATTTGATAATTTTAAAATAATTTTTACTATGTTTTTATCGTTATCATTTTGAATTGTTTTACTATTTCGATGGCAACAAACATTTTTAATTTCATATTTTGAATCACAATAATTATATTTGGTGTAATTTTATTTACAAATATCAAATTTGAGACAAGTAGTTCATTAGTTATAACTTATAAGTGTTATTATCTATAAGACATAAGTATATTTAATACATAATAAATTATTAGAGTAGTAGACCAACATTTATTATTATTTTCTTATACCACACGACTCTGCTTAGTGTTTAACTTTAAACAATTATAGCAGTTATAACTCATAAACTACTTGTCCTATATTCGACCGTTACTTATATATCAAATAATTCAAAAAAATGTTCTTACTTGATTTAATTTGGCTAAAGAATAAACAATTCGTGTTGTCATTAAAAATTTCAAAACTTTAAAAATATTAATTATAAAAAGTAATGAAAATATTTTTAAGTACCTATGACATATCCACTATTGGTATACTTCTTAAAAACACACGGGATCACATTACAAAATCTATAATAAATTTTACTTTCAGTTTTAAATAATAGATTGCATAAAATAAACTTCTATCTCTATTTGTAATAAATGTTACTTGTAATTATTATCCCTTTCACATTATTATTCAAACTTAATTTATTTTTTTTCTACCTGAAAAATTATGTGGTTAAACACTACCATATTGTATTGTTAATATTACTATCAATATTTTTTAAATATTTTTCCCTGTTTGGCTGTCCATACGACTCGTGTATACGCGTAATAATTACAGTATACTGTGTCGTATGACAACTTATATGTTTTAGGCAGCTCGCTTTATTTAAATTAATAAAGTTACTAAACGTATATAGTCCGTTACATAGGAGGTGACGTTATGTAAATGGTAAATATACAACTAACGCACGTCTCCTTAAAATTATTGAACGTATAGCCATCATTAAACTCAAAATTAAATTTGATAATTTACAGTTGGCTATAAATCGGATATTTCACTCTTCAATTTATTACTATTCGGTCCGATAAACGTAATAACATCATGTATTTCGCAGTAAGTACGTAGTAAATTTTTATGCTGGACGAAACCGTATCATAAGGGCCATATCCCGTATGATATAATAAGTATTATATAATATGTTTATGAGCAATATGTATATGCGATAAACTATACTCACGTTTATAATATGCATTAAATACACCGCGCATATCCAATATCAATAATCAAATACCCACTGCGAAAGAACTATCAGCCGAGTGTCAGCGATTCGAAACCGTTATTACAGTTGTAGTGTTCTACACAATGTATATTATAATAATATTATTACGCTTAAACGATTCGGTTACGGGCCCGCAATGAATTACAAAAATAATCCTGGAAAATAGTAATATAACATTGTAATAATAATACGCCGGAAACGTGCATTATACAAACGTGCAATTTATTATCTACTATTGAAATATTATTAAATTTGATCAGCGACGATACGATGAGGCTTTCGATTGGGGTTAAAACCACATAGTTATAACAGCCATGCTCCCAATGTCATATGAATATAATATAATATTATGTATATGGCATAACGTTATCCGTTATCCGCGAGTAACACGGAATTGCGAGTTTTGAACAAAACTGTTTCCTGATGTCGAGAATTCTCAGTAATAATAATATGTATTATAACACGTAATAGAATCGAAACTTTGGTAATTTATTTTGTTCATTATGTCATTATCATTTAATATTATTTATCACGTGCAATATATTATACATCGAGTTAAGTATGAAAATATACTCTTGGTACAAATAAATAATAAAAAATAAAATGCGTTTATCTAGTTTTGGACGAGTTGATTTTCAATTTTTAATACTCGTTGTGTTTTTCTTATTTATGTACAATTTATAAATTCATTAATTTATATTCTACAATTCACTTACATAATATAATATACTTATATATTTTGTATCAAACCTTTACAACATTTATAATTGTTATAAAACGAATCAACTCAAGTAACATAACTTGTTACAATAGTTGTTAAGTCAAGTATACCGTGTTTGTAAAACTTTTTTTTCTATTCTCATTGATATCTGCAGAAAAGCAAAATAGTCAGATTAAAAACTGTAGGGTAATGTCTATAATTTTTATTATATTTGTATTCCTTATATTTAAAGAATATTTACATACGACAATTTGAATTTTTAAACTACCTATATTTATACACATTTTATTAAACATATAAATATACCAATGGTATAATATATATCAATAAAAATAAAAAAATATTTATTGATTGGGGAATCTTTAAATCATACAGGCGATGTGTAATGTGTACAAAAAATCCGAATTCATTTAGCTTGGAATTTAATTGTATTCTGTATTTATTTTTAATTTCGTAAATATTTTCATCCTATTTTATGTGTACAGAAAAATAATCAATAAAAATAATTATAAAGACATTTATAATGAAAACGAAAAAATATTTTTTTGTCCAATTGTAATTATTATTTATTTCTAATCAAAATCTTCGTCGCTGTGTGCATAATATGAAATTACAAATGCAAATAAATATCAGCTTATTCCAATCGACTCAATTGCCTATATCGATTGGTCTACAATTGTATTTCTATATATTATATAACGTTATTCGACATTTGTGATTTCAATTTATTTGTCTGTTTATCTTTAGTCGGGCACAAAAAAATAAATGCATTACGACCTATATAGATACGGTTAACTGTCTATGTGTATAAAATATTATGTGCAACTATAATAATAAGCATGCGACTGTGTATTCATATTTCCACGAACGAATCGAAAGAGGTAATACGTTGTTGGTCTGTCTTCAAATATAAATCGCAGGACAAAACGACGACCGAGATTTTAAAATGTTTTTTTTTCTTGTCTCGCAGTTTATATCATAAGTCAATTTAAGAAACATAATGAGACTAGTGCAGTACACCGACGTTCAACCGTGCAGTCGAACAAGGAAAAAAAATGTTTATTTCTTACTACGCTATTTTTATATTATTATTATTATTATTATTATTATTATTATTCGCAATAAGTCAGCGTGTACTGTTTAAACATGAGTAGAGAAAACACGGAAATATTTAATTTCTGTCGCGACGGAAATAAATTATTCCAGGGAACGGTCCAAATTGAACCTGTCGCAGTATCGCGGTTATGTAGAAAATATTGGCCGTCGACGAGGAAACAGATTATGTGGAAAACGTCGTGTGTAGAGTTGTGTGGGACCGCAGCGAATTTTTGAGCGGCGTACAAAAATTATTTTGACGACCTTTTTGGTGTAACTTCATCAATCAAATGTCAAAAAAAAAAAAAAATAAAAAAAAATACGATTTACATCGTCTTATATTTTATTATAATATATAAATAATAACATAAAAAAGATTACTGCATACGAGTTAAGTGGACAGAGTTAAGTGATTCGGAACTTAAAAGGAAGTCAACATTTTTTTTTTTTATCAAATTATCAACTTTTATGTTTTAGCTCGTAAAGAACCATAAGTATGTCGAACACGCATCAAATAGAATTACATTTATTTGTTTTTACCAAAAAGAAACAGATTTTTGTGAAATAAATAAAACGTAACAGATTGAACTGCAATATTTTTTAAGTCGAACACTCTAAAACGTCTTCTAGAGTTAAATATTATGTAATAACAATAATCAATGATATGGGTCACTTACGTCATTTTTTAACTCATAATAAATCGTGTGGACCACCAGTGTGCGTATAAATGCCAACGTACACTCAACCTATATATGGTTAAGTGTTTTCGGTTAAGTCTGCACTTTTAACAACGGGGTGACCATTTTATGTTTGTTTTGATTAGCTGCATTAATTTATTAAAACGGCACAACGAATAATAATTTGTGTTTATCGTAATTACGTATACTTCAATAAGTCAATTAAATTTTTTAAATAATGACGAATTTTCATTGTGAATATTATCACTTAAATTTGATCAATTATAAATAAAAATCATTCTATTACATAGTAATTCGTTCTTTCATAAACAAAAAACACAATATACAAATTAATTATCTACAAAAACATATGAAATTGTATTTCTATTAAGTTCTTATGCAATTAAATAGATTTATAAAATGTAAAATATTTTAAGCAGTTCAACTATAAATCGTGTATATAAATAATAAATAATATTGTAAAAATTAAAAAATACCTATATTTGCTAAAATTATAAAATAAAAAACTCACAGTGAAATTATTTTAAAAAATCGATAAAATTATACTAAAACAATTATAGTTTTATTTTCATTAATCTTGTGTGGTTGCACAACCACGTTCGTCTTCTAAATTATGTAATATTTTGAACTTTGTATTGTTAGTGGAATCCTTTTCTACCATCAATCAAATGGCATTTGTTTTCAAACAGTGCACGTCAAGGTAGTTTAATGAGCATAATTATTAATCAGATTTTCCCTACCATTTCCCATTTTGGACAGTGTATATGGCTTAGATGAAACAAAAGCCTTCTTAAGCCATGCTCAACCCTCACGAGTTCACACAAATTTATTATTTAAACATGATAAAGAATTTATTAACATAACGCAACCTCACACCTAGTACATTGTCTTAAGAATATTAATTATCTGAAATATTACACAGTTGTTTATTAACAATCGTCATGGACATTTGTTATACTTAACATAATAAATAATAAATTTGTTTTATACCTAAATACTCATTATATAGGCATAGAAATGTCCTAATTGGTCATATCATCAATAAAATGTTATAATTATTGTGTTAATTTGAAAGTATAAAAATAATATATTTATTATTTATGTTTAACATGAAATGTGACATTTTAAAAACTAAGTTTTTTAATAAATAATATAATCTCATAAACAAATAATTAGGTAATTAGGACATATTATTATACTAATAATGTTTATTATAGTATAGCATAATTAATGCTACACAATAATTATATTTATTTAGGTACAACACGAAATTAAAATTTCGGTTTTTTTTTACTGTATGTATAGTTTTCAAATGGTTTAAATCTTGAATAATTATTAGTTAATAAAATAATAATACATTTTTTTTTTAAAGTACGAATCAAAGTTGTTTTATTTAAAAAGTAACACATAAATTATGTATACATAATAAAATAAAATATATTATGATTGTTTATATGTTAAAAATATATCTAAAAATATATTTTAACGTTAAACACTTGAATTTTTAGAATTCATTTTAATTGTATGAATAATAAGAATAATTGGTTTTAACGATTATAACTCAGACGCAAAATTAATACTTTGTGATAAATATTCCTATAAAAATATTAATGAATAATTGATAAACCAAAAAAAGAAAATATCTTCAATAAATTCGTATAACGTAGGCCGCCTCATTTTTAAATCCTATTGATATAAAGTTTCTTTAATTCGTTAAAACTTAAAAGTAAAGTTATCTATATTTTATTCTCTTTGTGCTGTTTTCATATTGCATTATTTCAGTTATACTTTCTTATCAGTAAATGACTCGTTGTTTAGGTATGATTTGTTCTAAGTAATGAAAAAAATTATTTCTGTCAACCATAAGTTTTAATTAAAACTTTGCCACTTGCTAACTAATTGGCGTCAGAAGCGACCCAATTGTTAAGATATATTTTAAAACACGAGCGACGTTTAAAACTTCATAATTATTGGTAAAAGTAAATTGTTTATTTACATTGTACGTGTTAAGCTAATTTAACTAATATTAGCGTTTTAATGTTTTGATTTTGTAAAAACTATTTTTATATTTAATTGTTATTGAACATGCTTTGCTTTTCTTAATACAAAGATACTATCAGTGTAAACTATATAAAGTTTAAAGTAAATCTAGGCTCCCCTAAGGCAATAGACACCTTTGTCCATATTATACTTTTATTTTAAGAAAATTATGTCTTAAAAACATATTGGCGACTATAAAATATAACCACATAGTACACAGGCTATAGAAACTTGAACTTTTAAATCCAAAGTTCATCCTGAAAGAAATCTTTAGCTCTCTCAATGGTAAACAACGTGTTTATCATAATAATATGTACGTAGAACTAGTGAACACAGAGTTTGCTTTTAAAACTATTTTACGAAAAAAAAAAAACTTTACATATTATAAGGATGATAGATTATTAAATCTAATATTAATTGAGTTTTGCATCAAACTAAATCGGAAATAACATAACTCTATAACATTATACTCGTATCTCGATTTAAAGTAAATAATAATACGTTTTTTACATTTTTTATCAATTTAATCAAGAACGATCTATCTAACATTATATTTTAATACAATACCGTCGAATGCAAATCTAAATCCTTTCAAGTGCAACACATTATACGGAATGTCAAAATCAAAGACTCGCATTTCTAGTATGCATATAAATATATATATATATATATATATATTATAGAGGCGTAATGTAATCGCAAAAGCTTTTGAAAAAGTCCATAAAAAATCCCCTCATAATATGTATTATATCTTTTTGAAAGTTCGATTTATTCTGCATTCTAATCTAATGTATTGAAACAAAATACAACAATTCGGAAGGAGACATCACATACAGATGGTTAGACGACCAAACGAAGACCGAAAGATTTGGGTGACAATAAAATGAATTCCGCAGCGTTTCAGGCCACAGTCATTTGAAATAAAATACTGTTGTTTCTCCAATAAGTACCCATGATGCATATATATATAGGTATAAATATATATATATAAATTGTATAGGTATAGCGCCGCATTTATATAGGTAATAACAAATTTACCCATCTAGGCACGTAAGTGGTGGAGGCTTATAGATCGTTATCGTATTGAAACCGAAACCCCAAATCGCGTTAGACGGTTAAGTAGGTCGTTAACGGCACGACATTGGCTTGAAACCAAGTCTGAAAAATCTTAACTCGAAGCTTTTTCGGTGAGAAATGTTACGTAAACCTACCCGACCGCGTATACGATAGCACTGCACTAAACTCGAAACCGATACGCGCATCGATTATAATACAAAAAATATCTTATTTCGGAACGAAAATTTATTTTTTAAAACGTCCACCGAAAACGTGAACGTTTTATAAGTGTTTTTTTGTGTACAAATTTTCGTGGAATAGTGCCTATATATATTTTCTCGCAGAAGTGACACTATCCGAATATATTAAGACATTATTTTCTTCCATCCAAAAAAGTTTATAAACATCTAAAGTTTTCTTTTTAAACAGGTTAAAACTGTGATTAAAACTTAAATATAATGATATTAGTTCTTTAAGAAATGTTGAGAAATAATATATTTCAGTGGCTGAATGTAACTAAGAAACAAATGTACTCTGCTTTTTATTAACATCATACAAAATTGTGTACACCTGCGATTTTATTTTTATTCGTGTAAGCTTTTATTTAATATTCAAAATACCAATAATACACTTTATTATGAAAATAAATTATTATCAATATTTTTATAATTGTTCATTACCATATCTTTCTTGAAAAACATGATAATATAAAGTAAAATACATTAAACTTAATCAAATAAGCAGCATTAAAAATAATTCACCTCCATCCTTAGGCTGTTAGCTTAAAACTAGATGTAATGTTTACACTATGCATAATATTTGAAAATATTCATTTCAAATTTAAAATATATACATTTAATATTTTTTCTATTTATCTTAACATTTTCTTGAAATATTTTATTCTATTATAATAAATTATTCTATTTAATTTATTTTATTTTATTTTTTTTAACAATATAATACATTTTATATACGTATAAATACAAAAACGGTTAAGTTTTTAATAGTTAGATTTAAAATACACTATAGGTATATAGAAATGTCAAATTTTCAATAAAGCCAATTACATCAACAACTGTAAAATAAGGGTGGGTAGCTATGAAGTATTAGTTAAATGTCATAACACACAGCAAGATTCTGTTAATAAACTTTTTACAGTAAAATGGATTCAATGATTTATAAAAAAATATTGCAATTGTTGGTGTCATTAAAACGACAGTGACCAATAAGAACGAAAAAACTGTACTTTACGGTCTAAAATATATGTTCGGATTTTTTGTTTTCGCACATTTTGTTAGGTAATATATATATATTTTTTTTTTATTTCAACATTCGTTTTAATGTTATAAACATATTTGTACAACCAGTACAACAGTATACTCGTATTGTTATTAAGGATGAAATAAAATTAATGACGATGTGGACAAAAATATTTTTTACGCGCGGTACGTACCCGGTTAAATTGTTTTTCAAGTCTCGAATCGTAGTGTTTCTCAACGGTTACTTCACCGTGTCTACGAGTATATTATAATATGGATATGGGAGAAGAAAGTGAATTTCACTGGATTTAAAATAATATAAAGTGTGGTTACTACTTACTTTACTTACAGAAAATATAATAGCACACACACACACACAAAATAACTTTGCTCAACGCGTTTAATAATATCGGCTCCCAATCATGTCTATACATCATAATAATAATAACGAAAACACGTGCATTGTACAACGCCTGTGTGGTTGTTATACTTGAGTTATATGCATATCTGCGTTAAACATGTATATAGAGCGTCTTTTTTATAATGGCCAGCGTTGTGGCGAGATCAATTATTATCTCTGTTCGACACATGCGCAACCATAGCAAAATGTTGCGTTTTAAGTACACAGTGAGTATTAGATATTATGGTTTGGAGTTACGGGCAGTGGGTTTATTAACCTATTATGAAATTACATTGTTTTTTTTTTTTATATATATAAATATATATATATATTTATAAACAATATGCCTTCTACAGTGTGGCTTTATTGTTCCGTTATCTTTTGGTCGAATTCATATTATTTTTTTTTTTAACAAATTTCGCATTGTACGCTTATTTGATGTACATAGGTATATACATTATACGCATTACGGGGCGCCTACAATAACCATAATATTATATGGTTCTCGATTATTATTAAAACACCGACGATTAACGTGAAATTTATTTTACCAAAAAACAAAAAAAATTAACTTTTCCGCCAAAGTATAAACAGCTTGTGATGCATATATTTGCTATTTGTAAGTACGCAGATACCATTACTTATTAAATTTTAATAAAAGTCAGCATGATCTTAAAATAACCGAACCGCGTGTAGATTATAATATAGAGGAACGACTCACGCTACAATATTGAGAATACGAATCAAGACTTCGCCACGTGGCACGCGTGTTTGACGAAGATAAGAGATTCTGCAACCGTGTTCCTTTTGACCATTTATGGTATCCGGTTATATTGTTATAACACACATAATAATTGCAATTTTACAACGATTAAAATCGTTAGTTTAATAAAATAGTTACGTCATGCGTTCAAATCTAACACCGTTAACGCCTCGCACTGCTTATGGCCCGATAAGAATTATTTAATCGAATGTATAATCATAGTTGAAAAGTGCTGATTTTTTTGATTCGTCAAAATATACGACAAACTACAGTTTGTTACATCACAAAACAAAATAAATATAACGTTAATCAATGCTAGTACCTTTTATCTATATTTTGCTAGGTACCGGAATTGGCTGGGAAACGGTTGTAGGGAGAAGTCAGTATATTCGATTTCCAAAAAATACAGAGAATTTGAAAAATCACTTTTCAAAATAATATTATTATCTGATATCTTACAAATTTTTTTTTTTTCAGATGCGTATTATACCATTCATATCTTTCATATTATCATGTCTTAGTTTTGAATCGACTGTAATAAAATACTATTGTTCGTATAACATTATTTGTATTGAAAACGATCCTTTTAGCTTTTATTGTTATTATAACTGATGTAACAGATTCGCATTAACAGGTATCGATTATTTTAAATACTCAGCGTCGGCATATAATAATATTATAATATCGTCTGCATGCGCTTATCGTAAGTATATTATACAAATATGACATGGACATGGCGGTACATAGATAGTGGATTTGGACAAAAAAATATTATATCGTTACAGTTTAAGAGCGAAGATCTGTTTTCTCGATATGCTTTCGATTATCGTACGATATTATGATAAACCTACTCAAATAGAAATAATACGGACGCATAAAAGTATGACAAAAAAAAAAAAAAAAAAATAACAAACAATTTATTAGAATGGGTTACGTGCGCGTTTTTAACATGCATTACGCAATACTATATATACACATTGATTTTTCTCTTGCCCTCCTTCCTCTTTCCGCCGTTAAATCGTGGATATATTATTGTGTATGTACGTATTATGTATACCGATATTTTTAGACAAATATAATCCCTGTATATACGTACCTACTCACAAACCATAGTAATGCGCCACGCGCCACCGTCCGTGTACACAAAAACGCATTTTAAAATGATAATAACGTACACGGCAGGTGCGTGCGCGTTGGTGCAAATTGACGTTGACGATTTAATTTTCCCTTTCACGTTTATTCGACCTACAATATTCTACACGTATGTGTAGTAGTACTGTATAATTTACGCATAATCAATCGTTTTCACTTCGGAGGAATGACAATAACACAATGTGACGTTAAATTTTAACGAACTGGTCAAATAGTCGGTGCCCGAGTAACGTACTATTATATATATATATGTATAGTAGTAGTACTATATATTATAAATACACTGTGTACGCTGCTCTTTACGAAAATATAATATAATTTTTACGTAATATATCGTGTATTTGAAATTTTCTTTTTCCCCGGCTCTAATAATATCACCTACATAACATTTATTTTATCATTATAGTTCCTGGCTCGAGACGAAAACAATCAGAGCGCACCAAATAAATCGTTTTTTTTTTTTTTTTCGTTACTGTTCATCTCGTTTTTGTCTCGGACACCATTTCGCGGTATCGATGAGCAGTGTGCGCCGAAAGTTAATTGTTTTATCGGGTTAGTCTCACCTGCGTTGCTACCAAAACGTCTAATAATTTCATTAGAAGTCAGACATTTATAGTCTCGTATGGTGTACTGATAAACGACGATTAAAATTATTTTATTAACCAGCATCCCGTGTATACACAACAGTTTGTGATCACGATTGATAATAAGTGACAACAGCGATAAATAATATATATATTTATATTACGTACCGGTGAATACTTTGTCCAAAAACTAACAAATTTTTTGTCTCTTATAAGTTGTAACCTGATGGAACTTTCATATACCAATTTTAATCCTATCTGAGAATAACTTGCATAAAGGTGGTTTTATTTTATTATACGAGCATTTCCCTTGCGAAAACTTGCAAACTCGCGATTATTATATGTATACCGCAGTTCATAGTTATAATTAGTAAAATTTTCTTTGGTCGCTCTTCTGCTATTTATCCATAATCCAATTAACGCTGACTTCCGGTTGCTTAACATTAGGTCGCAGTCCTTCTTCCACTATACGCTTTATTATATATTCCTCTGTCGCCGTCAATGCGACAATATTTACTACTTACCTACCATAGTGGCGTATGCAATATTTCTGATAATGCCATTACCGAAACATGTTGTTTTCGACGATTTAAATTTTACTGTTGAAACTAAGACCAGCTACATCTTAATCAATTCCACACAAAATAGCAAATGGTTTCAGAGAAAATTTGAAATTTTGAAAGTAAGCTTGCTAATATTTTACAATTTGTATGGTTGTGCAGTGTACGTCGATGGTTGAGACGCCAAAAGTTGTTCGTCCGTCAAAATAATCAAAATTTACATGAGAGCGGTTCAGTTGGATTTAAATTTTCAAAACACTAATCTTATTGAATTAAAACGTTTTTGTTATCTTTATTCATTTGGTTATAGGCCATACTACAATACGACAATATTAATGAATGTAGTACCTGATCAGGTTTCAGTGTATTAAAATATTTTAAATCTATTTTATTTTATCCAATTAAAACGGACTTGCGATGAGTGTAATTGTTTTCCTAGTTACCGTCGACAACAAGGTATTGCAATAATATAAATACAACCTCGTTGTAGTGTTAAGTAGTAAAGTCGAGATATCGACACTCGTTACATCCGTTACAATATAGTATCATGTATACACTGAACAACGGCCATAACAATATAATATATTATTTATCATCGTTAGTTTTCCTCCGAGCTTTTGCGGAGAGAGCCATAAGTCACACGCAAGTGTGCAACGCCCGCGCGGAATGCAGCCCGCTCAAAGGTCCGGCACGACATCGGAATTCGTCGGCGTAAGCCGTAAAACAATCGCTGAGAAAACCAACGTCAACAAACCGCCATATATTATACATTTCGCCCCGACGGACAGCGGCCGTTATATATTATCGTGTTCGTGAGCCTTTTAATATATATATATATACATGTGTGTGCTCGCGTTTGTTCATAATGCGTTCTCAAACCTCGCGAGCGTACACACACACACACAATAATAGTATAACAGTCATACATGCGGACGTAAATCGTATACACACATATTATACATATGTATAAAAGGGGCCAATACATTTAAAGAGGCCAATACGTTCGTACCGCAAAAGTTTGCGTAGACCCGCCGCCGACTGGGAGAGGTCTGCACACATATCATTATGATTATTATTGTACGACGACGATATTATCACAATGAGCGTGTATAATAACATGAACGCGCATTACTATTATCGTTATTAGGTACAGCCGCTGACTCGGCGGCGGACTCGGAACTCGGGACTAGGACTTGGACCGCAAAACAATGGCCCCGACCGCGGCGAACTGGCGTACGAGCCGCTGCACAATGGGGACGTGCGTAGAGCTCACGCTGGTGTTCGCCTTCCGCCACCGTAAGTCCGGAACCGTATAGTTATTGTCGGCTCCTTCTATTATGCTTTACGCCGCTCACCCACGCACACACGTTCGCGCACGTGCTTGTGCACGGCTCCGCGTGCAGTATAGTGACCGGAATGACAAAAGGGTTTGCGTCGCTCTCTCTCTCTCTCTCTCGTTTCGGGCGAAGGGACAAATATGTTCTCTCGTCTCGCGCGACCTCTCCTCGTCCCCACGGTCGCCACATATATATATATATATATATATTTGTATGTGTGTGTACGGGTCCGCACACGCCTCTCCGTTCGGCTCGTTTCCTCAGAAAACGATTGCTTTTCTCGGCGGAATTTCCTCTGGGCCTCGGCTATCCCTTCGTCCCGTGCACGCGCACCCACACCTGCCCACCCGAGCATTCCGCACACAAGAAACCCACACACGCACACGCGTCGCCGCCGCCGCCGGTATATATATTGTTTCTTGTACACGCGAGTCGCGTATGCTGCGGCAGTCGCTACAGATGCACACAAACACACATAAAACATAATATTATATATCCTCTAAAATAGTTTTCCAATGTCTTCCTCATATATATATAATATGTAAGTGCTATTTTTCACCACCTCCACCACCTCCGTCGTGACATTTGCTGCAGTTGTACCGACACAAAAATAATAATAATAATAATATAACACGCGCGCGCTAGTACACACGTGTACGTACGTCGCGTAGTCGTACATAAATAATAAAGGCGCTACGAGATTTTTGGAAATGCGTTCTGTTTTATTTTTTCTCATTTCTTTTCACGTATGTGCTTTGGTTTTTATTTCGCCGAACGATTTCAAAGCCACCGCCACCGCCGCCGCTCACGTATCCGCCACTTCCGTCCACCTTTTTCGCGCTACTCGGTTACAAAATATATTTATTGCGTCCGTCGGGCTTATGACGACGGTCTGTTGTACGTATAAGTATCTGCCTACTCGCGTGTACGTCTACACTCTACATTGATATTACTCTCTATTTTTTTCCCGTGGTATGAATTTTGTTGTCAGCTTTGTGTTCTTTTCCAAAAACTCGACCGTACGTTCTTTTTGAACCATACGTGGCTTGAAACGAAAACATTAATTATGAGCTTAACGTTAGTTTTTATATACGCATTTTCACAAACAGCGAAAAATCGATTGGTGTAGAAAATGTAGGTATTTTTATATTTTTTTGTCTTTCTTATTTCATGATTTTATCTTTTTCTTGCCCATAAAACGTTAAAAGAGTAATAAATATAACGTGCGCGCGTTCGCGTGTGTGTGTGTATTCGTGTTTGTTTTAAAATGTACTGATGTCGATGACGATGGAGGGGTAGGCGGTAGGCGCTAAGGAAATGTACGTCGTTGGCGGTCGTTGGCTCGTCGTAGACTTCCTAATGATTACTGTTCGCCGTCATACAATACCTTTTTGTCGAGATGGACGATTATTATGTTAATCGACCACCGACATACGTGCTTACACCGTAACGGCGTAATAACCCAAAGCGGTCCAGTCTTTATTTGGATGCTGTACTCTAGTGGGCCTAATCGACCGAACGAGGTAAATAAGTTCTTAGTGATTGCAGCTACCGCCGAAAACCTATACACCACGTGTGCGTTGTTTAAATTTCTCAAATATTATTGGTACGAAGACCAGTAAAGGTTAGGTTTACATTCGGTTTACCGATCGACCGTCTGCGTCGGCCGGGGGTCGGTGGTTCCTCGGGTTTTTCGGTCTGACGATTTTCCGTTGATTGATCCTCCTCATTCGTGATGATAATAATATATAACAAGACTTATAAATAATTATAGTTAAAAGATATAATTATTGTTACAACACACAATTCCGTGCGATAATTACTTTTAGTTAATTAATACTTACATTGTTTATTGGGGACGAGTGTAAAACTTGATAGTACTGTTGTAGCAGGTACGTACTGCAAAACCATAAAACTGTGTTGGTACTGTAGCTCATGTAATCCTACTCTCGTCTACTTTCCTATCTCAACCTATGTTTGAGTAATTCTTGGGGGTGCATCCCTGCGGTGTTATACTGTGTCTCATCGATTAAACTCGCAGCTTCAGTAGTTCTGCTTACAATTGAAATCCTTCACCATTCATTACATTTGGCTTCGCCATCTCAGCAGACACCAATTTTGCGCGTGCAGATCGCCTTCGTTTTGATATAAACTGTTGAACAAAGTTAAGTTAAATTATAAAAATTAAAATAATTAACTTTAACCTGAATCTAAACAAATGTTCTTGAATGATTCTCGTCTTTATCTTGACGAGATTTTAATTATTCTTGCACGACACAGTTGCTGACAATCGTGGTTTTATACCATATACTCGTAATACGTTTTGTATTGTAATCGTATAAAAATTGCAAATATGTTTTAAGTATCCAAACTACAGTTATTATCTAATCAATATTTACAGCTTTAAGTAAATTGTTACTCGTGTAATATTATGACAAATTACAATACAAAACTGTATTATTTTATTTGAGCATTTAAGAATTAATAATATGTATGTTGGTTTACATATTCCCAAAACACCAAATTGATTTGATTTTTAATACAAAAATAAGGCCAAGAAAAATTCAAGAGAAATCATTGAAAAGTTTTATGTCATCGCTAATATCAGGTGTAAATACTTATGTAATAATAAAATATATATTATGAACATTTGTAGCGCTATTCCATTCATTCACATACATGATTTGACTTATCAGTTAATGATTTTTTTCATATTCTCGTGTTTCGAATGAAAGAGTATTATGTAACCCAACACATCTTTAAGTTTCGTTTCATATTATAATGTTTTATAAAAGTAAATATTTTGTCAATACCACCCTTCGGAATTCTTTAACCGTAAAAATGATAGATAAGTAGTTCAATGGCATGTTTGATGAAGACGATGATGCACGAGTACACCCCCTTCCTTCCAACTAGGTAATTGACCTTTGATTATTTCAATATAAATATAATAGTATTTATAAAAATAAACTTGCCAAATTAACATTAAAAAAATTAAAAAAATAAATATTTCTGCAGTTAAAAAAAAAATTAAAAATTTGATTGATATAATAGAGCTTAATAACCCTCAGTATTATAAATTAACAAATTTAGTCGATTATCCCTTCCCCTTTTTTAGTTAGGCTTAAAATACACCACTAAGTTATTATAGAATTTTTACACGGTTATATGGTTTAAAATTTTTTTTAATACAGTAGATATATAAAATCAATTGAAGAATACCATTATTTAATAGCATATCTGCATATAAATTAATTATATAATAATCTAAAACCTACCAAATAATATTACTCAATAAGGTGTCGATGTTTTATGTATATATTTTAATACATTTACAATCAAAGTTTTTTCTTTTTATAAATTCTTGATGCTTTTAGACTGCGTATAGTTATGTCAGTTAAAGTCAATTATTCATTACAATTGTATATTTAAAATTGCTGAATTTACAATTTAGATTGAATATTATGATTTGTTCTATGGGCTAACTGTTTTTAAATAAAATCAATTAAAAATGAATAATAATCACAGAGCTTTAAGCGAATTTAAAATATTTTAATATTATTTAGTATAAAATCATGTTAAAAAATATTTTAGTATATTAAAAAACATTCAAATACACTATAAGCATTGTAATAATTTATGAAACGCTTATACTTTGAATCGTAGCTGTAAAAAATATATTTATATGCAAATTATTATAGACTTACATACCATATCGTTTTTTTTTTTTTTTTAAATAATACAGAGTCCATAAAACAATCAAAGTACCTACATATATTACACAAAAATAAACCGTCGTTTTACTTTTTTGCCATTGGATTAACCACAAAATTATATTATGCGGATGATTCAATTTCCTGGGATCGTAAATGGCTACTGAATATATTTTACTAAAAAAAAAGTTAAAAACTAAGTCTCACAATTCCATTAATTTTGTATATGTATTATGCAACATAAATAAAAAGTTAGTAGATCAAATTTTAAACTTAATGTTTTTCAATCATTTTTTTTTTTTTTTTTTTTAAGCCTACGTCTATAATACACTTTAAAATATCATTATTGTTATTTTTATTTTTTACGCGAGCATAATTAAACAGTATCATTATCTAAAACACTAAAAACATTCAAACTAAAATTTAATCCAAGAAAAATAATGAAATTTTTTATTAGGTGAATAAATTAATATTTTATAAGAATTGGATGATTTGTAGAAAGGCAAAGATGATTTTTATCTTCACGCGCATTACCTATTAATATAAAGTATAGGCATAATCACAAACTTCATTATTTAAATTATTAATTTATAAATCAGGTTTCAGGACGGTTTTGGGATTTGATAAATAAGTTTAATTTTAGCATCTATATTTAGTCAAAGTTATATTTTTTCAGAAAAAAAAAACTTTCAAGTTTTATGTTTATGGACAATTTAATACGCTAGAATCAATAATATTGAAATATTGAATAAGATATTTTATAAAAATTAAACTTTTTTGTTATAATGTATTAGAAAGGAACACCTGAATTACGATTATTTTGGTTGCTGCAACCTGCAAGCAGTAAATCATCTGCCATTGAACAATTAAATTTACAAATTGTTGTTTGAAACAAAAATATATATACATAATATGTATAAGTTAAACGTACAAGATATTGTTGTAAATCAAAAGTTAAGTATTTTTGTTTTTCCTTTTCGTTTATAACAAAAACAATTCGTTAAGTATTTTATACGTAATCAAACACTTTATAAATTAAAGTGAATTCTATTGTTCATGTTTATCTTTGCTTCACTTCCCCAATGCGGTAATTCACGTGTCCAACAAAATAGCTCGAATGTTAAATGGAGCGACCACATATAATCTAATGAACCGACATAGATGCGACTAATCGACCAATCGAAAATCAAGTGAATATATTATTGGACATGTTAACCACGTAATTTATCGTTAATGCCTTATAAACGAGATTTCGATAAATTATTAATAACTTCACATTACTTATTATTTTTTTTAAGTTAGGAGTTATTGTTCAGGATAGCTTTGTAAGCGTGACAACTGTGTATGCGAACGATATATTATTTGTTAAAATAAATCGTTAATGACTATGCATGCAGTGTTCAAGTGATATGTAGTAAAAACAATTATTATATGATTTATATACTAGAATTTCACAGCAAAATCGGCGATCGTGACTAATCTACATTGTTTGAGAAAATATATGACTATTTTCTTAAGAAATTCGGAAATCCTTCCATTAATTACAAAAGTTTTGTTTTGTGACGTGGTCAGCGGAACGACCAGTTAAATAAGATTTCCAAGGAGAGTCTTGGGGCGCTGTAGATATAATTACTGTAGCCGGGGTAAATAGAGCTTAAAGATCTAAAATATATTAAAATAACCAAGATTTATTAACAATTATTATTATTGTATTGCCTACTAAATACTTATAAATATGTAACTTCAAAGTTTTACAATCTTAGGTGGCTTTATCGTAGTCTTATGGAGTTTGGTAGTCGATGGTATGTTGTCTAATGTGTTCAACGAACTGTCGTTCTTATATGGTGTGTATCAGCAAAAGGCCTTACAGTTATGTATGTTTGAATATGTCCAATCAGCAGTTAGTTGTTAAGTTTCATGTTACATAATCATTACAGCATTTTTTTGTTTTCTAGTTTTTTATAATATATTTTATTTTATAATAATTTTCAAAGCTATCAAAACATAAATAAATAATAATTTTTCATACGAACTCAGTTACGATTACAGAGTTTGATTAAAAAATTAAAGAGATTAACATCGTAGGTATCAGGGGACCAAAAGCAAATTAATCTTTCATTTATCGTTCTAAACTGTATTTTCCATACAAATATCAAACTAGAAATAATTTTTTTTGTTAATAATTAAATTAATAAAAAAAAAATATATATAAACAGGAATAAACGATAATCCACACTGTATATCGGTCGTTTAAGTGATTTAATTTTTTAACTTGTAAGACACTATTGTTAATGAGATGATACTAAAGTTGGGAGTCTTTTAACTGTGATTTCATATTGATTTAACACATATTCACATATACTTAATATATAAATCAATAACAAAAAAAAAAAAAATTATTCAAAACTTCAAAAGAACCGATTATTGAAATTAAAATTATAATCTCTACTAGTACCTTCATTATTATTTAATATTTGTACATTCTTACTCGAGTCTCATCGACATAATATTCTGCTCAGTTTTGGCATGTTAATCTGTTGGAGTTTAACTTTTGATATTCTATATGAATCATGAATAAAAAAGTTAGAGAACGCTGTGTTGACAGATATACAAAACATGCAATTATGTTAATTGTCCATCGACTTTCGCACACGTCACATATCAAACATATTTTGCAGTATTGCAATATACAAACTTGTTCGCTTCATCTTCTCATTCTGTAATCGACCACTCGCAAATTTCCGTGGTTTTTCTCGTGATTAATAGTTTATAATCTCACATACTCGTTTTACATACAAAAGTAAATACACACATATATATATATATACAAGTCGGTGCTTTTTGCTTTTAGTTAAGAGAAGAACCCCTGCAGCTACCTAATATCTATGGTATTTATTAGACGAATACGGGGGTCCAAATCCCCATGTATTCCCCATTGATTACACGGCGGTCGCGCAAATCAGTCTGCTGTGGAAATTGATTAATGACCGTGATGCGGAGTGGGAGTTCTGCCAGTTGCAGACTTGCGGTTGAAAGTTTCACCGCTTTTTTTTTTCATTTTATTTCGATTCCTTCAAAACTATGAACGCTGATAATTCAGCTAGGGTGACGATAACAATCGACCGTTAAGTTCGGAATGATAAAGACTATAAGATTAAAGACGAGTAGAACTAAAAAGAAAACCGCAAAACCGCACCTACACGTGTGACATATATATTTTAATATACCTAATATACTATGATATATAAGTATAGGTATATAATTATTAATCAACACGCACACACACACACATATAAATGTTGTAGAAGAAACATAATTGAATATAATGCGGAGTTGAGAGGATTCCTAAATACTCTTTTTTTTTACAACTTTGGTGTTCGGTGAAGGCTATATTATATTGATCGTTAAATCCGAGTGATTTACCGAGCCGCCAAAAACACTGTCCGTATAACACACCCCCTACACACACACATAAATGTGTATGTGTATATGTATATAGTGACCGGTCTTTTAATTGTGGTCAATTATACGAGAGCATGGTATGCATTTGACGCTTAAAAAGATTAATTGGTCTAAACGGACGACGAGTGAAGAGGGTTTGGTCATTTAGAAGTGTGGTTTGTTATTATTATCATCATTTACTCATCTGCAGTATGGAATATAAAAATCATGACTAAATTAAATATTATACTCGCGATCCCTCCAAAGTGTAACTAATATAAAGATTGTTTATATAAACTATTATTTTATGCGCTACTAATTCATTTACAGATATTTAAATATTATATTGAAAATAATCGTATTTGCATGTCATATTTAGCAACCTACTTTAAATTTACTTTTAAGGTCAGCATACAATATGAACATATTATTTAAAAACTATATTGATTTTCAAAGTGCATTTCGAATTGTTTGTACAAAAAAAAACGGCGAGGAATATTACGTAAATTAATTTGAAAATTATGAATTAGCGGACAACAATGCTTAATTAATTATGTTTGGATAATAATAATAGTTATCATGTATATAAATTCCAAAATATACCGTAACTATTGTGCCAAATATTAACTCATCAAATACTAATACATAATAATCATGTGAAAATAATAAACCACTGCTGAGTGTGTAGCTATATTATTATTTAAAATTTATACTGTCGTATACGCCGATCAAATCAACGTACACAGTAAATGAACGATCAAAAATTAATTAAAATAATTTATTAACACTCGGCTTCTGATGGTAACCTAGTCACACGATCACCACCACTGACCCTTTTCTTGGTCATCCAGTTTTCCTTTTACAATAAATGTATTATTTTGCTTACATTATGTTTAATGTTATTGTTGTCTTACCCTAATTACAATATGCTTAAAACTATAGTATGTTAGATACACAATAATTGTTATCTTAACCTACTTACATGTTTATATATTGTTATTTAACTTATTGACTTATTGATTATTGTTTAGAAACTCCACTTAATACCTATGATTGTTTTACTATTCTAACTTATAAATACTAACATATCTTGGTGCTTAATACAACAATACGTCACGCTCGAAGGGAAACGACTATAACGACCGCGATACAGGAATAAGATAACCGAATACCGATAACACGGTAACAAATTGTACACTAACGCATAATAATATTGACGGTATTGCGACTTATTAATATATTGTTACGATGTAATAACGACCGTAATCAGTTCACGTAATATCATTTTATGGTATGCACAGTTATACAAATTAGCGAATATATGTGAATTATCATATTATCATAACGACCGAAAGTCCGCGACGTGGTCCACCGAAATATGTTTCATTCAATCGTGTACTATACATGTACAATATAATATAATATTATATTAGATCTACTCACTGATTATAGAGACAAGAGTACTGCACATAATGTCATTTAAAATTGTCGAGGGACGACTACTAATGGTTCAGTCGATAATACGCGATTATGGGCCAAAACTGCAGAACAATATTAATGCACTAATGTCAAAGACGTATATTATAATAGTAATACGGCAAATACATTGCGTGGTATTCTGTAACACGCCGCGTAGTCTAAGTATCGCTATTAATATCATAATTATTATTATAACCATCGACATTAATATTAGGTATCATTATCTCATAGTGTAGCCGACCGAGTCATATATGGCTCGTTGCTGGTTATAAATTCACAAAGATTACTTATAGGTACACCCTTTATATTTCTTTTGACCATTTAACCAAATTTTAAATTATGGAACATTTTGATTTTAATCTTTTTGGATGTAAGCTGTTAACCCTTCGTCAGTGTGTTGGGGTTTATTAAACTTCACGTGATAGGATTTTGCATGATACTACTATAGTGGTTGAATTATATCATATAATTACCTTTATGAAATCCCCTTTATATAGCACCCTATGATAAAAAAAAATGTTTTATAATTAAAATTAAAATTTATTTTTCTCGTAAAATTTTATTAAAAATTTTTATTTTTTTATATATATATATATATAATATGATTTCTATATTAACAAGTTGTTATTCAATTCAATTTTAATAAAAGTTGAACTATAACATTGATATTATGTTATTTTAAATTATGGGGTATAAACTCCAACACACCAAAGATGCAAAAAAAAAACATCTACACACTAACAAAGGGTTAAATAGATGAATTTGTTGATAATGTAAATCGTAAATGAATCTAAATCGAAATTCGAACGAGTAGATCCTGAGTTAATAAAATGAACTAATGTACTAATGATAATATTCTAGGGATAAGAGTAATGGTTTTACATAAAACATATAATATTTGTGAACTAGGTTAGTCGAAAGAACTAATAACAGTAATAACTCATTATATTCGGATGGTATTTACAAATCATAAAATATTGATTAATTAATATTATAATTGTTAATTTATAAATCATCATATCCCTACGTCTTCTAAACCTATTGAATCATACTGTTATTGTATCATTAACCTAAGTACACAAAGATAATGAAATAATTCAAAACTACTCGTTTGGATCTCGAATTAAATACTTTGACGTATTCAAAAAATATTTTTTTAACAATTAACAGTAAGATAGTGTGGTGTGTTACAGTGTTTGGTCGCTCTCACTGAATGGTGTGCCATCCGAGATCATAGTGACGAAGTCATGTTCCACCTACGATAACACGTGTTTCAAAAAACTAATGGCCACAGTTTCGTGAAATTTTATAAAAATAAAAATATTAATAAAACTTAAAATAGATAAGAGATTTTCCGCTTATGATATTTTTACAAAAAAAAAAAAAAACGATAAACAACCTACTATTATTATACATAAATTATAATGTGTTGTTTTGGTATACATACATTTATACATACTCGTATGTATAAATTAAGTATAACAATAATTTATTTATTTTTTACTTTGAACAGCTATACTCGTATATAATATTTATATATACAGTGGTCGCCGCTTATTATAATCACGGTTAATGTTATCAATCGTTTATTGTTATCGAAAAGTGTAAGTACAGGCCGGATCTATACTTATATGTGTAAATTATGTCGGTTTTTGTAATAAATACGCCGCATAATATTATCAATTTGAGTTCATAAAATCATAATTTTGTAACATACAATCAAATTTTTTGTCGAATGTCCCATAATAAAGATAAAAATTGTAATAAAGATATAAATGTTAGTGGTGTACATACATATTATACATATTTATTTATTTACATTTAATTTTTTTTTTTTTAATTTTAAATTTCCAATTTATACCTACATATTTACTTTATTTATAAATAAATAATAATAAATAAAAAAATTATATTTTTATTAACTATGTATTTAACGTTGATTTTATTATTTTTTATAACTTTTTTAACTTTCGTTTAATGTTATCAATCGGATTATGTTATCAGTTATGTCCCGTACCAAAGTGATTACATTAAGTGGCGACCACTGTATATATATAATATATATATATATGAGCTAAACAATTAAAAATAGCTCAACAATTAAAACAATAAATTGAAATTCTCATTTTCTAAAACGTTTGAAATTTAAACAAATAATGTATGTATGTAGCAAATGTTTATGGATACTCGTGTAATCTGTAGTTTGATTTCTTAATGTACTTCATTTTACAATAGTTCTATAAAAACTGCGAGATAACCCAAATAAAACACAATACAAAAAAAAATATTACCTTCAGTGGTTGAAAAATATAAAAATTCACTACATTTGTATAAATGTGAGGGGTTTCATAAATATGTTTTTAGGTACCTATTTAAATTTTTTTTTATTTGATAAAAATAATATTTACTATAAAGGTCCTTAGGGCTTAATAAAAAAAAAAAAAAAAACCCATCATTAGAGGACGAAGAACTATTAAATTTACCTGCAGTATCCATAATTATTTAATTTACCATAGAAACATGAATCTCGTATGCATAATTGTATGACATTTCAGAGTTTCCTGGGATTCTGTAAGGTACATTTAAATTTAAAACGAATCAATATGATAATATTTATTTTAGTTTTGGAAAAAATAATAAAAAATATTTTTGGTAAGTGTAAATTGTTATTAGGTTAGTGTATTGTTTAAAAAGTTGCAAAATGTGAGCCATTTGCAATAGAAAATATTTTAGTGCCATTCCTGTTAAACGTTATAACCGCAACAAAGCGGTAAACTCCTTTGTTTCTCTCTCGAAAAAAAATAGTGCGGTACAGTATAGCATGATATATATTATATTTTCCAACTACTGCAAAATCACCTTCTAGAACTGTTGTAAATCAATAATGAGCTACTTGATTTGTATTTTTTTCCTACATGTAACCTACTACATTTTTTCTGTAACTGCCACACTCAGTTCAATACTCCAATACAAAAACATGGTATAAATAAAATAATAATATATTATACATTTTTAGATAAATACGCATTCAGGAATTTTGTATAAAAAAACCAATTAATGTTTTATATAATATGTTATTATAATTAATACTTAGAGTTATAATGTTTCATCATTGTAGAAAAAAAAAGTTTTGGCAAACATGTTCACCAACTTAGCACACTGCACGTTATTAACATTCATAAAATATTTTCATGGATTAATTTAAGTTTTCCATACATAATTATTATTCTGACCCACATAACGGTATCGTCAAACATTTTGTAGACAATGAATTATGTACATAAATTATGATACTGGAAAATGTTAAAATTTAATTGTTGAAACAAACGATATTGCCGTAGTAAGTTTTATAGTATTAATAATATGCATATTTTAGAAATAAAAAGGCAGAAAAGTGTCACTAGGGATGAATTTCGGTCATGTATTAATTTGAATAATATAATCCATATGAATAAATGTTTCACTATCAATATTTTCAATGTAAACTTTTTGTTTAGGTACAGGAAAATATTATTTACACATACAAGTAAGGTGTTATAAGGTCATATAATCAATTATATTATTTACTGTTTTAATAACCTTTTTGAATAATATAATTATTGTGTGTGTGTGAGAGTGAGTGAAAATAAACAAATCATGAATAATATAAACGGAAAATTGACTTTCTTATTACTAGAAACAATGTTTTGTCATTAAATATCGCAAAATAAAATAGTCATTACAGTCATTGCAATAAAAAAAAAAAAAAAATGTTTATCAATGAATCTGCGTAAGTAAAAGAAAAAAAAAACAAAAATACAAATTCAAGATTTTCTCGGCTCTACGTAATTAGTGGACAATAACTAACGACCGATGCAAATGTATTATAAAGTTCATTTGTAACGTGGAAAAGTTGATTTTATTTGTTTATTTTGAAAACAATCAATACAATGTCTATTGCGGTTTACGAAAAAAGGTACCACTACAATGAACTGGGCCGTGCTGTAGTCGGAATTATTTTATATCGCCTCCCGACTGCGGTCTGTGTCTGTGCGTATATATATACATACGCTGAACACTATCAATTAATTATACCAGTCTTATCGTTGAATCGCGAAACTAATTGAAAACCATCGGACCAAACTAATTGCGAAATTTAAACGATTGTTTATAATAATAGCTGTGTATAATATTATATTTATATATTATGTACGTATATCAAATATATATATATATATATATATATATATATATACATATAAACAAAAGCGATTTCGGAGTTGGCGTTTCACTTTTTGGCGGGTTATCAAATTCACGCAGTTTGGATGAGTGGTGAAAAATTGTTAAAGTTTGGTAACTACCTAACCGCTTGGGAGCTGGTCTCTTATATTATATATTAATACGCGCATTGCATTGCGCTCTTTCAACGGGTAAATTTAATGTGTGTATACAAATACGTTCAACAGTGATATGTATTACAATTACGTCGAGTAAACTGTAACGAGTAAAGTTCTATTATCCGAATGGGATTATTTTCGGATTTTTATTTTCTATGCATTTTTTTTTTTTTCTAATTGTCAATAATAGTTAAACTTATTTAAATATAATATATTACGTCATTTTTGTTTCATAACATAAATACACCTTTAGCAATAAAATAATTTTGAATAAATATCAAAACTTTGTCTGAAAATTCCACGAGTGTAGGAGTAAACGACTTGGAAATAAACGACCATTGTCACTGATAATCATTCAGTCATTTCATCATGACTAAGCAACAATCCGTATTACATGAGTCTTATTCATCGTCTACATGTTTAATGCTAACTAAAAGCAACAACATATTCGAGGAATCTGCTGATTAAAAAAAAACTAAGTGTTTTCAACCGTGTATGACCTAATTGATCCTTTTCACATATATATGCAGGTTTACTACAAAGATGTGTGCATAGTATTTATAGTACAGACAGTAGATACCATTGAAATATGTTAGAAGAAGAGAATGAGCCGACGTCAGCAAAAACAATCTGTATGTTGTTTATATTTGAAAACCATTTATTAATATAAATCACCACATTCGAAAAATCGTTCTGCACGGCACTCGGAAAAACCGTGCTTATTGCTAACATTCTTTCAAAATAATAAGCTCGACGGCCATTGGACATCAGTAGATTTAACGCTGAGTGTACCAAAAAAAAAACTTTAATATGGTATTGAGAAAAATTGGAAATTTAACCCTTTCAATACTGTAATTTATTGCATCATCTATCCGATTCCTAACGTCTGTGAAGATTTCACGCGTGATAAATTTTAAGCGTTTGTTCTATTCGATAATATGCCGCCTGAAAAAATCTATAAAATTTCAAAAGTCATTGTAAAACCAATATTATACGTGTCTCTCGTTTCGTTCAGTATTTATAAAATACAAAACGTCGAAAGGCAAAATTATTGTAAATGAAATAGTTTCTTACGTTAAAAGAATCACATTAATTTTGATTTTAATTTAAAATCAAAAGTGAAATCAAGTATCCAGTTATGTTATACGTGCTGCACGGTAGCTTAAATTACTTTTTCTTATGAGTCCTCAAATATTTATTTATATTACAAATATATTCATCTGAGACAATTTTATACGTACATAAAAAACTACACTTTATTTCATACTTTCATATACATTTTTAAGATTTCAAACAACGTGCATTGCTTCAAAAATTTAAATAGTTGAACAAAAACCATTGTATAATTCAAATGAAAATGTAATTTAAACTGATGGACATATCTTCAATAAAACTCGATATGAAATTCTTACACTGATGTATACTTACACAAAAAACCAAAATATTATTTGGTAAATATTAAATGTATAAAAAATAAAAGAATTATTGAAATAGATAATAATGTACCTAAATTATCAAATTAAAAATTATGATCTATATTTTGTTTAAAATCATCATGTAGTATACATTATTTCATATGGTTTATAATAACATTTGCAATTAAGATGTTTATAATTTTAAATAATTTATAGAACATGATATAGGGTAGGTAATAATTAATAGTATATTTTATAATGATGGTCCTACCAATATTAAACCATTTATACTGATTGAAATGTTCAATATCGCAAATAATATTGCAGAAATAAACTTATATGCTTTAACTAAAGATATTCATCAAGCTACACGTCAAAAATAGTATCATAAATTAGACAATAATCTACTGAACAACAATATATCATTATTATCTGCATAGTTCTATACTTTTCATAGGGTTTGTCGTGTAGGTAGCAAATAATTTATTTAATTCTTGCTTATGCGTGTAATGGCCTACACTAAAATTATCTCAAATTATATGCGGACGATTAATTTATTTGACGTTAACATTTTTAAGTTACTGTAATGATGAAAAAAATATATTTTCAAAATATAATTTTGTTTTTATATACGTTACATAGTTATACTATACAGGGGCATTGAGTTTTTAAAATGTCATATGGTGTGTGAAATTTTTTTACTTTTATGCAATTAGTTTACTGAATATATTATATTATATTATATTATTTTTTTCGTGTTTTGCCTTTAATTATAATTAATTACAAAATAATAATAAATCAAACTTTACTGTTGCTTTAATTAAAATCAATTTATTTAAATAATTGGATCAGTCTAGAATTCAATAAATTAATCACATAAATTGTCATTTCATAGTTTTTACTTAAATATAAAATAAATATAATCATACTTGCCAGACTAGACGGGTTAATAAATTAAAAATTAAAAATAATAATAATAATAATTAATTAATCATGGATTTATTTTTCCTAGCTGCAGTTACATTAATAAACTGGTTCGCAATTTCATCTTTATCGAGTGTTTCTTTTTTATGTATGTGAATATTATTGCTAAACCTTTTAGTCTTATTTTTGTCATTGTAAATCTCAAAAAAAACTTTTTGTCGACGAAAACAAAAAAATGAACTCTCTGCTGCATATTATGTCACTGATATAATTAACAATATTTCAACTAATTTGACTACTTTTGGTATTATTCTCATTCAAATATGTTTCATCCCCTAACAATATAAAACTAGAATTGTATACAATATTATATATTGTGAATTATGTTATTTACTGTACACTACTTTCTAAATTTTTATCATAATAATGCATATAATTACAACAACTAAAAATCTATGTTTACTAAATATTAAATTGGTTTCATCGTAAAAATATTATTAAAATTTAATTTAATAGATTATCATAAAAACGATTTTTAAACTTAGAATATTGTCCATTTTAATTTCTGAACCAACCACAGTATGACATAAAAAATGAGATTTTTGGAAGAAGCAAATTCTCAAGATTTATTAAGTATTGCAATATGTTTAAAATGAAATATGATAGCTATCGTATTAAGTGCTCTTAAAAAGACCGTATTCATAATAATATGAAAAATTAGTATTCGATTCCAAAGTTGGTTGAGGAAACTTATACGTATATAGACGTTTGAGTGACGATATTATACCGTACATTCGTAAAATATGAGCGTGTAACATATTCATGAATACCAAAAGGACGTAAATACAGTGATGTGAAGTATGTCAATAACGAAATGTCCATAAAAATGACTCACTGCACACTTTCCTAGCCACCCAAAATGGTCGTAGGATAAGTTTAAGCTCATGATTGAAATGGTTTATTATTATTTATTTCCAGAGATGACTTTATTTTATAGAATATTATTCGCTTCTGTTACAAAAAAATATCATATTATTATATTATCACATTATAATCGGACGCTGTAACTTATAGCTGATTCAATATAGAGTATATATACCACCATAGCGATAATTTTTTATACTTTTTATATCGTACATTTTTTTTTTTTTTTTTTAATATTTCTTAATTATATTTAAGCGAATTGTATCGCGCGTTAGTCGCCGATCGATTTTTATGAGTTTTTACGTACTCCCCAAAAGTCAGCAAACAGACGTGACGGATTAAGAATTAATTACACTCAGTGGCATAATATTTAATATTTATTTATGTTCATAATATTAAATATATAAATATTTATAGCCATTTGCATTATTTATAATCGAAAAATCATCAAATTTCAAATGTTTAACGGATACTCGTGCGATTTTATCCATCCAATGTATGCATGGTATAAAATATATAAGTATACGAGAGAAAAGTACAATATAATATTTTAATCTGTTCAAAAATTAAATTTCAAACCAGATTTTAATACTAAAGGCATATTATTATGCACCATCGCTATATTAGATGACGTATACCCAGACAGCTGTCGTTGAATTGTAATAATGTCGATGCTCTCGGAGCTGAAAATGCAATATAATATATATTATATCCAGCTGGAGAATAATTTATATGTTGCACACATGCGATACCGTACCAGAAAATACTGTTTATAATCACTGAACCTTTTTAAATTGAGTGTATATAAATGTATAATGCGCATAATATACATAATAAATTAATAAAAGATTTAAAATATTATATTATTTAATAACGATTATGACTATGAGTTGATGCGAAACAAAAAAAAAAAAAGAAAATACAAACTGTTACGGACGCGAATCGCGATGACGGTTCGACCAGACGACGGAGTAATTTTTAAAAACGCACAACAGGGTGATGGGTGATTATACCAGTCATTTTTTTTGTAAGCTAATATATTTTTGAAAATACATTATATATATTTAACATTATTTTAAATCATTACAACACAACATTAACGATAAGACATAGAAAAAAACGTAATTTGTTTTTATAGAATAATAAACTATTAATACTTTGTTACAACTTCAAAACGTTTGTTAAAAAATTATTCTTAAAAACACATAAATTATCTTAGAAGATGACTGTATGGTGTTTGAAGTGATATAAGATTTATCTGGTACCTCTAACCGATAAATTTTAATCATAAAAATAATATTATCGTATATTTGATTAGATATTAAGCGTACAATGTCCATCTTGATAGAAAAGCGTCATAAACGGATGCGTGGATAATATAATATTCACCTGTATTAATATCTATTATATTCTGTTTAAACATATAATTATATAATACGTATTAAACTTTTGTTCAGCGCAATAAATTCGATTATATTCAAGTATTAGTCTGTGTATAATTATGTTATTAAAATTTAAAATCAACGATGAAATGAAATGTTATAACATAAATTATCAGTAATACATAGTGGCACGCTGACACGATACATTGAATATGTTTGTTTTAATAATTCAAAACTTTAAATCGATATTGCAAAAGCACGTGCATAATCAAATAATAGTGTATTGTGTGAACTAAATAAACAAATAAACATCCCATAAAATAGGTTTATTAATTACTATGATAAAAGAGAGAAATAAATCATTGGTGGAGTTTACATTTTTTTTTTTTTTTTTTTTTTAATATGTGTCATTAATATACTAAAATAGCATTAATTAAAAAAAAAATGTGAAATAGAAATTAATAATTAATGCTTTTTATAAAAACACAGTTTTTCAAAACAAATTGTTATTATATAATGATTTTTTTTTTTTTTTTGCTTTTTTGCTTTATTCTCAAAAGTATGTTTATATAATTAAGTAAAAAAAAAATAAATATTTTCTATTCTGAAACATGTTTGATTATCTACAATGCTATTAAAAATTAAAGCAAAAATCAAATAAGTAAAGCTAATTGTACCACAAAAGATGAACAAAATAATGTGATAAAGTATAATAATTATATATGGCTAATGTATATAACACTATGACATCGTATTATTACATACATGGTGACTATTCAATTTTAAAGATTAAAATGGTAGTGCACATACTTATGTGTGTTATAATATAATGAACACATATTAAATAAAGAAAGATGACGGAATATTATTTTATATTACTAAATAATTTAAGGGGCCTTAGAGGTTAAAAATACTGAAGGATTTAATTACACAAAAAGAGTTACACCAATTAAGTCAAAAAGAAATTATGTATAAATATATATCATTGCCATGTAGGGGTGTGTATAAATACTATATAGTACGTGGTTGTATACATACTGTTATGAACAATAGACAGAAAAATTTAAGTCAGCTTTTATAAAATCCTTTGAGAAATTTTTGTAATTCGTAGTCACGGTTTCTTTATTAAATTCTCGGAGGTACCTAACTTATAACAAGTACACGGTTTTTTAATTTGTTTTATTTTGTAATGATTTTATTTACCAAGTAGCCTGACCTTTAGATAAGTTACTATAGTCGTCGTGACTTGCGCTAGTTTATTTTAAGATTATTAATTAAGTTTAACTTAAACTAAGTATTCTCCGTGTATTGTCATTTTAGTAGGTACATAAGAATTTAAATACTCCGTTGTATAACAAGTGACTTCTATTTTAATAAATAAAAATTCTAATTTGTTATGCTTCAAAAATTAATGTACCAATTTATAATTTTAAATTAAATAAACAAATAAATTAAAAATAATAATACAAGCGTTTAAAAATGTAGCTGATATTTTTATCTACTTTTTTTGTAATTTTTGACTTAACATATAATTACATATTTTATCATTAGTTTTTAAATTGTGGACTTTCACAGAAACCTATTTAAGGAGCCATTATTATCTTAAATAAATTAACACATATTATAGTTTTAAGTCACGTCCACTTTTTTAAATGCTTAGAAGTACTTATTAAGCGTTAATATTATTATTTATTTAAACATATTACATGTTCATACTACAATATTAAATATTTTCAATAGTATTGTGTAGTTGTGTAATTTAAGTTAACATGTATACTATATAGAAATATAATGATAAGTATTATATTATTATAATTATTCACCACAGAAGTTATTTAGTAGAAGATCGATTAAAAGATTAACGCGTATCAATTATTGTTTGTCACCAAAAAAATGTTATAGAACTAATGAAAACTATATATAACCTCACAACCCCTCGGCGTGTATATATTACGTTATTTTTTTTATTTTTTTTAATTAAAAGGAATGAAAAACGGTCTCAGAAAAGTAAAAACGGACAAAAGGGTGGAGCAAAATTCTCTAAATCAACTCCGGCAAACAATTCAAGTGATTAAAATGACACGCATTGCGGCCAAAAAAACGATGGGGTGGATCGTAAAACATGGATAGCATAAAGCGTAAACTGGATAGAATGTTTGAAAAAATAAATTTATCGTCAAAAGAAATGACCTAAAATAACGCAGTGAAATGCTCGCCAAATAATAATGAAAAAAAAAAATCATGTATAAACCGACTTTGTATGAAAAGATATGCAAAAAAATAAAAGTACAACAATTTTCGTCCAACGTCATAAGAGATAGGCTACATTTTTAATTATTTCATTCTGTTACGCATAATAATAAAAAATCATTACAAACATATAGATATAACTTCACATGTTGTTATATGTTAATTGCGTAAAAACATTTTACCGTTGAAAATCTTCAAACAAATTAACTTTGTTTCATTGATTTACATTTTATTAAAGTCTTATGGTTCTATTTTTAATAGATTTTAAAAAGACAACTAAATAATACTATAAAAAAAAATAACGACAGACATATTTGGCTTATTCAAAAAATTATAGAAAATATGCAAAAATGTATTAATATGGAGAATTTGATAATATTATGTCATTGTATTCAATATTTTTACTATAAAAATAAACAAAATTTAATTTAATTCGTTTACAAACTATCATTAAATATTATATAAAATATTTTATTGATATATTGATCGATCGTTAATTATATCTTCATTCCAATAAATTCCTTATTATTTCTTATAAATTTCTATTATTTATTAATCAATGATCCCGTGTTGAATATTACTGTAAATTAAGTTTTTAACATTTTAAATAATATTAAATTTCTAAAATTAAAAAATAATATTTTTATTATGCGTGTATTATAGTCATTCAATTAAATACAATACTCAAGCCATTAAGTATATATGTTGAATGGCAATAATTTTAATATTATAGTATGTTTAAATTAATAAGTATAATAACAAACAAATTGTAATCCGTAATCAAATATAATAATCATTTAAAAGTTAAGGTTGTTTATAAACTTCCCTCAAACTTTTAAATTAAAAGAAAACTACTTGAGCACAGTACGCTTTGAAAATATTTTTTATGATTACCCAAGTAAAAATATCCTGATAGAAACTTTAAATTATTTTACTGAAATTTGCAGTGACTCTTATCTAAAATTAATAACATAATACTCTCAGGTAGTATAGAATCGAATAAGCGAGATAGTTTAAAAAGTAAGATATAAATTTTAAAATCTTCGTATCTTAGTAAAAAAAAAAAAAATCAATAATAATTGAGGTGTGAAAAAAATCTATAACTTAATGATAGAATAAACATTTAAAAAAGATGAATGAAAATGCATCGTACATAGAAGATATAAACATTTATTAAAAGTCCAGCAGTTTAATCTTGATTTAAACCAACCCGTTTTTTAAAACTCTTCTTATCAATGAGGCACTATTTTTCTTTTATTCATATTATTATTATTATATTTTAAATTATTTTTTTTAAAGATAAAAATTGAACACCGACTCATTGTTTAAAAATCGTGTTATATATATATTATTTACACCAGGTCATCTGCATTTAACGTGAAACACTCATTAAAAAAAAAAAGTTAAGGTTTTGGAATAATTTTTAGTCGTTACAAAATAACATTTTTGAAAAAATTTATATTTTTATATCATTTTTTTTTTTTTTTTTTTATTCATTCGATAATAACATACATTTTTAATTTCATATTCCAAAGCAGATTATTATTCGGAGTATTTGAATCTTTAAATAAAATACAACTTTAGATAAATAGTGTATTTATTATTAATCATAAATATTTAGAGTTTAAACGATCGAAGTACTAAATCAACATTTTATAGAGAACTTACTTAGTACCACACCATTTCAAATCCATTTATCTAAACTTTAAATACATAAAACTATTAAGCTACTCGTTAAAAATTCGATTTTAATGTATTGAAATACTCTAAAAACTATTCTGTATTAAAATTGCGTGTTGTCATTAGAAAAGTTAACAGTTTAAAAAAAAAAAGATAAAAAATATAATTTTTTCCATTGTTGTTTTTAAAATAATTAAAATATTTTCAAAAAAGTTAATAGTTTTCAAAATACCTAAGTTGACATAGATCAGTTGGCGTTTACTGTTACGAACCATGTAATATTTAGTATATTTTAAAACATATATATTGTACGGTGTGGTGGCACATGCTCTGATTATTTAATAAGACAAGACAATATGACTAATGTAGGGTCAGGGCAGATAGTATAAGCATCGTATTATTTTAGTCAAGACAATTGAAGTATGATCACACATCGCTCACTTCTTATTAAAGTCAAAACTCTGAAATTGCAAGAGTCGACAAGAATAATAATCAAATGCGAAAACCCTCGTGTCATCGAAAATCACCACCATCACAATCGATTCTTTATCAACCAACCATTTATAAGGGTGACAACGACAAGGGCAAGAGCTCTGCAGACGGTTAAGGATATCCAAGATGCTCAGAAGCTGGTCGTACACCACTCATAATCTCATTTATCAGTATTTTTTGATTTAGGTAGTAACACCGCTCACCAATAGTGTATTTTTACATCTAAGTCTAAATTAAATAAAGATTTACTTTATATTTAATATATCAAGTATTTTCATTTCTGCGTTGATATATGAATCGATGTTGTCTAGGGAATTTTTCAAAACAATATGATGTATTATATTATGAATCAGATCACAATAATGTATTATTATTTATGTATATGTCGCATCCACATAGTGAAACCACTCATTTCATGAACTGGATATCTAGATAGTGAAATTCGCGTCCAGATCGTGAATTTTGACGAAAATACATTATATGGACATCCATTTCATGAAATGGACAAAACCTATATCGTGTAATTTGTGTAATTATTATTTTATTATATAATAGTTAATAAACTATCATTATACATTTATACGTATATTATATTTTATTATATAAATAATTATATTTGAACAAAAATATTTTTATTTTATTTTTCACGATTGATTATGACATTGACTGTTACCTATTTACTATGAAATGATAAAGAGGTACACGTTTAAACTGCAAACACAATAGTAACTGTGTTATACACAAACACTCACTAAATGTTATTTTTTGAACAACTTAGGAGTTACATAGGTATCCGTCAACTGTCATCCAAATATCCGATAAAGAAATATTCATATGATATCGGATGTGAAATTACCGAAATTAAATTTGATATCTCTCTAATAGCCTCATATAATATAGATCACGGATAAAGCGTTATTATCTTTATTGATATTGAAAAGTATGCTTTGCAACAGTCAATGTTATAATCAATCGTGAAAAATGAAATAAAAATATTTTTGTTAAAATATAATTATTTATATAATAAAATATAATATACGTATAAATGTATAATGATAGTTTATTAACCATTATATAATAAAATAATAATTACACAAATTACAGTTCATGAAATGAGTGGTTTCACTATGTGAATGCGACATAATATATAATACAAGTGCGGCAGTCAGTGCCGGATTGGCGTAGCGAGTTATCGAGTAAAACTCGATGGGCCGCTCAAAATATGGGCCGGTAACAAGTGTTTGGTCGCAATTTATTTTTATTTAATAAGATAAATTGGTACAAACATTGGTAGAAAATTTAATCGAATCGAATTATTTAACCACATGGTAACTGTAGCTGTAATCAAACTATCAAACGTTAGTAATCCTAAAACTCGGTTGGACGATATCTTGCCAATCCTAAGCTGGCGGCAGTAAATTTTGATGGTTTAAAGAACGCTGTAGTCATGCATTGAAGTGGATAAGTTAAACCGATTTATTGCTTAAGTAAAGTTCATGATATATAGTTTTAAATTTGTCAATAAATATAGACACACGGCTTGTGGACCAACGCGTTTTAGCCATTACGCTAAAATTGTTCGCATAAACTTAATTTAAATCCAATGTTATCATTCAACGAGATTTTCGACGCAAGTTTAATATTTCTATTGGAGATAAAGTTCTTTCAAAAAATTCAAATCATAAATTTAAAGATACCATTCTAAAATTAAATTCTGTGTAGGGACATATAACCTTCAACAAGAATATTGAATTTATATTAAAAATTTCATTTTACATTTACAATAGATTTAGAATATTTAGATTCAGTAATTAATATACGTTTTAACGGTAAAACAAGTTAATCCACGTAGTACGTGTCGTGATTAGTGATAATTTAAAGCTAGACATCATGAACATTAATCTAGCGACAAAAAGGTTTATTTTATCTACTTTAGTGCATGACCCACAAGACTCTTTTAATCATCAAAGCCCATTGCTGCGTCCTTGTAATACATTAATTATTGTACTGAGATTTCATCATCGAACAGTGGAAGTGGTTAATTACGTGAACTATTCATAATTAGTAAAGAGTATAATCATTTTAAGATATTATTCGAGCATAAACCCAGGGTAAAAAAACGATGATATAAATGTAAATCATAATAATTATTGTACCTATTACACCTAGTAATCAAATATTAATTATTTAATAATACAAAAATTATTATATGATGATTAACGACCAACGAGCCACGATCCGAAAAACAAAACAAAATGCTTGAAAATATTGCGATTTAAAAAATGTAAACCGTTTCGCTAAGTATTATATGATATTGTTTACTTGATGCGTATTTGTTCAAAACGAGCAAATGCACTGATGATGTTTAGCATTAGGATTATATCGAACAACTCTAGTATAACCGTGAATGCTATAAGAACGTCAGCGTTCAGCATACCCAACAGCGCGTATTATAATAATATAAAATAATATATATCGTCTACAGTTTAAATTTTTTTTTTTCTTGAATATTTTTTCCGAGCTCACAATACGCTTATTATACTGCACATTTGTATTTATTCTGGGAGAATTGGTACACGTATAACACGTTATACCGTCGCTATTATAACTGCCGAATACGTGTACACAAACCAGGCGGATGTAAGCTCGTTGGCTTGTATGCCGCCGAACGTGGATAGCGTTCCAGCGATTATCTCACACCCACTGCACACTTTCCTCTTATCGTCATTTCGGCCGATCGAACGAGACGCGTGTGTGAGAGTAGTATATTATAAATAAATATTAGTGTGTGTACACCACGTAGGTGCCGAACACAAACGATAAATCTAAAAAAATATCTCAAAGATAGTGATCAAAACATAGAAAATAATAGCGTTTTGCCCGGATTTGGGGAGAACATGGAATACTCGTGAAAATGTCGAAATCAGCAACTATTGAACAAAACACGCAGCAATAACTATAGAAATTTCAATAAACAACAAAACAGAATTACCGATTTATATATAAAATATTATATAAGACTATCCGCGTATAAGAATAAATAATAATAAAAATAATTGGCGAGTTGACTGAATGAACTTGATAACGAAACTAAATTAAATAAACCAAATATGAAACCCTGTAACATCCACTTTAAAAATCAATAAAAATGGAAATAGTAATAAATATCTAGGTTGTTGTAAGAAACGGCCATAGCCCATAACCACCAAACTCACGGGTACATGGCGGAGAACAATAAACCCTCAGCGTGTACATAATGAGAATTCGGATTAACTAGATACATATAACGACGTTGTAACCTTATCTATGGGCGAAAGAAAGAAAAAGAAAATTCAATATACCGAACAACTTATTTGAAAACAATTGGCCCCGGTTCAACATCCATCAATGTTTTTCTTTCATTTCTCAAGGCTACTTAACTGAACGAACAAATTTAAAAATAAAAACTCTACAATAAAAAAAAAAAAAGCGACACGGTGATCACAATGATCGGTGCAAAAACCTAATTAACTTGCATAAAATTATTTCGGTTTCGGCGATATATACTTAATGTCACTGTGATTTTTAAAGATTTAAAATTAACTAATAAAAAGTTTCAGCGTTCTATTGTTATGAATGGGGTCGGCTATTAATCGTGGCTGAGAATAGAATGATAGTTCAGAAGTCTCGCGGAAGACGTCGGTAGGCAAATCTCTAGGCTCGGCGAAAAATTATACACCGGAAACAGAACCACTATTTAAACGTAAATAATGGCATTAAAATGTATTTTAAAAAGTTTTGATACGAAATGTGCATGGATGTAATCGAAAATGTTCATTGTAATTAACCGATCTTAGAGAGATTCAATGATTTTGACGATCAACAGTTAGATAGACATTCAATTGTCAAATCTCTGACTGGCGTCGTATCTCACATTCTCGTATTTAACAACTAACGAGTCAAGAGATTCGAATAAACAGAGAACAGTATTTTGAAATAACAAATTGATTTTAACAAGCTTTTTTTTAAATATCTCCATCTTCAAAAGGACTTTATAAGCAATTAGTTTTATTATTGTTATTATTGTTCCTACATTACTTTATCTAAGATTTGTATTTTGTAAAACTAACGTTATTAATTTATACATGATAAGTTTACACTTAATATACAAGAATATAATAAAATTAAAATAAACATACTCGTCTGCCAATATTTATTTAAAAATGTTAAGAACATTAATATAGTTGTTTGTGTATTATAACCATACAAAAATACAAAAATAAGCAATTTAAATAAAACAATGGTATAAAAGACTATTATTATTATCCGTCTTAAAACAACATTATCTATATTAAAAGTATAATATTATTAACACAATAAACATTTTTCTTCGATTTATTTTATTTTAAACAATAGTATTACACAACAATTAAACCACAATAAAATTATTATACATATAAAAAATCATATATTCACATCTAATTACGATTTTATTTCATTATTATCTATTGATTTATTTTTATAAAATAAAAAACACATATTTTAATAAAATTAAAATCCAACTTTCTAGGTACGTTACATAAGCACTACCAAATTCAAATATAGTAAAATAAAATTCTTCAAATGATTATTATTCCATAAATACACATTTATAATCTAAATTTAAACATTTGTACACTTCCTCAAACCTTCCAAAATCAATTTTTTCACCAGCAGTACTCATGTAACGTAATTTATTGGACAACGGTGAATTGACAACAGTTGATCACCAAAAAAAATTATTTTAAAACGTATTTATTTTAATTTTATTATATTATGCTATATTTAATATTAAATACCTACTATTATAATTAAGTTTTTTTGCAGTAGTTAAAAAATATTGAATATTCATTGTAATTTTTTTATATACATTATATCTTTATATTTCATATCAAAATATATACCTAGTGGCTAGTTTAAGAAATAAACTAAAAGCTTTTGTTTGGTAATCAATTATCAAACAATGAATTTTTGCAACCAATTCATCGAATACCAAATTTTATTTGTTTGTTTGTAAAAGGAATAAAATATATTTATTATTTATACTTTATATATAAATATAAGCACATAGTTGCGTTCATATATAAATATGGTGTATAAGAATTATATAAATGCAAACTTGTCAAAAAGTACCTAAGTATATAGGTGCCTAATAGTACTATAGTCTTTGTGTACAGTATGTAGATACATAATGGCTATAATATTCAACAAACGTCATAACTCTTTTTCTATTGAGTATTTTTTAATTAAATTTTAATGTTTAGAAAATTGAATTAAGAACTATAAAATCATATAAAAAATTTGAAAAAAAAAATCTACAAACTAGCTATTTTGTAAATTAAATTTTCAGTAAAACTTTAGTGATAAAATGTTTATTAATGTTGAATAATTATTTTTAAACAAATTAAGTATTATGAACAGGGCTCGTAAGTTCATGCATTCGCATGTTTTTTCTGCCACATTGAAAAAACATGCTAAGTGAGTTATAAACTCGTTTCATAACAATAGTAATAAAATTATAAAGTTTAATAGTGCATGTTCTGTATATTTTGGGTGTTGGGGCATATTTAGCATATTGTTGAACTTTTTGAGTTATTAAAGCATATTATTTCAAGTAAATTCAAGAAAGTTGTTTTTCATGAAAGATATTAGGTAATAAATATAAAATTGCTAATAATACAATATAATTTATAACTTTTTAAGGTAAAAATAATTTTTATAAATAAAATAAAATAATAAGGTTAAGCTTTTGTGTTAATTTATTTTAATTATAATAAAATGTATAAAATTGAAAAATTACTTTAGGTACCTATAATTTTAAAAAATATGAATATATATATATATATTAACCTAACCGATTTTGAACGATGATGTGTATAAATTTATTTTAATTATTTTACACATATTTTAAAATTTTAAATACATATTTTTAGATTTGTAGTGCATATAAATACATATTACTGAACTTTTAGTGCATACTTTAATACATATTTTCCACATTTTAGTGCATAATTGCATGCTTATTTTATATTTATACATTTTTAAGTGCATGAACTTATGAGCCCCGATGATGAAGTATGATTTTTTATTTGTATAATTATTAAAAAAAATTTAAAAATCATTGTAACATTAATTAACAAAAATTAAATTTGAATTTTAACAAATTATAAATATTATTTTTTTTAAATGAATTACGTAACCTAATTGATAATTTTAAAAACCAACATTTCTTTTTTTTTATATATTAATTAATTAATAAAATAGCTATCTTCAATCACAAAAAAAAAAAAATTGCAAAAATTTAAATAAAATTTAAAATATAAAAATTATAATCTAGAGCTCTTGTAATTAGTACAAAAATAAAAACTTAATAATATTCAAAAATAAAATAAAAATAGTTATTAAATTTGATAAATAATTCTGTACACTCCATGTTTGGAACACCGATAAGTTGATAAAGATTAATATATGAGACGGTCGATACTCGTCGTTACGGGTATTTTAAACCTTATCTATCATAACCACGACGGTCAGTATCCAATGAACGATACCATATTTTATGCTCTCAAATAAATTATAATAAGCATACATATTGAAGGGTACTTTATTATTGTTTAATATATCATCATAAAAATATTAAAAGTGTTAAACGTACGAAATTAAAAAATATACCTAATTTTCCGTTCCGTAAATAAAAACTCTGCATATTATAATATCTATTAAGTATCCATATTTTATAGTTCTTTTGAAAATTATATACTTGAAACTTACCTAGCACCTGAAGCCGAATTAAACCCACAGTTTCTTTAAATATTCCTATAACCTACCTAGTATAAGGTGAACATACGTCTTGTTTGATACAGGATTATCCTTTATTTCAACTTTGTGTCCTGTTGTCTTGATAATCTTTTTTCAAGATGTTGTTTGTTCCGTATTTTTAAGTCTGTCCCGTATTAATCCCGTTTTTTGCCTTACTTAGCTATTATAATTTATAACTTTTAGAATTGATTTTAGAAAAAAGTAGTTTTTTTCACAGTGTTTTTGTATGAAATTATTGAATAGAATAATATAAATGTCTATACTTTTATGTAGTATTTTTGGATTCTTGTTTTTACCATAACTATTGCTGAATCACATTGTTGTCGGCGACGTGAACCGTACCTACGTATAATGGTATTATATTTACCGACCAGCGCGACCGGCCGCAACCTTTTCCTTATAAAACTTTATTATTATAATTATTATTTTATTATTTACAAATAAATATTTTATTACTCTAAATATAACCCAATTATAATAACTCAATGTTGAGCAATGTCATGTTTTACGATTTTACTAAGAACAAGATGGCTATATTATACCGGGCATCATATACTAAGTTCCAGAAATCCTACTATAGTTGTGATAATGTTATTCCTCTAATGACTCGATCAGATTTCAAAAAACTATCACCGATTATAATTGTGAATATGAGCAGACAGAACGATAATGTAAAAACGTCGACTGTTGATCTAAGGATTGAAATTGAGACCGAAGGAGCGTTTCAGACTCCACTCGGGCATATTGTTTAAAATTGCATGACTAAATTATAACTTATGATCCATTTAATGGCGAAGTAAGAACAATGTAAATATTTATTGTAAAACTTAATATTATTTCAACGAATAAAAATAATTTTTATACAAAACATGTCTTTATTTCACATAAATTATTAACACAACTGTACTTAGAAGAGTGGATATCATACGATATGACGGGTAGGAAGGTGGGGAACAGCTTAGCGCGTAAGTGATAAGCATGGATGGGGGAGGAGGGACCGAGCTGAGCATGGCCGGGTACTTACATAATGATAGCATAGAGCTATAGGCTGGACGGGGTAGCCGGATTCACCGGTTTTACGGAGGATCCAGAATATACTAAAACATACTACTGATGTGGATCGGCGGTGCTTGTTGGGTTCAGGAGATCCACCGAAAACTCACTGAACGACGTGACTTATGAGCAGTGGTTATTATGGATTTTTTTTACTAAGATGAATCGTACTATTTATACTGTTAATAACATTACCTGACCCATTGGAATCTTTCGTTATATGAGAATGTTCATTGTGTTTCAGAATATTTTGTCCATTGGCATGACACAATTTGGAAATTAAAGAGTACCCGTAAGGGCAATAAAATACTGACATATTTTTTAACATTGGTTTCTATTGTTGGTAAAGGTTGTTTTTCCGATTCCTTAATTGCTTTCTTCAGCACATTAATTTGTTTTAAAATTGTTTTGTTATTTGCTATAGTCGTTTTATTTTTGAGTTCGTTCAAAAAATTAAAAAATTAAAAATTTTAATAATTTTTATAAATTCTAAACTATTAGTACTTACTGATTTCGCAATTGAATATACATTACCAACTAAACTAACGCATAATAATAAAACCAATATAATGAATTTCATGTTCATTTTTTTTGTTTTAACATCTATGGTATAATCATCTTCAATCTAAAAAAAACAAATACGTAACAAATTGTTACTAACCATATTATTTCCAGTTACAAATTACTGGAAAAACATTATAATATTATATACGTACGTTAATTATACAAGAATTCATTATTTTGGACAAAAAAAAATTTCCAAGAATGAATTACACAACGGTTGTGTATTTTAATATATGTTTGGCCTTGAACGTAACCAAGTATGGTTGTTGGCTTTTGTTTGTTATTAGTCATGTTACGTATATTAAAGAATATAATAATAATACACAAAATATATTTATAAGTATAACCAATATTGGAAATATTCGAAGCGGCCGTGATGTCTATACGAGACTTGCGATTGCCACTCATAATAATCATCGACTAACGGTTCACTGGTAGTGACTATACGATTATATGCCACTCTTTCGCTATCGAAAATATAATATCCGATAATGAAATTCAATTACGTACATGACATACCGCCCACCTTGAAATACCATTTCAAAATTAATTTTAGAAGGTTTGGAGAGGTGTAAAAATGTTTAAATTTAGATTAAAAATGTGTACAAATAGAATAACAATCGTTTGAAGAATTAATTTTACGATCTTCGAATTTGGTGGTGCTAAGTTAACGTACATCAACTTTCAATTTCTTGAAAAAAATCAACGTCTACTTTTCATGATTTGTTTATAACAGTTTGAACGGTTATGAAGCACGAAGCAATGAATTATGATAAACTTGCGTGGATTAACCACAAAATCATGAAATATAAAATGGTATGTTTAAAAAATAGTATAAATTATTGCTTTATAATCTTTTACATTGCAAATTAAAATCCCGTTAATGGTAAATAAGACTTAAAAAACGTTGTTGGATTTATTATATTATTCATAATTACAAGTGATAACTTCACTGTGCTATTTATATACATACATCTATAATTACTGTATGCTCGATTAATTACAGTCTGCCTTTTTTTTTTATAGTTGTCCAGCATTAAGTACAAAAAATATACGCATACATTAAAAATACTTGAGCTTAGAATTTAAACTGATAATAATTTAAAATTAGTGAGAGTCACATAATTGACTAGGTATATAGGATAAAACAGTAATTAGTTTATAATGTCTGAATTAATTATCTATTATTTTCATTGTTATGTTTAATAAATGAGTAAAAGTAACTTCATAATTATAAAAAAAAGGAATAAAATTACTACAATGACTATATTTTTTATGTACTGAAAATATGCAAAATTATACCCAATCATTGTATAGCATAGGTAACTAATTATACTAAAATTCAAATGTGAATAACTAAAAAATATTCAAAGTAAGTAATAACAATAAATTATAAATAATAATTAATATTGTACTTTGAACTGTTGGCCAAAAAGATAAATCCATAGTAAATAATAAGTTTTTTACATAAGATAATAAAAATGTGTGTGTGTGTGTGCTGTATCGTTGCATAGATAAAATATAAAAGAAATCACCTTATAAATCTTTGGTGGTAAACGTGGTGAGCAGGTGAAGGAAAACATATTTCTCGGTGCATAATTTATATTTTTTTTTTTTATATTTATAATGATTTTACTAATAATACATTTAAAAAAACAAAAATCATATAATTAACTACCTAATGGTAAATTTTGGCACAAATTGTTTTTTATTATTAATTTCTCAAGTTATTCTGTGCTGGCGAGTCGTCTTGATTTTATTTAATACAAATTTCGGCAATAGTCGTGCTAATATTGTTCATAAAATAAAATATAGTATTTTTGAATGTGTGATACTAGAAAAACGTACGTTGTTAATAAATATGGAAATTAAAATTGAATTTTTCGTACAAAATATATAATATATTATACTCATTTCTAAAAACGTATGAGGATAATATCAATAATTTAATGTGTTCTAATTTTTATGATTTACCTTTACAATATTTTCAATATAATATAATCGAATAAAGCCTATACTTTTATGCTTGCATACTTACATTATTTAAGTGCGTTTTCTATTGAGTTGCTACCGTGTTAAATGATACACATTGGTTTTTATTATTTCTCTAGACCATTTGTCTATTAACACCGACCATGGATTGCGTTTACAATAAGTTTTCACCGTTTATTTTTAAACTAATGGGTCTGACGATCGATTTCATTGAACCTCTTTAGCTCGGTTAGACAATAATGGAAGTGCCAACACGGATACACGCAAAAAGCAATTTACCAGACAATGAACGATCGTAGTCGATATTGTCAAATGGCGAGTATGATAGTTGCACAGCGCCACAGCTAAGACTGAGATTCAAATATTAGATTTACGAATAAATCAGTGTTAAGGGCTTACAACAGGAGCTAAACATAATGTTCTTAAGAAAGTGGATCACAGGATGTTTTTAAATGTCAAACTTAACTATTTCTAATATAGAATATTTTATATAAATTAAAAATGTACCGCCGCCAATATTTCCTATTGATTTATCAATATCGCAAAAATAGTAATAATAAATAAATTAATAATTATACACTATATGTTTGGTTGATAAATATATTGAATTCAGAATAATATGGTTTAATATAGTGAAATACGATTTTTTTTTAAACATCAAATTGTAATATTAAAATTAAAATACTCGAAAACATTATTCATGCAGATTTGTAGATTCGACATAATATGGTAGGTATTCAATGTTTTAATGGAAACTTGCAAATGATATTTGCTTATTGCAACTACGGTACAATCATAAATATAAACACCAAATGCAATTATATCTATTTAACATCAAAGACTAAAAAAATTTAATCATCGAAATATATAAAACAATATAAAAATCTATGAATATGCTAAAAATGTAAAATTAATAATTGTGTCCTAGAATTATTAATGTATTGACTAAGTACAAATTAATATTTTCGATGATTGGCACATTTAATTTATAGTCTAAAAATATTTGTATAAGTATATTAAAATTAAATACTTAATATAAAATGAATATATTTTTTTCTATAACAATGTTTTATATACACAACTTCATATTATAATTAAGTTTTAAAATATTTTTATCAATAAAAAGTTATCGGGTTCAATCTTAGATTGTCTTAAATTTAAAAGCTTTTATAAAATACATAAAATCATAATATTACATAATAATATTCCATTAGAATAAAACATTTGAATAATTATTATTTTAAGAAAAAAAATATCAATTTAACTAATTAAAGAAAGTTTGTAATAAAAACTCGCTCTTAAAGATATTTCTTAAAAAATGTTCTAACCTAACCTAATATTCTTTGTATTTATTGTTAACGAAGTATTTTAATTTAACATATTTGTTTTGGAAATATTACGTATTATGAGCCAATATTAAAAAAGTTTCACATTTTATAATTGTTAATTATTAATATTTGATATTTATTTTTATTGGTGTACTTAGAATTCTGAACTGAACAAATAAGAATACTATAAGAAAGGTTTTAACCAAACAACAATTTTTCAATCAAAACTACAATAAAATTAGGTCACCGATGTAATACTACAGAACAATATTTTTATCGTATTTTCTTTAGCATAATTAAATGACTATGGAAGGTTTGCGTTTTATCTCTGCGTTACATTACATAAAGAAATTATCATACTTAATCATATAATATATACGAGAATTGCATAAATGTGGTACGAAACGCAACTACAGAAATGAAAAAAAATGTTTTAAAATATTTTTCATTAACAGAAAAATAAAAATAACATTTAAAAGTTGAAATAATATAAAAACTTTAAATAATGCGGAACACTTAAAGTCTAAAACTGTTAGTATTTTCTTAAACAGAATGTTTTTTCTTTTTTTAAGTATTCCGCTTACAGTATATATATATATATATAACATTAAACAATAAATATAGTATATTAGTTTATAAAAATGAAAAATTTACCATCACAGTAAGTTCTATCTCCGTTTTAAACTGTAATAAAATGTTACGAGAAAAAGAAATCCTTATACTTTTGTGTGTTTTCAACTTATAATCAATACATTTTATACTTTAGTAAAATATAATAATATCATTAACAAGTTTAAAACTATTTACTTTTCATATATATTTTACAGACTATTATTTAAATGTTTATATAATAACGTGTAATTATTTGAGTGCACTAGTATTGAATTTTATGTACATTTAAACACTTTGCAGAATACAAGCTTTTTTATCGTATTAAAAAAGTAATCAAATAGTGCATTTCTAAAGTTCACTTGTAAAAATATTCATACTGAACTTCGGTCATTTTATGTAAATACTCATCCTACAAAACACGATTAAAATTTCTAACTTTGTACAATCTATACAGTATCTGGGGTACTCTACTGAGAATATAACATTTAAGACCTTTAGCTAAATGAATTTCCCTCAAATACTGATTCAGTTGGAGACTTATCAATATTATTCATTCGAACCAAAGGATAATTTATCTTATAGTATAAAAGTAATATTTTTCTGTTGGCAATACGGTAAAATGTAGATTGAACTAATATTTTGACACAGACAAATCATAATAAATATCATACTATTATTTCATACGACATTACTATTTTGTGTTGACTTATAAATCAATATCTAGCTATGCTCTATGTAGACAAAAGTATATATAATAGCTTAAGAAGTATCTAAATAATTCGAAAATTGTATTGCATAAACTTTAAACAGTTGAAAAATGACGATATAATTTACTGGAAAAGAGTTATTTACTAATTCAAAGTTCAGCACTTACAATAATCAGATATCCAAATTTTATTTATTAAAACATTGAAAGTATAATATGACATTTTAAAGCTCATAAATTTCATATCAAACATTTTCTAACAATTTTAAGGTATATGAAATGTTTTTTCTTACATTAACGCACACGCAGTTATTGATAGATAAATTGTCAAAAATAATTTAAGTGAAAATTGCACTGAGCAATAGTATATCATGTATATTATTTTTTATCACAATTTTTCATGACTTAACTATGTGGTAATAGTAATAAAATTAACTACAGATGCATATTCGTTTAGAAAAAAAAAAAAAAACTATAGCTCTTATTCACATTTAAGTTGATGCACATAATTAAATTTATGAAGAAATAAGCGCCAAATAAATATCAAAGATTCGTAGTTCCAACCCAATTTTTATAAAATATGTTTAATAATTTATCATGTCAGTTTTAGTGGTAAATATTTAACTGAGCTGACACGGTCGGCATCGACCGGTTTTCTGCAATCTCAACACCACTGAAGGCATATATAGATGATACTTACTCGAGAAACGTCACGTCGAACAAGACGAAGCGTACAAATCGTGCAATTCCCTGCAGTGTTCTATCCTCGTCGAATTCCAACCGACGCTGCCTCTTGTGAGCAAAAGGAGATGGTTGAATGAAAGCTCGGAAACGTGACAAATGACAAATGACGATGGTTGAACGACAGAATGATACGTCAAACGCCGACTGGAGCTGACAAACATAAAACGCGCGCTACCCATAAAACTAACGTTTATACTCGTAGATATACTGTGTAGATAGAATGACAATTTGTAATATCACTTTTGAAAATATTCATTTAACAAACGACAACCAAAATACGTATACAATATTAAAATATAAGCTTAAATGGATGTTTGATAGTGGAAAAAAAACTCCAAATTTAAAAACAAACCAATAATAAAATATAAAATATTTTCAGTCGATCCATCTATACATGGTATTTGGTCAATCGGTGATGGCATCGATATCGACGAATAAAATATTATATTTTTCTAAACAATTATAAATCAGTTTGTCCTTACACAGTATAAAATTCCAAAGCGTTCCGTTCAACAATACATTTTAAATTTTAACAATTATATAATGAAAGAATATAATACGTATGATTAATGAGGATTATTCACACTCTTAGATTTATAAAAAAAGACAAGATAATTATTATTTTGTCTCAGCCGTACTATTTGAATTATTAAACAAGTATAATAGTCTAATTCATTATAGATATATACTATTTTTAAATAGCTACAACACTAGTATAATAATAATTATTGAAAAATATATTTATCGATATTATAAACCATGCCAAATGAAGTGCTATTTTGTTTATGTTGTTTACAGTAAATGGTCAGCTAAACAGAAATAAAAATCTTATTCACTACTAACATTTATTATATAATTAAAATATTAATCTAAACCTATTTAAAGGGTTAAAAGTCAATTTGATCGATTCCCAGACTTTTATCGTCGTGGCACATTACAATTTATTTAGTATACACATGTAAATTAACAATATAATATTTTATACTACGAAATTTATTTTGAATCCTTACGCCCTTTTCAAATATTATATTATTTACATTACATTCTCGTATATCGTGTCAATCATACAAAATCAAGCATTTTTCAATAACGCATATAATAACACACTTGTAATACGATATATATATAATATTTTGTAGTTATAGATAACATCAATAAACACGTGCGGTTTTATGCAGTACCTAGTGATTCTACGCACGTCATATTATATTTAAATATCTAATTGGATATCACATCCATCTGTTGTATGCATTTATAACAATAATTATATATTAGTCGATTCGTTTAGTTACTAAACGCCCCCCTTGGGAGGCGTATACACATCGCTGAGAAGGCGCAAACAATCATCACAAAGTAAAATTTTATTATATTTAAAATTTCACTATAATACTATATTATTTACAATTATTTATATTTTATAATTATTATCATCAATAAAAAAGTAGTCTTTCTGAATATTATATAGTTTATTTGTAAAATGTAAAGTAAACAAAAATATTATAATTTTTTTCAATTTATAGGTGGGGGGCGTGAGATTTTTGAAAATCTACAAAGGGGGCGTAGAATAAATAAGGTTGGGAACCACTGGTTTAGTAAGTATTCGAATTACGAGTTTGTAAATTGCACTTTAACACTTCACGTCCGTTTATTTCACACGGCATGTCATGTGTACATTTTAAATGTTCAGGCGCGACTCCGTTGGTTCGTACAATTCGGCGTATGGATTAAATGACCCGTCCTAGAACACGATACGATATTATGTTTGAAACCAGCCACTTACTTGGGTGTATTATATTATACAGTTGCAATTTAATATTACATGGCGAACGGACGATATTATATGTTGTTCGTAACGTATCTGTGTAGGTACGTCGTTCCGAGACTGTTTAAACATTCAATTCGTCGAAAAGTCTGAAACGAAAAGAAGAGTTCAACTAGCATTAACGCATCGAAATGTGTTGCGTGTACAGCGGTGGATTGAGTTTCTTTTATCTGACACCATCCGACCGAGTGCCCACGTCTATAACGGTTATACGCTTGAGTTTTTTTTTTTGTGTTGTGGTTGTTGTTACGCTGTTCGTGAGAGGTCTGGGGATGAATATTTATTTATGAATTTCGGGAACCCCGGGTGTTGATGTCCGTCCGGTTTTTTCCCCACGTCCGCACTATTACGCATTACTAAAATATATATTACTATACTACCACCATATCATACCGTAATACTTACCACCACCAACCTCCATCGCCATCAACACGCACGGCTGTCGTGTACCCTTTAAATCGTTCGGGTGGTCGATGGCCAGGTCATCGCCCGCTCCCCCGACACTGGTTGAAACCATAAAATGCACGTTGGCAAATACACGCGAAGCGCAAAACGGTCCTAGAAAATTAACCGAAAACAACCGACCGGTCGACCGGCCGGCGTTGACACGGCGTTCTAAATAGGCAATTTCGGTACAGCCGCGCGCCGCGGGTTTGCAACCGTTTCTCAGGTATAGTAGGTACGCAGGACCCGGAGCGTAGCCGCTGCGACACGGCAGTTTAAAGACCGCAATAATAATAATAATAATAATAATAATGTTACATGTTTAATATGAAAATTTACGGGTAGTGTGTGTGCGTATGTGAATTTTAATTTATAACGTTCGAAACGTTTGTTCGCGCGAACTCGCCAGATGTCGTCACAACTACATTGTAATAATAATATATTAGGTAGACGGTCGAAGAGCTCGCCATACCGTACCAGCCATGACGCTTTGGAATAGAATGAAAAAAACTGCAATGCCGCCCGACCGGCCGACCGAACATTTATCAAAATCAAATGACCATACGTCATAAAAACGATCGAATTAATAGTATAAATATTATAATATACGAAACTAACGCGTTTTCACCCTTCGCCACGGTAATATTTCACATTAAACCAGAATAACGTATTGACCGTTGGTGTTACTGCAAAGCACACATTGTACGGCTGTGTATGTATATGGAAATTGAAACGTTACGGTATTATATTAATATTTATCGACTTATATTCGATTATATCTACAGTATTTATGTTCTTTTTTTCGCCAACTTTATTACTGTCATCTTTATGTGATGATAATGTAAACAGAATAATGTGTTTTATTATATTTTTATTTCGACCAAATTCGCAAAACTCTCGACGAGGCGTTATTTGTTCTATTGATTCTATTTAGCGAAGTAAAAAAAAAACATTTACACATCAAATGTTTAGATAAATTAAAGCACATATATTATGCTGCATTATTGATTTTACAACTGGGGTTATACTAATATAATTTAAATTTTTTAACTCGCCCAATAACAGAAACACCGTGAACACTATTATTATTTTATATTTGTTAATAACACATATAGATAAGCTTCTGCGTCGTATCGATTGTTTACTTATACTGTCGCATATTAACATTTTAATATACAAATTAATAATAGTAGTCATACTAGAAATATATAAATTATAGTTGATTATATTAGTAAAGTTTTATTTGATATTCCCACGCGTTATCAGGCGCATACACGAAAAAGGGTTTTATGAGTTAAACTAACCCCCCTTCCAAAATATTAATTTTATATTATATACCTGAATTTCATTATAACATTTTATCAATGATAATCTCTCAATTGAGTTTTAGTGCCCATTTGCTTTTTGATTCAACTTTGACCATCGTCATTTCATTATAACTTGTCGACTGATTGACGAACTAGCGTTTATTGTCTTGATTTTTAGCTGTTACTGTTTGTCCGGATTCGATGACGAATTCCTGTACGGTTAGCTATTGTACTGTATAGGGCTGCGAATTAAGTCAAGACTTCTCTACACATAAGGTAACCGTAGGTGTATCGGATAGCTCAATATTCATTAACGCGTTAGAATAACATCTTTTTACGTTTCCTATGTTCGGTTGTCCATTCTACTTCACTGAATTTAGTTTATTTTGTATCCACTTATATCACATCGTCTTGTATCGATTTTAATACCAATAATTTTTTTTTTACGCGTAAAAACTAAAATTAGTTTATCTTTAACTGTTATTTCATTACTTGTCACTTCTTTTACAAGTTAATTTCCCTCATTATTGTGGTGCCTTGAGCAATATTATTTTTAGCTTTAGATCACTTATGTTTTCGTTGTTCGTACACTTATATCAGAACTTAATGAATCTAAAAAAATTATGTAATTATCAAGTTGTTCACAGTTTTTTTTTTTTTGTTCTTTATGACTGTGTATATTGCCAACAATTTGGCTGTGTTATGCACAATTATTTTGATACTCTTTTTTGTTAGTAGTAATTTAATACAATAATTGGTATAGCAGAAAATATTTTTTTTTCAGATTTTGATGCGTCATAGTAAATAATTTTATCTTTAATAACTACTTCGACTTTTTTATAAAATAATTATTTATAAATGTCTTTATATTTTTGTATTTTTTATATATTTTTTCTTTATTATAATTTTCTTTAATATGGATATTTCATAAACTGCTCCTGATAGTATATTTTATATTTGCTATTTAATTATTCTGAAGTTGATACAGTGATCGCTTAATAGTTTATCAATCCATCTGTGTATGATTTTTATTATTTAATTGTTATTGTTGAAGTTGTTGATGGTTAAAAAAATTGAATATTATATAGTTGATGAACTTCTAGTTAAGTATATTTTAAATTTAAATAATAATTGTCTATGTCTTACAATCAATTACTATATGAAAATTTGAACAGTTTTTGATTCTTTTATAAGAATAAAATTTCAAAAATTCATTTAATTAATAATTTATATTTTATAACTCTAAGGAAAATGGTTACACAATACAATAAATTATTTAATTAAGTAAACTATCAATATTTATGTATGTGTAAACATAAAACACACAAACAATTCAATATTATGTAATATTTGATTATATTATTAAATTTTAAAGTCTATGATGAGGATTTAGGTTTCTCGGTAAATGTTATGACTGCAAATAACAAAGTTAAGTGATTGCTTAATATTACAACTACTGCAATACAGAGATTCAATTGTTTTAACTCAGTCAATGAAACGAAATGGGTTATTGAATGAATTCCACAAAACGGTTTTAATAAATTCATGAACTTATCTCAAACATAGGTTTTTATTTTGTTGTTCATACATGCTACGTCTATATTCGTCTTTACCAACGGTATCAGTTTTAATTTATGGCCATATTAATAATTTATTATACTAATGGATAAATAACACATTTTGTCTGTTTCAAAGATAAAACAATCTTATTACTTATTCAATTAGCAAATATAATATAATCAGTTAGTATCATATTATACAATTCAGATATTATGCAAAATTTAGTAATAAAATCCGCTTTTATGTATATTCGAAATTAATTAAACAAAAACACTAATAGATTTATAATTAACTAAGATACAAATATTCAACGAATAATTTTAAAAAGATTAAATTTTGCTTTACATAATAAAAATAATTAATATTTTTAATCGCATTTCATAATAATAGATATCTGTGTTATATTTAACAATGCAAAATAAAATGCATAAATAAAAGGTACATTAAAAAAGTAATAAAAGTAATATTTTTGCTACTAAATTCACACAAATAACTTTAAATAAATGTATGCATTGTGTAAAATTTAGTTACACTAATATTTAAATTATAAAAAATTGTTAACTTTATGCATTTTCTATTAGTATTTAGTGATATTCTAAAGATAATAATTTCATGACTTTTAAATTTAAGAAAGTAAAGTTTTCTGAAAAACTTTACTATTGATTTCAGTGACTTTTTATATAATAAAATATTATTCATATTATTATTTATTATACAAACGGAATGAAAACAAACTTAGTGGTTTTGTTAAAAAAAAAAAAAACCATACGATTTCCGCTTTTGTGGCTTTTTTTATATCCCAACAAACAATATTTAAAAGTTATTTTTATTTTTAATTAGTGCTTTAAACCGAAGTGATAATTGTGATTTATTATAATATTGTGTCAGTCCAAAAATAAAAAAACAATTTGAGCATATACATTTTTATAATTATAAAAAATTCAATTTAGCATTGTTCTGATAAGTGGTAATGGATATTTATATACAAAAAATAACGTAATAATAGATCTAAAAACAAATGCTTTTGTACATAACGATTTATTTCATTTTATTTCATTAAAACTTGACATGATAGTGACAACCATGTCACTATACAAATTTAAGCAAAGATAAATATTTATTTTTTACTACAACTGTTATTGTATCGAATTATTCAAATATTTAAATCATAAAAAATTTTACTTTTCACTTTTAGTTACTAAATAGAAAATACTACTTACATATGATGGTTACACGAATTTCATAATAGAATTTGTAAAATTCAGCTCGTTAAAATTATTTGTATTTTACGCTAATACAACTTTATTATACTTTTTATTAAAACCCAACCTGCTACAATTAAGACTATGGAAAATATTTTTAAAACGAATAAATTATTATTTATCACTATATTATTTTCACGTAAGACGTCGAGCTACACAGAAAACATTCTTTGGCAAGCACACATAATATTTTTGGATTTAATTTTTTACTTGTAAACAACCACGGCAGAAGACAATTTTTCGTTATAAAAACTTTACTTTAATTTATTTTTTTAAGTTATTTACAATCTATTTGTGTTTTTTTTTTAATAATAAACAAGTATAATCAATTAATAACAATAGTGAAATTTTTTAGGAAGAAAATATTCAATAGTGACACTTCCTATTTTTTTTTTTTTTTTTTTTAAATTTTAATTAATTAGAAACATAAAAAATAAATATAGTATTGTAAACACAATTCATATAGTATAAAATCAATTGGTTAATAAAATATTGCGACACCAATCATGCTTCAGGCGTTAGCGTTATAGAGGGTTTTCTGCGATGAATAAGGAAGACAGACTTTTTATAAGAGGATGTAGTTTTGTGGTTTTTTTTTATAAAATCTTTTAGAAAAAAGAGCTGTGATTATTTTTAAATCTTACTTAAATGTGTGAACTAGTTTTGTAAGGGTTTTAAACCTTTAATTTTTAGTTTTGTATGCAATATTCTTGTACTATAATACTTAATTAAAAATAAAACAAATGTTTTCATGATATTTGCAATTTCAATACCTACTTCTAACAATTAAAATACTGTAAGTAATTATTTATTGTTTTATATCGCAAATAATAATTTTTGGTTTTTATCATTTATCAACACAATAATAATAATAATATTGTAATATCATTTTTTTCAATGAAATGCCTTTCCAGAAAACTAATATATTAAACAACATTAATACGTCATTACGATCATATTTTTATATGATCGGAAAAAAAATGTTTCCAAGAAAATGATTTCCCTGAAAAATGAAACAATACGTTGAACATAACATTATATTTTTCAACTTTTCTAATCTGTCCGACCGTTGAAGCATCTTGAGGCGCGCGCCGACGACCATTCAATCATAATATTTTTTTATATATATACATAGGTATACCGTTAAAGATTGTTCAAATGCTGGACGCGTTCAAAACCTTATTCAGTCCCACGTTTCGTTCGGTTGTTGTGATAATCCCTCACTTCACAGGATAGATCTACTTAGGGGACATTTGTGCGCAAAAAAGTAGCTAAACGAACGTTTTTAACATATAAATTTATATTTGTATACACTCATAACGATATAAGAAAAAACTATTTATATGTGTGTGTGTGTGTGTGTGTGTGTGTGTGCACGCGCGCTCGCGTGTGTATACAAAGTGATTCAACATGAATGTAGTTAGTTCTATAAATCCAAATTTTTAAATTTTTTAACATAATCAAAAGCAACAGTTTTAAGATCTTGAATTTTTTTTTTAATTACTTTAGGAGTGTAATGTAGTTTAGACTCAGACTTTTATTTTTCAAATAAAAACCTCTCGATTAAACTTTAAATTATCAAGAGGATATTTTTTTCGAAAATTCGAAATTCCATTTAGTAATTTTTGAGTTATTTAATTTTGTGTACTAAGATCTACAGTAATTATTATCTTGTAAGATATGAGAGCTATGGTGATTTAAAAATTTTAGTAATAAATATAAACTTATTAAAATGTATGGTTTATAAAAATATTTATTTTTTTTATAATTATTATCATTATAATGTAGACATTTTACTAAGACATGAAAAACTACATATTCAAATTTTACCATTTTCAAAACAATTGTCCTTTAAAGAACTTATGATAGAAAAAAGGGTTTCTTATTTGAAAATATAGTCTATAAGTATATTTAAGAATTTCAAAAGTCAGTGTTTAGACAAACTCAATATTAAATGAGAACAATTTTGGATAAACGTACTTGGTGAATCACCCTATAAACAGATAGAGCTAAACACTACACTGGTGTAGCAGAATACGTGATTCCCCGCCTATCATTTCGTCTCTTATTACTTCTCCGTTTACGACGTGCCCACAGAACGGTCTAAACTTTCTTTAACAAGCCAATTTATCATCCGCGTTTTTCTGCGCTGTCGCCCAAAAATATATATAAACGTGAGCACGTTTAACATAACAACCCATCCGCCGCCCAAAAATGGTTCACGACGACGTTGAAATAAATTAACTTATATGAATAATAATTTTGAACGGTCGATCGAGTTCTTAAGCTGCTGCAGGTTCGCAAAACTTAAGTTGATTACATGTTTAGATGATTTGAACCTAATAGCATGATGCTAAATTAGGGTGACCAGACTTCCCATTTAAAACAGGATTGTCCCTTTTTTATCATCATGTCACGTTGTCACAACAAACTTCGAACGGGACGTTTTTATCTCGATTTTAGCAGATGGCCACGTTTTAATCCTGTTTTTCAACATTATTATATCATACTTTAAAAATAAATTAATGTATTAAACAAATCTAAAACAGTTTTATAACCAAAGTTATAAATAACAGCTTACAGTTTTTGTGGATAAACAGCCGATCACCATGAACAATTAAATTTGAGATAAACATGAAACAGAAAAATAGTGTGGTATATATACTATAAAATGCTAGTAACAAATGGAATTTTCGTCGATAACTTCTCAACAATTATTGAATAATCATTAATTATTCCTGAAACAAATGCATCCATTGGAAGGATATTGTTAATAATAGTATTGTGGACAGATGAACAAATCGTTGAAATCTAATGTCGAAATCATTAGATCGATAATTATCATTAAAAAGCACTTAAAAAAAATTTTAATTCACAATTTTATGAATTTCTTTTGAAGCACCCGAAATCCTAAAATAGTTTAATTCAATTAGCTCTTCAGAAAAGTATGAAAAATATATTCTGATTAAAAATATTGTTGGATCCTATAAAATATGATGTACACTGTACACCCGACCATTATAAATGTACTTTTTGGTTAGATTCAAGTCGAAATATTATGTATAAACAATTTTACACTATTATATCAATAAATAATATTATATAACATGACTGTGTATGTTTAAACAAATTTAAAAACGGATTTCGTTAATGGGGTTTAGCTCTATTTCAGTAAAGACTTTGCCGCATTATCCTGTGAAGTACGGTGTTTAGCGGTGCGCCATGTTCGTATAATATAATGTTTATTATATATACAAAATACATATATAAATATAACATATATTGAAGAGCGTAATACTTCATTATCACGATTTACTAAAGTTAAAACTAGTTATTTAGTTGAACGAAAACTAATTTGTTACACTACTTGAACTTAACGTTTCTACGTTGTACACATTTAATTAATGTGCAGCCGTGTCTCCGACACACAATGCGAAAACATTAGAAATTAACAAACACGAATACGATTCAGAGGACATTTAAATGTTCGTTTGCGTAATATCATACAATAAAAGAATATAACGTTCGTTCTTTTTATTTTATGAACTTTCAAAGTGATTTAAATAAAATTTTCATTTGTTTATTTTTTTTTTTAATTAAAATATTAATTTATATAATATAATATATATCAACGTATATTCTAAAATAAATTCTAAATTATAGTTACTGTATACACTTCTTACTTATATTGCGTAATAACGATTTTGTAGGTATATATTTTTCACAAGCGACAAACCTTACAAATTCAAAGCTTTTGTTGAAAATTAAAAAATTAGGTTTACGGCTTTAGTTCATAACTGAATTATATTTATCGTCGTTTTCGGACATGTTTAGGTTTAACATTATAATATATAGGATATCTAATATCAAACTTTGAACACTCTTAAACGTAAATATAAATACAAAGTAATCAAATAATATCTCTCCGGTGATATCATCAATATGATTTATATCCACTATTTTTCTCAAACGCTTATGTTTATAAGATTATTTTACTTTTAAAATCGACACAAAAAAAATGTTCAACTTGTCTTAAAAATATATATAATTTACTTCATATATGTATATTACATTGATATTTAATCACATAATATTACATACTCATTTCTTTTTCTATTGAAAGTCAGTGCCGATTAGTTTTTATTTGACTCAATATAATTGTATAATATGATTACAAATTACAAAATGCCGTTATTACTATTTTAAAGAATACTATGGCTTCCATGAAATATGCAATGTAATAAAAAAAAGTAATCACTATTTTTAGACTCTCTAACCTAACCTAATCCTAACTTGACACTCTTTCACCTCAATAGGATGGTATTAATGTTTTTATTACCTATATACATTAAACAATTAAATAAATTATAAATCATTAAATTCATTCAAATTCTTTGAGCTCTACTATATTTAAATAAAAACGATGAAACTGATTTTGTTCGTAAAAAAAAATATACAGTATATTACATTGGCTTGTTTTTAATAGTTTTTTGAAATAAGTACATAAAAAAAAAAAAAAATACTTCGTTTGATCACAATTTATGCTTAATTCCAAATCTATAGTCTTCAGAAGTAACAGCATAAAATAAAATATTTTAAAAGAACCTTAAATTATTTTCTAAAAATAAAATAATATATCACACATCAAAAAGTAATATGAAACTTCTACATATTATGAGCTTTTTAAACAAATCGAAGTAATATCACAAATGCAAAAAAAACATCGTTTAAATTTATTTCTTAAAAAATAAAAACTAAAATACTAACATATTTTTTTTACACGATAACTCAAATTATTATAATTGACATAATTTACACTGAAATACATTCATTATCTATCTGTATACGTATAAATGTATACAACATTGTTTGTATTGTATTAATTTTCTTTTTATTCTTTTCAATATGCGACCCTTCAAAGTATTTTGTAGGTATTAAAAAATATAAATTAATATAGTGGTTTGTATAAAAAATCAGACAACCTAACAATGAACGCGTTACATTTTTCAAATTTTTTTGACGATTTATTAATAATATTTTCGTTCTAAAATAATTAATGAAACAGAATTTTTTTTTATAACAATACGTATATATACTGATTTTTTAATATCATATATTATATAGGAACAAAAATGTATACATATATGTTAGTACACTCTTACTTCACGTAGGCCTGCAGGTAATTCCTACAAAATATTCTATAAAATAACAATAACTGATGGACATGGCCAACACCACTGGCCCAATGGAAAAGCTATCTCGACTTCAAACAATCGGTCAGGAATTTGTTTGTTGTTTACGCCGTGATAATAGAAAAAGAAAAGTATAAATAAATCGAAGTTTGTAAGCTAATCAATCTCTTTTTTTTATTTTAGCTATTATTTTCGTTTTCTATCAGTCGGCGAATTTATCTTTACTCGAAAATATTAGGACCGCGTTCAGAAAACTTTCTAGGTTTTTATGGAATTTAAGAACCTCCTTTTTTATGTGAATTGTTAAGTAGATGTGATGAGATTTAAATTTAAGCAAGTATTTTCTGAATTATTCTACTTAATGTCCTAAGAACAATAGTGTACTGAATATTTTAGTATAATTTTATTTAAATTATGTACCGGCTTAGGATTTGTATGGGCTATGTTTTTAACAATAATGGTTGTACATTATATTTTCGTGTATTATAATACATAAAACGTAGAGGTCTTGAGTAATTCTTATGGAAGTAAATTGTGTATATATATTTTTTTTAATTGTGTTTTATATATGACCCTGTAGTCCTATAAGTTCTACACGGTCTTTAATGCCATAAAACATCTAAGTAATTCAAAATATAGTATAAGAATCAAAATGTTAATCAACGTATAATTTGAGCATAACAATAAATATTATAAACTTATGAATGAAAATTATGCATAAAAATACTTTTCAAAATGAATATAATGGTACTTACTAAATATATTTTGAGTGTATTATGCAATATTAACTTATATTGTTATTATGTTTTTCATGTACATTCAGATAGGACATATTGAATTCTTCATACCGTATGTCATGCGATAAAATTGAACCACGATGAGGTTATGATTGAATTTCGTTTACATCATTGAACATTCAGTTTGAATTGTTTGAATATGATGAGTACTGTTATCGATGTAAGACGTGACTTAAATAATATTGAAAAAATTCCCCGCGTAGAAACATTTAAAAAAATAAAAATAAAATACGATTTATGAATAAATATTATATACAATACTAGTATTGAAGTCAACGCAAATAATTTGCTTAAAACATAATTATTTTGCCAAATTTTGTGAAGTCTATTAATATCTATATTAATGTTATATGCTTAATGTAGATTTCAAACGCAACCATAAAAATGTAGGTACACTAAACATTTGGAATATTTATTTTTAGTACCGTCATAAAAATATTATTGCGGAGTGTAAAAACGCCGAATTTTTTAGATTTTCAAATCTTTTTAGCCACGCCGGACTTAATAAAAAAAAAAAAAACTTCTTATTTTCGATTAAGTTCGAAATTTAAAATTTGATAGGAATATTTCTCCTATTTAAATATTTACGTATACGCGTAGAAAATCAGTTAAACTGTTACAGAATAGATTGTTTTGGACGAACGCGAGATATGAGTTTTAAATATTTTATTAATTATTTCACCCCGCCGTTTTCTGCAAATTATTATCGTTTTAAAAATGTCGAAAATTTATATTTATTTGTAAATGAGGCACTTTGCGATTCCGACGATAAAACTAATATTTTAATTTTCAATTCGATAACTACCGTTTACATAATATTGCACGATTATACACCAACACATACGTCAGTCTATTATTTTATTCCCCTCGTCGTCCATACTTTATACCATAATCATGCGCGCGCGCGCGCGCGCGTGTGTGTGTGTGTGTGTGTGTGTGTGTGTGTGTTATCATATACATTATCTGCCCTTTATGTACGAATACATTTTCATATTATACTCTATATAATAATGAAATGGAAAAGTTTGATCAGACGACCCCATATTTGTTTCCGCGGAGTGGGTCCGGTTAATCGAACGCCGCTGTTGGCGATTGTCGCAAAACACAATACATCATTCGATTCGGGTCGACCGATTTGCATTTATGCTGCACGCAGTTGAATTATTACATAGAAAATGGACATTTGCCTAGATTTATAGTGAGGACCGTCGAAAAATCCGTCGAACACGATCATATTATCGTCGTATCAATACTGCGATGCGCATAATATATGACGCGACCATTAAAATCATAACATTATAAATTATTGTTTTAACGACTGACCTCTTATGGTGTATGAATATATTATTATTTAATTATTATAATTGCAGCGCATTGTAATTGAATGATGAGCGGATCAGTGTCGTACGGCGATTGGTTTTATTTCGATGGCTCATAATATTGCGTACATCAAAAAATACATTTACAACACCCAATCGACAATATTTTTGCTTGATTCGGAGAGAAATTATTGTTACAGCAAGAAACGCGGAACGTACAGGCTCTATAGTGGTGTGCGCATGAGTATTTTAACAATAATTACCATTCGTCTTTAGGTCCGGGCCAATCTTTATAACGTGTGAACAGTGATCGTAATAACTATACTGTTAAGGTTTAACTGTGTAAATAACGAATGCCCATAGTCACAATATCATAAAAATTGTACAATTTATCGCATTACCCGCGACCTACGGACTATTCGATTTGCCTATCCGATACGCCGTGTAATCATATTTTTATAACGATTGAAATGCTTAAACGTCTAATGTTTTTAATAATAGGTATTGCAAAATAAATTATACACTTATACTATGATGGTAGATGTATTGCGCTTCAGGTATGTACATAACCAATATGTACATCAACAAAATAAATTAATTTAAATTTAAAAAAAAAAACCATTTAATATTATCACAACTATTTAATAAGTAAAAATATGATAGACGGGTATCCTTCCCGCGAATCCAATTTTATATGATAATGATACGTTATAATCTTTTGAGATTTATTCGATATTTTAATCAATAGTGAAGTTTTATTAAACTATAATGAAAACTGCAGAGAAAAGCAAAAATTCACTACATACTTAAATTTTTATCTAATTTTCAATTTACATAATATAATTGATGTTATTATATGGATGAGACTACACGAAAATTTCATAGTGATTTTTCCAAAAATTATCTATATAAAAAAAAAAAAAACTATTACATAAATATACGTGTACAATATTACCTAAGTAAATTTCTCACCTCGTTCGTGGGATCAACAATTTCAATCGCCTTCGACGGCCATGGCCAAAAAAATAACAGAGGATGAATCAATTATTCCTATTCGGTGCTTTTAGATTATTATTATTATTTTAATATCACTTCGTACGCAGTCGAGTACGATATTATTTCATTCAACCAGACCGTTACGCAAAACTCATCGGGATGCAACATTTTTAATTCGATTACGCCTTAAAGTTATACCTGCAGGTATGTTTATATTTTAATTTAAAATCTTTCAATAGCGTGCACATTTCCTAGTACCGTACGTTGATTACATCGTGCGCTCGGGTTATCGTATGTTACGCGTATTCTGTATATATTAAAATCGTTACAACGTAAACATTGCAGCGAAGCGGACGAAAATCGCATTTCTATTGTCTGCGTCGGAAGAGATCAAATATATCGCAGTACGACAACACACAACTGCTGCGGGATTTAAATCTACATAGTTCTGTACCTATTGTATGGAGCAAATAAAGTAATATGCCGTTTCTTTTTCGCAGACAAAATAAATAATAGCACAGTGTACATTTTCGTCGCGGCGGCATCGACAGTTTCAATCTGGAACTAAAACCGTACCAAAAAAATATCGGTAATATCAGTAGAATCAGAACAGATTTTAAATATACGAATCCTTTATGTGTGAATATGTGAGTGTGTGTGTGTGTATCTTACAGGACCGTCTCTATAGGGAAGTAAATGTGTCCTGCAGACTCCGCGAGCCTTGAGATTTTAATCAGAGTTAGGGCATCGCGTTTGAAAATAATTATATTATTTCGTAACATTGAAAACGTCACGTTCCGTAATGTTATAAAGCAGCGATACGCATACGTGATAAGTGAATAAATTTTATGGTCCAGGATATGAGTCAAACATGGTAGGACAAAACTAGCGGGTAAAGGAATACTTGTAGGAAAATCTTCTAGTGTTATATGTCTTATACACAGCTCGGACTTGATATATTTGTTTCTTAGAGATAGGTATCAAAAATAGTATTACCTATCTATACAAGCTGCAATGATTTTTTTTTTTTTTGTGTAATTCAAAGACTACTCTACGGACAATTCTTCTGAAGTTCGTTAATTTTGAACAAATTATTAAAAATATTTAAAAAAAAAAAAAAAAAAAAGTGAGTATTTTAAAAACACCTGTAATTATAAATGTATGTCAGGTTTCGCAATTATTTTCGTACTGACACTTGAAAATTCTGAGGACGGTCCTGTGTGCTGCTTATTGTTCATAACCGTGGCGTATCTTCATTAAAATCGTATAAATCGATACAATAAAACAGACGCTATTTTCTTTTAATGACCTCACGTGATGCTCCGATCAAGTTCACAATATACTTTAAAATGATGTTCGTTCTCTTATAAGCACCGGGTATGGTTAAAAGCAACAAAAAATCGGTAGCATATTAAAATTGTGCATAATTTAATCATCAACAGATGCATGTAGTAATATAAGTATATCACTCGAATGTGATATTTAATATGTCATGTCAATACAAATCGACAAACATTTAAATGTTTACTTTTTAGACCGATATAGGTACAAAACCCGTTAAGCCGTAATAAAAGTTCTTGCCAGATCGGCTCGAGCCTATTAGTCCGCGAATATGAATAATAATAATAATGTTTATGACGTATTATTATTATTATTATTATTATTAACGTCACAGTTATGAGCGCTCGTCGCGGACACACGTCAAAACGCGCTTATTGTTTAACACCTAGTCGTTTTATGTATTATAATATTATATTGTTGTATGTGACCAAACATCTTCATAAATGTTGTTATTATTATTATTATTACTATTACTATTATTATTATTATTATTATTATTATCATGGCATTATGTGAAATTGTGTGCCGACACGTTTGCAGTACTCGACCCGCTATGGTCGACACTTCAAAAGCACATAGCCGGCCGACCGGCAGGCGAATCGCCCTGCACCTAATCCGTTTACCAGAGTCAACAACTCGACGTGGTTTATTACAATGGAAAATATATTCGAAACATAATTTTGCTTTATCGCGTGTCATATATCATATTACGCGTAGACGCAATAAACATTATAATAATATTACGATTTTGTATAATGTAAAATATCATATTATTCGTCGCGTTATACGTACTACACGCTTAGAAAAATAATCACACACGTATATCATATATACAATAAATTTCAACGCATAACACGAGTACGGCAATTATGGTAATAATATGTCCTAAGTGTGCATGTATTATGATGATTATTATTCAGCATTCTCTATGTATTCGTGTATATAATTATCATTATTTATTACAGCGATATTGCTTTCCCGAGACCGTTGATAAATTATTACGCTTCATAATATTATATTAATCTATAAAGGGCCTAGATATAATTTTGTGAAAATCTCGTACTCACGGTTTACACGAATAACTTCGCTTTTAAAATTCTTGTACCTATAATATAATATGTGTATACATTTTAATCGTACAATTTATGAGTTGATGTATTAAAATAATAGGTGTAAGAAAATAAACGTGAAATACATCACTGCCCTTATTCGTTGTTTTACCGAAACTCAATGCCCTCCCCCAACATGTAACTAAATTAAATTCTAGTTAAACATTACTTTTTTTGAAATAAATATAATGTGCCAAAACTGATTCGATATCTTCGGAACTATACTTCACAAATGCTTCAGATATTATAATTCACAGTTATTATTAGTTATTGTTACTATTTTTTTGCAAAATACTGCAGTCATATACATATTATACTATACGGGTTCTTTTTTTTTCCTTGTGGTATCGTCACACGGTGGTGAACCGTTTGAATAATACTTACCCCATGTGACATTTACTGTACGAGTTCTAGGTCTAACGAACGAATTCATTATCGTTTATAAAATGACCACACGTCATAGATATTAAATGCTCGTCGAGACGGTCACGTTTAATGGGTCCGAGGCGGGTTTAAACCAAAACGTTTATGCGATTGTTACGCGGGACAAAATGGAGCGTAATAATTGGGAATTAATGTCGGCAGCGCGGGCGGAGATTTTCGCGCGGTGTCTCGTGGTCGTGACAGCCGAAAAGCCAGCAACGTTTTTGTTATCGAAATGAAAGATAGTCGTCTCTCGTAATCCTCGCCCTTTAGATACCCGCACTGTTCCGCTTCACCCTCACCATGCCTGACAACACTCCAACCCCCTGCCACTAACTACCCTTACTCAAAAACACACCTCTCTCACCGGGCTCCTTCATCGTTCTATAGCCAAGTCTCACGCACGATATATATATATATATATATCACTGACGCAGTATCCACATTTCATTCCACCACCATCACAACCACCACCACCACTACTACCACCTTAGGACCTCGAGTTTCTAAAGACAGTCTTCTATATATATTATATAATACGCCCCGGACGTTTTCCACATCATTTACACTCTAGACGCTTTGTTTCTACGAGGTTTTTTTGCGTCACCCATACACCCCTTAGAATTTTCTATTCTGCGTAAGTATACAGCACGTCTGGTATCGCAGTTACCGTAGTAACTGAATTTATACATTATATTGTATACGATATTACATTATTTACAGGCCGAGGTCAGTTACCGCAAATCACCGTCACAGCTGCTAAATATAGCTATCAGTCATATTCTGTACATATATATATGTGTGTAACTAAAAAAATGTCCACGCCTACACATTTAAATCCCGACCAATTTAATGAAAAATTGGCAATTTTAGTATAAATACAGATTTAGTGTAATAAACGCGTTAAAAAAAATCTTCCATAAAAAATGCTCAACCGTTTTGATACCAATTAAGACGTACGAGCAATAAACTAAACAACTCGTACACTATAAATTGCATGTCTATAAGTGATTGTACAGGAACGTCGACGATGACGATGCGCGACGGCGTGCGGTCACGCTGATAGGTCTGCGGTCATCCCTTCGACCATTATATATCATCCCCTTATCCCCGAGTCAAATACACACACTCACACTCACACAAATGTATATTCGGTATTACTACCCCCTCGCTGGCCTACCACCGGTCACGAATTTCCGGTAAGTATTCGACCGACCGTCCGACCGACCCGCGCGCACCACTCCAAGTGTGTGACACAACAGTTTCGTGTCTTTAATTAAACTCCCGAGTTCCGACTACCACCCACTCCTCGCGAAAAACTTCCCAGACGGAGTTATATTATTTGCGAGGCCGAGGACACCAGAACTTATATATAACTGCTGGCTACCGTTTCTAACTGCCGTGGAGCGGTGGGAGAGATGGCTGCAACTATAGAGCATACCACCGCATGCGTTTGAAACGATTTCCCGACGGCGATGGTGGTGCAAACGACGCGAACGCGAAAACCGCTCTGCCTTTTGTTATATGCGCGCACACACACATTTATATTTATATATATATATATATATATAATCTCCGGACGATTCAAACGGATCCCAAATTAGCTAGGTCCATTATAATAATATATTGAAAGAGAACCATTCTCCGACGTCCCCGCTGCATATACTCGTATATATATATATATAGTGATTTATCGAGTTAAACACTTATACTGGTGCACAATGCCAAAAATTAAACGGTCAACCGTATTGTATACGCGCCATGCGGTGTATAGGCACCGACGTTTAATTTATATCAAATATAGCCCGAGGGATTTACGTCACGCGGGATGCAGGGACGCAGTCCATACAGTGACAAATTTTCGTAAAATTATTTACGCCGTTCGGTCACGATAAATGGCGTTTGGAAGTGTATGGACCAATAGTAATTCGCGGGAAAGTAATAAAACAACAACTACACTACGCTCCGTCGAATGTGAATGTAACACACGGTCAAACGAAATCGTGCTAATACGTATCACGTCCGAAACTTCTGGTAATCAGTTACGATACAAAATATTATAACGTATTATATAATAAAGTCCCAACGAAAACAAACCCTTACCGTACAGAGTGCTTTTTGATGGCTTTCAAATTAGTAAGTATATACACATAGTTACGAGCGCTCATTCACGCACTGCGGCAAAGTTAATAAATATAACTTATGTGTTGTGTGTCTTTGTGTCGCTGACCATTATTCCATAAGACAGACATTTTAAATCGTACACGTCCAATTCGTCTCGCTTTACCGATCCGGACATGATCACCGAGCGCATGCTTTATGATTACCGACTTCTGTGCTGTTCCTGAATCCTGGGGCGTACGATTCAACGTTTTATATTTCTATGTCGAACATATAGAAATAATAATAATACGAATAACACATTTCATTTCTGCAGTTATTGTTACCTATTCGACTATATATATATTATGAATAACAGCTACGGTTATATGTTATACACTATGAGCATTTGTTTAAATTATTATATCTGTAATACCATGGGTACTCTCATCCTGTTATAACACCTTTAAATAACATAAAAACCAACGAGGTTTAGCGGATAAATTTACATGACGTACCTTCCGTATTATTTATTTTAATAACGAACGATTTAATTACAACACGTACGAATTATTATATACGAATTTGCGCTGGGTTAGGTACATAATTTCTATACATAATTTAGACGCCCGTTGATGACATAAAATATAATTCGTGATTTAATGTTTCGGCTGAAAATTGATGTGGTAATAATTTTGACTTGGGTACATTTCATGAAAACATACCGTGTCCGTAGCACTAACATTATAAGATTTAATATTGGAATTTATTAAAAATAGTCACACCCCAATCTGTGTAAGTGTATACTCCGGGGTTTTGATTAACAATAGACGGTTTCACTGAATTATGTCTCTTATCGTCTTATCGATTTAACTTCACTACACATTGTGATATATGATGTTGACCCAAGTTTGTCAGCGTAAGCCGGTGAGAAAGTTTGATACTCTCGCGCAAGATTGATACTCTCTGTGCCTTAAGTTTCCGAATTGTAAATTACGGTTTTTGTATTTTAGATTTCAAGTAGAACGATAAAGTCATTTATTATAATATACACCTACCTACAGGCTACAACAGCGTTATCATTTGGAAAAAAATGAAAATCGTGTAATTCTGGGTATGTCTCAATTAAGTAAAGAAATTTATTCAATTATTTTTTTTTTTTTTAATAAATGCCTACATTTATTTTAATTTTTTTTCACCATAGTACAAGCTTCATAACTATTGGAAAGTTTTTAAAAGTTATTCGGTTAAAATATAATAAAACATTATGTAGTAACTACTTTTTACTCATATGCAAAAGAATAGGTAATGCATAATTTTTAGTATGAAAATACAATTTCTGACAATAAAACAATTATGAATGGTTATTGAAAATATAAAATGAATATTATATTATATTATATTTATAAATATATTGATTTAAATCTTCATGTTTCATATAATTTAAACATTTTTTCAGTTATTAAATCATTTATGTCAAAATCAAAGCTATCACAAAGTATACAAAAAACAAAGAGCTATACTATTCAATCATACAATGAAATAATAATCTCTTGTCATTAACGTACCACCGTTCAAATAAATTTAATCAAAATTATTTTAAATATTCTATTGTAATAAATTGGTAATTTTTTTATACAGTATTATTTCTGCAGATATATTTTTAATTTGAAAATATACTTGCACTCTAACCACTGGTTGTATTCATGTTCTCTATTTACATTAATACATATGTATATATATATATTACCATAACTAATTCAATAAAACTTAGCAAGAATACTAGTATGAAAGGAAAATTTAAAATTTACTTTATATTAAAATAAAATAAGTATAAAATTAATTTGATATTTCTATTCGAAACTTAACAGAATTAAATATATTTTTAAAAAAAATAACATGATATTTTAATGATAGCATCATTAGGTATTTAATATTAATATAACTACCTACTATTATAGCATATTGTTCATAGACAATATGGCCTAGCAATTAGCACAATATTACCAGCTGGTAAAATAATGAACGATAATAAAAGCATCAGAACCAAATCTTTAGCATAAGTATGATTATAGTAAATATGAGATAATATACGAACAGAGGCATGTCCAATGAGAAGTTTAGGATTATCACCCCCCGTCCCTCACCATCACCGATAGCATTATTTTTACTTTTTCGCTAAATACACTTATTAAAGCTGTTATTAATAATTGTTTATCATACCCAATACCAATCGTGATCCGCACTATTTAGTATTATACACTAAATATTTACGGTACATCTATACTGGATAACCGTTAAAAGCCGCATAAAATGTATTACCCATAATGAATATATATATATATATATATATATTTATAAACTATTAAAAAAAATATCATGTGTCAATATAATAGATTTAATATTTATGCTAATATAAGCTGAAAATATACAAAAACGGTTAATCCGAGAAAATATTATGATATTTGTACTAAATACAAATGAGTTATGTGCTATTCCGGGATTTAGAGTGCTAAGTATCTTTAGCCACATTGGGATACTCACCTGTAGACTTATAATCCCTTAATACGCCAGTTCCATATAAAATATAATAATGTATATCGACTATAGTGTGCATGTGCGTAAATAAAATTTATAAACGTAACGACGCTATTCCGCATAACTGTTCTAAAGTGGGGTTAAATAAAGTTTATTAAATCAACTAAATTATAGTTTTTCGGGTATTAAAAAAAAAAAAAAAAAAAAATCATAACATTTAAATTATGCCATTGCGAGTTTACTGTTTTGGGTTATACTATAATAGGAACAAAGTGGTGCGTATATCAGATTATATTATTATATAAATTCGCCGCCGGTGCGCGGAATGGAATATTAAATAGTTTATTATTTCTAGAATTAAATGGCAGGAGAACAGTTAAACCAATCTGTTCAAAATGCATTACAGCTGCAGAAATACGTTACGGCATGCTCAGTACATACAATAAGCACCGTTTCCAATTAAATTAAAAATAACGTTGGAATCAGGCCATTACGAGACGTGTGTACATGTAATATGCGTATATACTTGGAGCTTAATGATTTAGGTAACTGCGTGCGAGTATTTCAATGAGATATTTCGATCGTATAGAATTGTATAGAAAATTTAAGAATATATTATTTTAAGCTCCGCAGAGTGATATGTGTATAAACTTTGGAGTTTATAAATCAAGTTCTGATAGGGCACAATTTGCATTCGTGCAAATTATATCTCACCGGTACAATCAATTTTTGATTTTAATCGCAGTGGTTTTTCAACAAAATACGCACCTAACCCTATAATGTTACTGCACAAGTTAAATCATGTATTTGTTCAAATTCTGATTTTTTTTTTCTTTAATTTATATTAAAAACCTTATATTAATTTTTAATCTTTAAATTAAAGATTAGATACCATATCTCTATGAAACTGTAAATCGTTAAACAGATGGTTTTTATAATAATGATATCATTTGAAAAGTAATATTTTGTATAGCCTTACATAACTTAGATGCCATTAAAAATATAAATAACTATTTTCAAATATAATATTTTAATATAAACATACTTAAAATATCCTTCAGACCGTATTTTAAATAAATTAAGCATTATCTCATTGTTTGAACATAAAAATAAACAAACAAACCTTGAGCGCCGCTGTAATGGATAAAAAATCACTCTGTATAAGTACTAGCTTTAACAATATCATTATTAATGCATAAATGGTGTATATATAGGTACACCATCATAAATCATAATGTACCTTAACGTGGAGGTGGATAATGCAGTATTTTATCAATTATTTTAAGACATATCCTCTAACAGGCACGCACATCGCTAACGTTTTAATGTAAACCGTAAGAGGATGAAAACGGTAAATAATAATTAATAACAATACTCTTGACAAAAAAAAAAAATTTTAACATTTTCATTCAAAAATATCAACTGTGGAAACCACAACCACATACGTATTATGTGAGCACCGTCGTTTTATTTGTTCTATGTATAATAGATAACAATATATACATACGTGCGTGTTTTCTTCGCAACGAGAGTTTTCTAAACATTTTAGAGTTCGCAAAACTATAGAAACTATGTCACCAGGATGAATACAACAATGCCATACTTAGGCACCTCTATAACATTACATAGTTTTCTTCCCTTCGCTGATACCCCGTGTACACATTCACGTGTATATAATACGTGAACATTTCTGTGGGGCCTCCCGGAGAACCTTCTCGTCCACCTATAGCTATTCTATAGGACTTTCAAAATGACCTGAAACTGCTCAACGAATGAATTTTCTGTAGAAATAAACAATTCTTTTCGCGCTGCTAAGACTTAAGTGAATATAATAATAAACTGTAGTCGAATAAATTGTGGCGTGCAAACGCATAATTAAAATTTAACTGTATTACATGGTTGATCGAAAACACTTAAAGGACATTAAAATTGATACCTACTTATTATTGTAGAAATTGTGAATAATAAATGTATATATAATATAGTTATTAGATTTTTTTTTTTTATTTCTTAAAATTTAGTTTTCAAGTATAATTATTGATACTTTTATAGTGTTCCACAAGGTAGTAATTTGAGACCCATTATATTTATTATGTATGTTAATGACACTTGTCTTATATTTTTACATAAATCGTAGAATGAAGTTTATGAGTAAGCCTACAGAGGTTTTAGTATGATATTAAAAAGTTTAAATAATAGAAATATGTCTTTAAGTATTGATAAAATTGTGTATTTATGCAGTATTCATTATTATTATTTTTTTTTTTTTTAAGATGGAATATTCATATCAACAATTTATCAAGAGACCTACGTTCTATTATTTATAAAACAGTCAAACCCAAAAACATGATACCTAAACAAACAATGAAAATTTTCTACTTTATATTATATCAATCAAATTTTCAATATAGTCTTTTGGTATGGGACTTTGAGATAACATATCAAAATAATATAGTTAGGATTTGTCTAAATAAATTCACTCTACAAAGATCTACGAATGATAGCAATTTAGAATTTGATATATTGCCAGTAAGGTTTTTATACAAAAAAATTATTATTATGTACTTGGTTGAGAAATTTAATTTATATATCGCCCATAATGAATTAATCGACAAAAGAGAAATGAGAAATTTGATATAACTGTTAAGTATGCGAGTACATCTTTTGTGGATTATTTGGGTCCAACTTTTTTCAATTCGTTGTCTTTTAAATTTAAAAAAAGATAATACTTGAACTTTAGGAATGAAATTGCTAGTAGGTATTAAATGCTTGATATTTAAATATTTATCCTTAGAATTAGATAGTAAGTTGCAGTAATATAAAGCAGTTTGTTTTAATTTTGTTATTTGTTGTACCTATAGCACCTAGTTTATTTATTTATCGTAAGATTGTTCTACATAAAAAACTCTTTTCTCTCTCTCTCTATCTCTCTCTTTTAAGAATATTTTTTATAATCTTAAAATTAATTTTTTAAATTTGTACGATTTTATGGTTATTGAATTTTAACATTAATATAAACTTATATACAATGTTCTTATTTATTATATTTAGCATTAATTAGCTCATTATCTCCAACACAAGCTGCATAAACTTACAGGAGATAGGTTAATCAATTCTATAACTAATTAAATTTTGATCTTAATATATGTTTTGTTTTTAATGAATAAAAAAAAAAAAATTCAAGAGTAAGTTATACTCAAAAATTTACAATATAAGTTAATTAAAATTATTTGTACATTTTACTTTTACATGAAACAATTTTCATGAAAACCTAAATTAAATAAATTATTACTATTAATTAACTATAAGTGTATAAATCTATTACTTGAAATGGTTTGAAAAATGTTATCTTATACATATTTTATTTTTAAATAACAAAAAAAAAACAAACGTTAAATTTCAAGATGTATTAGCGAGGATGAAAGGTAGAGTAACCAGTGATGGCATGAACTTTCTTATTTCACGAAGCCATTGTTGGTGCTAGCAGTCTATACTACCTAAATTTCAAAATAAAATACCGCATACAAAAATATGTCATATTTTATAACCAAGGGAGACAATGGCCTCATGTAATACGCTATAACACCACAACCGGGGAAACTCTTAAGTCACGAGGATGAATCTATAAGGGGGATCAATATTGGCCGACGGCGTTGGTGAGCGAAACAAGCTAAAATCAGAGCCCCTAGGTAATATATACAGTGTGTTCAACGATAAAGGTAACACGAAATATTTCGAACGCATGACCTTGTATGCAATTCGGGTTTTTTGTAATGTATAAAGGACATAAAATTACATTTATTTTTGATAAATCTTAATTCTTTTGTGGGTTTGCGCATGCAATAAAATAATTTTTAATGCTAATTCTTTTTGAGTTCAATTTAATTATGTGATTACAACTTACTTATAAGTTTGCCTATTTAAATGACGATGAAAAAATTTTCGATTTATAATATTATCAGTCAATTAATACTACATAGAGCTTTGATTTATAGTGATTTCTATGAATTTTTACAGTATACCACTCAATACAAGATTACATTAATTCTACAGTTAATCAAATTTTGTAAATGCAATTTTTGTACTAATTAAACAAACCAACACATCCTATTATTTTACCCGTTATCTCATAAATTACTTGTAATTATGATGGCATACTAAATTTTAAAAATTCATACGAAATCACTTATAAATTTGTAAAACTCTAGTAGACTATTGAAAATACGATAAATCAAATGTTATAAATCTGAAAATTTAACTCATTCTCAATCAAATAATTTTGAAGATAGAGCAAACTTTTAAAGGTCAAAGTTCTTGAAAATTCACATAATCTGAATTTGAACTCAAAAAAGGGGGGTGCCATTAAAAAAAAAATTATTTTGTTGCGCATGCGCAGAATTTTTTTTTAAAAAATTAAGATTTATCAAAAATAAATGTAATTTTATGTCCTTTATACATTACAAAAAACCCGAATTGCATACAAGGTCATGCGTTCGAAATATTTCGTGTTACCTTTATCGTTGAACACACTGTATAAATCATTAATTTGAAATATTAACAGGGTGATCAATTTATTATTAATAGAAAACGGCTAAATTCTAAATGAAAAATAATGGCACGTGAAGTCATTATATTTTTTTCATAAGTTCAATTTCAATTATTTTCATTTATTGTTTAAAAAAAGGACAATGTCTGACAAAGTGGCTGATTTCGTTTTTTTTCTTAAAGGTACGTATCTAATGTTAAGTTGGATTTTTAAAAATTTCAGAAATGTTATACGGGAATATTGCGCTAATAATTGGTACAATAAATATAAATCTGGATTGTCACTGACTTGGAATTTTTTCATATTCCCACTAATCAAAAACAATCAATAAATAAAAAATAACTGTTCATTTATATTTTATGCACCTACCCGAATATAATATAATATAATTTATACGTTAGAAGTCACAACAACGAAATCTAATTTGTTATATTTACGTTTGGTGTGTATTTGGGTGCATAATAATATATACTATGAATATATTGTGAGTGCGTGTACAATATACATATAAACATTAAATGCCTCAAACGTAGTCAGCTGGTATATACGCTGTCAGGTCTTTCGGACAAATAATAAATCATTTGAAAAAGAACAGTGTAGCGACAAAAAAAAAAAACAAACATAACTCGCGTTTAGAGCTTTTTTTTAAAAAAAATAATAATGACACGCCGCCGCGAGGAAATAGCGGACGAACAGTTGCGCTTGATGGTTGGGTTGCGATATTAAATTTTTTCGAATGATTGAAGATCTCCGCATAAGATTTTGGAAATAGTATCTCGGCCCGCACTTCCGCACAGCGCACCACTGCACTGTAATCATATGATTATATAAATAATATATTACAGTAATAATATTGTTATTTTGTCATCATCAGCCGCGGTTTAGACTTTCCAGATATCTCAAAACGAAATCTAACCCACCCCCTCCCGTATATTATAGCAATATTGTGTCATGATAGGGGTAAGGGGAGAGCGAGAAACTGCGATGTAAAAATCCATGCAGAACTTTAACCGCTTAACCCCCCCCCTAGAAAATATTTTTTATTTATAATTTACTTTTTTAATATTATCCAATACAGAAATATAAAATCAAATAATTTGTTATAGCTGTCCTGTAAAAACTTTCTACGTATTTTAATTGTTAACTCCACAAATAAAATCATAGACATAGAGAAAAAGATTAATTATATTAAACATGCATAAAATTTACCGATTTTTATTTGAATTTTTCTGTGAAAATTATTTTTGATTAATTGTATTTAACGCAATTTGCGCTTAAAATAAAAGGATACTACAAAATATCGAAGGAAATACAATTAGTGCACAATAGCCACTTCGTTCTTCGTAAATCACAGTGACTATAAGGATATTTAAGTATTATAATGTATTATGTTTATAATATTAAATAATAATGACTATAAATAAACTATATTTAATATTTATGCAAAAAAATGTAATAACATTTTCAAAAAATATTCGGCATCAATATGATTGGATTGGCAAAAGCCATAATTACCTTAATATTATATTAATTATAGTATAGGCAGTAAATCTGCAGATATAATTTTTTAAAAAACACATAAAAATAGTGGCCAACTATATAACATTGGTGTGATAATTTAAAACTGTTGAAAGTTGTTTTAATTTTATGAACTGACACATATATAACAGAACATTAAAGTGACAATGTGTAAGCTTTGAACATACACCCGACCAGAAATATAAAACAAAAATAATTGTATAAAAATAGATACGTTTTTTATACTCTGTAGTAGACAATTAGTAACTTGTTAGTAGAATAAAGTAAGCGAGCTGCATCTGAGCTATATGTATAGGTATCTGAAGTAATACTACAAGGGATTTATTAGGATAAATAATTAATGTACATCATTATAATAACTGACATGATGGTAAGTATATAATATTAAACACTGTGATAACTGATAGGAGAATAGAAAATCAAAACATAATATCAAGACTAGTACAAGTCATAAATACTAAAATCAGAATGGCTTCTAAATACAATTTAAAAATACATTAGTCCTCGTTATTAAATTTTTCTTGCATAAAAAATTTAACATACATACATATTAAAAAATAATTGAATAAATAATTATAAAATATCAATTCTTATATTTTAAACTGACAATAAAACTCAATTTTTAATCTAATAATAGGATAAATAGATAATATCCTAAAATTAATCTAAATATTTTTTAAATGGTATTGTGTACCCATACTTAAATGTATGTTGTATACAAAAGTTCCCGCAAATAATGTTTTTTCTTTTTACAAAATAATTAACATCTTCATTTTTAATTTAAGTATAATATTTTGTTCGAAATTGAACAAAAAATATCTATGAAAAGTAAATTTAATTGTATATTGTTTAGATATTTTTAGTTATATTAGAAAATACTCATGACAAATATTAAAATAAATGTTTAAATTTAATTTATAAGAAATTGAAGATTTTAAAAATACTAACTACGAAATATTTTAGTTTGTAATATAATATGATTAATAAAAAATGTAAAAACAATTTTAACAAATTTCGAAAAATTTGGACTTAAAAAAATATGACTATGAATTTTTAATATTTTCTAATTGGTAAATAAATAACTTATGAGAAACCTTTTATTAAATTCTCCATCATTTTTACCCAGTGATACATTTTTTTATCAACATTTATAGAACAAAAAAAAAATATAAAAATTAAAAACCTCTATAAATAGTATAAAAATAGTCAGAATGTTTTTTAAATTAAATTATCTGTAGAAAACAATAGTATCTAAAGATTTTTTTTTAAGTTACCATAAAAACAAAACTGGTTTCGCCAAAAAAATTTCAGTTTTCTTTATTTTTTTGTTTATTTTTAAAAATATTGTAAATTTTTTATTCTAGTTCCTCTAAAGTACTATAGATTATATCTAATTTGTCATTAGCAAAAACCATCCTTAAAATTAAAAATCAAACCATTTTTTGACTACTTACCGTGTACCTAAATTTATACAAACAAAAAAAAACACATCATTGTAAAATCAATACATTCATCGCTTCATTCAAATCTATTCTATCAGACATGACGTGGAAGTATCACATACCAGTTATATAGTGTTTAGGTTTTTGAATTGATGTTGTCTATATATTCTTAAGCCCTTTTGTAGTTTTCATTTTGCTATCTAGATTTTTCCAGATGGTCTCACATTTTTGACAACAGCATTGAGTTATGGTTTAACCATTAAAATTTGTGAAATTTATTAATGCATTCTATAAAAATGTACTAACATTAATATTATTTCTTACACAAAAAAATATCGAAAATAAATTATAAAAGGTGTATATAGGTCACATAATGTGTTTTAAATACTAAATAGTAAGACAACTAATTGGCTTTGAACTTTGAAGATAATCAAAAGAATATGATTCAATTTTACCGCAGAAAACTACGTACATACTAGATATACCTATTAATACGTTTAATTAATCATTAAATAAAATTATGTTATTTAACCAGAGTTATAATTTATAATAATATATATTATATCTAAAAGTAAAATAAAACAAATCCCATACACAAATATCACTCTATAATAATTTATTTACAATTTTTAAATTAATTTTCAAGAAGAACATTAGTAATATTTGTTTTATTTATTTAAACATATTTACACATTTCAGTAATTTGAAGTAATAAATATAATAGTAAGAAAATAATAATTTTTGATGGTATTTACAATGATTATTGATTAGAATACAAAGAAAAACTAACATTAAGGTATACTATGTATAATTAATTATTTATGAATATTGTGTAATCGAATGTGTAAGAGATTCAATGAACAGAACGATAATGATCACAGGAACTTTTGAAAAATAAGAAGGTAGGAAGTCAATGCTGGCAAGGAGATAAAGTGTATCTGGTAATTATCAAAAAAAGAAGTAAGGAATTGAATGACTGTTTTATGAAGACGTGAAGAAGGTGAGGAATACTTGACAGAATCGTTGTAAGCAATAGTAAACGTGGCAAGTGTATACTCAGTTTTGAGAACTTAGAGTGAAAAAGGAATTGATTTTGTACCCATTCAAGTCTTAATTGGTCGTTAGCAAGGTTTATACTCAAGAATCTTAAGATTATATGAGTATGTTTTTATTTATTTATTTATTTTAACAATTAGGTAACGGACAGACCCCTGTGAATACAAAGTAAATAGATACATATAATTAACAATAGATAGTACGTATACATAGTAATAAAAATAACGATAGTTCTAAATAAAATACAGAATTATAAATTACCTAACTAAACAGATAGAAAAATGATTGGACAAAAAAAAGAAGCGTCTTCGTTCCCGATAGAAACTAAACACCTGACCGGTTGGTTTCCTAGAATATTTATTTCATGACAATTTTTTATTCGCACGTTTAATTTGCGTTGAAATAACAACTCGGTATGAATAAAATTATAAGCAACGCGTGTAAGTATAGGTGTATCACATAGCTAATATTATATAAGCTCTTGAAATCCACGACGGAAATGTCGATGAGACCACGGAAAACATTAAAAGGTGTGGCGTGATGCTTTCAAACCTGCAGACCATCGTGAGCGACGTCGGACTACTCAACCCTGAACGATTTATTGTTGTCATCGTAACCTATTGTTCGCGCGGGTATAATATATTTTGTAGTGGTTATAGAGAGTGAAATGGAGTACGAGATGATTCATATATTATAAGCCATTAAAATTAGGTACGCGTAGAACTCGAACCGATGCTCTCTGATTGGCTGTTATTGAAAGAAGCAATGTATCGAGACAAAAATTTTCTACACTGATATATTATAGTCAAATGTCAACAACTACAAAACAATCATCATTATCTATATGACCTATTATACAATTTTAATTTTAAAAAATTGATGATATAATAAAAAGTTTTTAATAAAAATCGTTTCATTTTTGACGTGTTAGAATATATGACTAAGAATTCATAATATAGATTAATAAAAAAATATATACAATATACATGTTTTATATACGAGTATATGTACAATAGGAATCCCTATTTTTTTCTCTTTAAGCGGAGGGATAAATGCATTGATTTTATCATGATGTTTTTTTTTTTTTTTGTGGATGAGTACCCGATAGCGTGATGATTAAATGCTTCGATTTTCAAAACTGGAGATAGTTTTAGGTATGAAATTACTTCAAAATTCTCAGGACTTGTTTTTATAATCAGGAAAAACGAAAGTTTTTACAAAAATCCAATTTTTGATAAAGCTGATTTTATTTTTTTTTCTATGTCACTCAAAAATGAATAACCTTAGATGGGTACTAAAAATGTTCACTAAATGTTTTTATTATCATTTTTTATTTCAATAACATTTTTAGAATATTTCATTGTTGAGCTATTTATAAGAAATGTTAAATTTTTTTTAGTTTTTTTTTTCGTATAAATTTTGATTAAAAATTATTTTACAGATAAAAGTGCTTAAAAATTTAATAAAAGATCTCAAAAAAGTGATTCTTGTGTCTGTATAGAGATATTAAAAATACATAGGCTCAATTTTTTTTTTTTACATGAATCTGAAATTGAAATGTTAACAATTTTTGCCAAATTCACAAAAAAATCAAACTATTTTGTAGTTGATAATTCAAAAACATTTTATTTTTGTACCTAAGTTTTAAAAAATTGTATACAATATTCATAAGTAGTTCATACTGAAACCATAAATTATTAGAAATGTATTAAGACATTTACTTTTTAGACATTTTAAATTCCAATTTGGACGAAATAACTTATTTAAACGATAAATAACAATATGTTATATTGTTATTAATATTTAAAAACATTATTCGTGAGAACTTATTTTATATTATTATGAATTTTAATATGCTAAATAATATTTTTGATTTATTTCTAATCGTTATCTCTTTATAGCTACTATGAATCTATTTTTAAAATTTTGCGATATTTACAGAATAATGTTGTTAAATTTTGTATCACATAAGTTAATATAATATGGTATAAAATGTATCATTATAGTTTATAACAATTAAATATGTGTTAATAATTTAATAAATACAATATTTTCGGAAAGCATTATATCAACTTACTATATTAATACAATAATACTAAAAGTAAAATAAATGACTTTAATAGTTATATCAGAAAATCCTATCACTTAGTGATATGGGCCGATAAACCAATTCCATTCAGAATCCTTTTTTTTGTACCCAATGATATATTATTGAATTCAAATTTAACACACCTCTAATAGTGACCCTTTCAACACCCAATATACAGCATAGCACAGTGGTTCCCAACCTTTTTTATTCCATTCACTCCTTATACATTTTCAAAAATCTCACGCTTCCTTCCCTTAATTTAAAAATTAGATGATCTTTTTTTAGTAAGTCGCACAAATAAATTTCACAAAACAACTATATATTATATTATATAATACAACTAATGACATTTTTTTTTCTAATAATTTTAAAAATAAAAACAAATCAACTTAATAATTAATAGGTACATTTTTTAATACAATTTTATAAATAATAATTAAATATGATGGTAAAATTAACTCAATGAGAAATTCGAGTTTGTTTTTTCTTACCAAATCCATAATCCGTGGGGATATATATTTTGATAACGCGCAACGCATAACATTTTCCACATCCGATCGATTTCTTTGCTTGCTTTTGGTTTACAAAAGCGTGAAAAAGCCTGACTCACAAAGGTATTCGTATAATAAATTGTTATCAATGGGCAACAGTCTGAAAATTAATTTGTTTTCGATTTTACTGACTGTAAAATAACATAATTATTTCAACAATAAAATTCTCGTTATATCATCAAAAATATATTCTCCCCTGTTCAGTATCTGAATTCCCTCCCTAGTTGAGAATCACTGGCAGAACAGTACCCGCTTTTACCTTTTTTTTTTTTTGTTTTTTGATATTTAATTTTTTTTAATTTAATTTTTTTCTTGGTTTATATCAACAATTAAAATTATTAGCTTACAACAATATAAATATTAGTTACATAACAATAAGTCTTCACTAATTTAAGTGTCTATTAAATAATAACAGCCCACAGTACGATTTTAATTTAATATCATCAGGACATATTAACATTCGTATTGATATCAATTGATATTCTTTTTCTTTTTTTTATTGATCTTATTTAAGCCCGAAAACTAAGACCATTAGCTGTGCATAGGAACAGTAGGTTTTTTTTTGTAAGGTTTAGTAGGGTTGGAACACGTGTGTGTATGTATGTGCGTCATGGATTTGTCACTAAGAACTCGAGGGTGGTCACCCATCCGAGAGCTAGTGACTGAGGCCAACCACCGCGCCACACCAGGCCACACTGTTGATATTCTGTACACCTAGTTTTAATACCACATGATATTATGACGACATTGTATAAATAATATTACAGTAGGTGGCGCAAAAGATTAGGTTAATGGACTTATGACTACAAAAAATATAAGCCAATTTAAACATGTTATTTTGTTTGACACGACTTCATAATTGTTGGATAAACTTCGCCTGCAGCATACCATTTAGCGACCAGGTTGTGATATTATACCATGAAATACAATTTATGAAGATTTCTGATGTTTTAAATATAGGTAATATATTATGTTAAATGATGAAGAGCTGAAACTGCGTGCACGTCTGATGGCTCGATCTGTCATCGAGACGATACATGGGAATGCCACCACTGCTACCGTCGCCAACATTGCCGGCGTGAAATTCACTCCAACACCACTTTCATTCTATACACCGTACACGGTACACACTGACACTGTATAGGGAGAACGTGTTGATCCGATCGTTCGAGCACCGTTTCAAGACGATCAAGACCATGAAAATGACCCTTAATCGTTTCGACGATAAACGTGTTGTCGACCACGATCGGATACGCACACATGCTTACGGTCATTACAAACTACGTGTGTGATGATATTATATATTGTATTTTATAGACTTATGTAAATAATTAAAAAAATATCCATTGTCATATAATAGTATTATGTTTATATAAATGTATAATGTATATAGTTATAAAAAATTGTAATGATTTAAAAAGGCGATTGGAAATGAAGGGGTAATATTTATCAGAGATTATTAATTATACACCTTTAGATCAATCATAAAATCATTACATTACCTTTCTTCTCTTGGCAATGACTTCTTTCTGAATGTGGAATAAGGTGACCAGTGCACGTTGAATAAATGTAAGACTTTTTTCACTTAAATACACTTATTATCTTTATTATAGTTTTTCTTTAACACTATTTAATAGATTTAACTTTAACATAAATATAAAATTTATTTTAACACTAACATGCCTTTTTGTATATCTGATCTGCGTAGTCTTTTACACTCGCTTGTGATCATTTATACAAAAAGACTGGAAGAGCACTCCGCCTTGACCGTAGGTGACCGGCCCTCTTATATAGTGTGTCTTGTGTGTGTGTTTTGTCTGACTATAGGTCATTTTATTATTTTACATTATTATCTTAATAGATGACTTATAGCTAAAGGTTATTAAATATTTGATATTTGTCATATTGATAAAATACTTATTGTTAAAGGTCATAATTTTATTATATAAATATTTAACTATGATTGCTTAGAGCACATCATTACAAAATGTATATATTAATATTAAACTGAATCCATGTTTAACCGGTGGCCGGTGCACACCCGCCGAGAGCGGCCGTTCCATGAGTGATCGTGCCATGGCATGTATTAGAGTTCTTAAGAATTATTTACAAACCATTTACGTATGGCGAAAACTTTGTAGAATGTACATTGTTTGGGGTTAAACTCCGTGTGAAAAATACAGCAGGGTAGAGTCACATCACCACCGCATGTTTGATCCAATCGAGGAAAACCCAAGTCTTCGATGTTGACGAGTGCGACATGTGGAATATGTTCCATAAAAAGTTGTTTTTTCTCCTCACCCTTCACGTAAATACAATTGGAATTTCAATGAATTAAATAACCGACTGACTTTCTCATACACGACATCACCATATTCCAGAGATAGTTAATGATAATTACGTTCGGGCCATTTATTCGTTTTTCGACTCTTGTTGTCCTGTTTAGAGCTTGAATTCTTAAAATCCAGTGTTGACACGCCCACGTTTCCGTGTCCACTACAGACATTTCTTTTATCATATATTTATTGTCAGCTCCGAGAATGCACAGAATGTCTATGGTAGCCGAACTTATTTTCGATTAAATTAACTTTTATTCTTAAATATTATAAATATTTTCGATTTTCATCAAACGTTTTTCCAGGACTGAAATAAACGACGCTAAATCCGATAAAGGTTTTCTAATACAACTTTCAGACACTAATAGATATTTTGTACTTTGCCGAATATCGTCTTCCAACGATTTTATCTTTACTCGTATAGATCTGTGATATCACCTTTCAGAGTACCTATCTCCAACTGCAGTAGCTTTGTATCGTATAAAATCGTTTTGTCACTCGATTGAATGCGTGAAATAGTATTTTTTCTACGCCCATCGAGTGAATTATTGAAAATATCAATAATCTTTTATTTATATTTTATTAATTCTTTATTCATTCGTTCTGCGTTAGAAGGTGACAATATATTAAAATCTGGCACGTCACTTGAGTCATGCGTTGTTCCTAAAACATAAGCATACAATTTTATAGAAATTAAAGGAGTCAAAATTAAATAAATATCGATAAAAAAGAGCAGCTTTACAATTGTACGTATGCATTATATAATAATAAGTTGGCTTGAATGATTTTTGTCGTCATCTGTCATTAAGAAGTCATTTTCTCAAATATTTCAGTAAACAAACAACTATTATACATTATTTATTATTAAGAAATTGTTCGAAAATGTACAAAGAGCACACCATAATAGAAGTAAATATTATATTATAATCTAAAACTGATTTATAACTGAAAAAATAAAATTGTTTGGTATTTTTTAGATGGGTCATTCGGAAATTGTGTTAAATCGAAATAATTCCATGAAGAAAATTATTATGATAATAATGTTAATTGTATTCTGTTCATTAGTTATGTCATCAGCAGCAATATTAAAAAAAACACAAGTAAGTTGATTGTTATATCTTGCACACGACTAAGGGCTGTTTTTACAATTGACACGGTAGCTTTCCACAACCTTTGGCGTATTTCCCGATCCTAGTACGTTTCAACGTGGCTTTCTGCATGATGTATCTGATATAATCTGATTCAGCGTGATAGGCTTCGTAATTTTTATATAAACACTTAAAACAAATATAATATTAAATGTTACATACGTTGTTTTATTATCAAGATTTATAGTTATGAATCAAAAAATATTAACAATAAATACATATTTCTGTTTTTATTAATATGTTCGTCACATTATATACATATAACATAGTCATAACTCATAATATAAGTATCAGTAATAATAATATAAGTTAAATATTTTTAATCAGGCTGAATAGGTACGTGTTACATACAGCGTTGTGGATTATAAAGTGTGTTGTTAAGTTATCTCATAATGTTTCTTTCGACTCAAGCTGATGGTATCAATATTAATAGTTATGGCTGTGTAGGCATAATAAGTAGTATTTTGTATTAAAAGTTTATAACGATTATGATAGCAACTATTATTGTACACAGGGTAATTATCAGAATCGTCTGTAAAATGTACCCAAATAAGATAAAATTGTAAATATCGGTTAATGTGTTCACAACGTTCTATGTGACATAAATACCTATTTAATGTGGTAATTTTAATTTATATATATTGTTAAATGTGGATGCCTAATTATTAGATACTTCATTAAAGTAAAAATGGATGTAAGTCAAATTTTTAAGTTTGATACATCTTGTGTTGTTATAAATGGTGATGTTAAAACTTGTGAACATTTCAGCCTCGCGCTGAATCAAATAAAAATCGTTAAAAGCATGTATACATCATGCAGAAAGGTTTTGGCTTCGCGCCCCGCGCTGAAACGTACTAGGATCAGGAAATAGGTTTTTTACCAGACTTGGTACGCAATTCGTGTGCACCGCAATATCCGGTAAAGTGTCTAATTAATCGGTAGAATTCAGCCAGTTAAGTGATGGTTAAATATTTTTATGATTTTAACTTAACTTTAATTTTTAATATTTTAAAGGAACCTAAATTCACATTAGTTGAGTTAATTAAGGAAATAAAAAAAATAAACATTACAAATGACCATAGTGAAGAAATTAGAACACGTGATGTATCAAAAATTGGTACTGCAATAGATGCAGCAACATTTTTGGTTGGAATTATGCAAACCTATTTGAATAAAAAAAAAAAAATAGCACCTGCAAGTGTTATTAATAATTATTATAATAATTATTATAATAATTATTATAATAATACTGTTAATTATAATAATACTGGTAATTATAATAATATTGGTAATAATACTGGTAATGTTATAATAAAACAACACAAAAGGGGACAAGACACATAACTTATGTGACATAAGCAAACAGCGATATATTTCAATATATGTGTCTTGCCCCCCACCCCTACAGGCCCGTAATAAGCGTCGCAAGACGCGTGCCCTTTATTTTTTTTCTTATATTGTTTTCGGGTCCCTCATTATTTTAATTCCCCCATTTCCTTAAGTAAATTGTTCAAATTATGTATAATGTATATATACCTATAATAAATACCTACAATAAATGTAATAATCCATTGTATAAATTTATATAAATAAACATTTTGTCATGTTATTTAATTGGTTTTTATTGTATAGCTTATAATATAGTAAAATTAATTTATGAGGCCTGTGGAAATATATAAATATATTTAATTAGATAATTATAGTCATCAGTCACTGATCTGATATCTATATAATATTAAATAAAATACATACCATGTTTGCTCTGTATGTGGTCGGACAGATTACTTCGACGGGTGAAATCTTGTTTGCAATCACCACATGTAAATTTAATTTGTTTATGAGATTTTACATGCCTCAACATATTACACTTCACAATGAAAACTTTGTCACGAACACAGCAATTAAACATTTTTACTGATAGGTAATAAACACTGGATTAAGAACAATAGTAGCACGTGGACTGCTTGTAAGAGCTTGAAGAACAGTATAACTCTTTTTGAGTGAAATCGGCTCTCGTATATACAATATATCTACCCACTCCATACAGGTATAGGACGTGTGATAAATATATATCGTAATATATTAATAATACTTATAATTAAGAACTGGAAAAGTCGTGTCACACTAAACATCGTATTTAAATCTCTAAATTATCTTTTACTAATGACTTTTGGCTGAAAGAGAAATCATATATACGTAATAACAGTAAGGTGTTAGAAAAATGCAAATAACCAGTTATTTTCAGATTTAGCGATAACGACGGTCGACGGACGACGCAATCGTAAAACGAATGCGACGGTCGGACGACAGTCTCAATTCTAATAAATAGGAGGTAAATAAAAGCTCGGGGGATCACATCGATAATGGTTACTGCACGTCTGCAAGAGTCCGGGAGACTATAAAATATTAATTATTATTTTTATCGACCGTTGCGTATAAATGTTAGATTCTCCATAGTATTTTTAATTCAAATAAATATAAAATATCTCTATAATTTTATATTTATTCTGTAAATTGATAATATAAATTATTTTTTATTTGATTCAATATATAAATTTTAAATTAATAATAATATACGATTATTTAATAAATTAGTAGTTAACAAAAAAAAAAAAAACTTGAAGAATATTTCATTGGAGACCAAAACGGTGTACTCATCAAAAACAAACACTCCAGGATGGCCGAAAAGTGAATTAAAGAGAAAGGTTCTTTTTCATTGAAAAGTGTCCCACCCAAATTGTATAGGTGCGCCTATATGCGGCGTAGTTGCCAACGGATGGTTCCCAACTACCTGTAATCTGACCTTTTTGTTCGTCAAATAATGTGTTTCATATTATCTACGTTTAGATATTAGTTGTTCTAAGAAAATTATCAATAAAAATAATGTCGAACATTGCACGTAGGTACATGGAATGTATTCCTAGAAGTTTAAACGATGAAATACATACCGTTGTATACATACAATGTGTAAACTGTAAACACTAATTGAAAACACTCAATATCTCTGCGTAGAGCCCTCCATTTGAATCTTGTTTTTAGTTGGTTGCTGTGACATAAAAATACACATTTTTATGATCTTCATATTTTGAACTTAATTAGCCATATGTATGCGCAGTAGTAGGTAAAACTTTTTTTTCCTAAATAGCAACCACCAATTATTTTTTGCCTATTTTTTTTTTAATGAATTTTGGTAGTTTAATCAATTCTCTTGTTCCAAAATTGACCAAGTTATAGCTAATCAACCAAAAAACTAGAAATTGCATGCATATTCCAGTTTTTTGGATGATTTGCTATATATTGGTAAGTTTTGGACTTAGAGAGTTGATTAAACTACCAAAATTCATCAAAAAAAAAAAATAAAAATAGGTAAAAATAATCAGTGGTTAAAATAAGTGGTCGCCATTTAAGAAAAAAAGTTGTACTGCCCATTCGTATGGCTAATTAAGTTAAAAAAAATTCAAAAGCCATACAAATGTGTATTTTTGTGTCATAACAACCAACTAAAAGCAGAGTTCCAATTGGAAAGCTCTACGCAGAGATATTGAGTGTTCTCAATTAGCGTTTATACACTGTATAATATGTATAAATGTGAAAATAGAAATCTTTATCACGCTTGTTTAATAAAACTGCTCTTCCGATTATCTTGATTTTTTTTTTTTAATGAAAGAATACATCGTGGACTATGTCTTAGGCTTAATTTCAATTCTATAAATTAATTCAATACATAATTATTTCTTTATAAATGTTTATTTTTCAATACCATACAGCACAGCGCAGAAAAATAACACGAAATTATACGAAAACCAATAAAAAGCTGTATTTTGTAATAATTGATCATTTTTTTCTCGGTGAATTCAATCTATACTATCTAACAAACTTGATATGATATCTTTGAGTTAGAAATTATAAATTTCCGCAAGTACACACTCGCGGGGTCACAATACCCTACCTAGTACCTCATAATGCACTACTCACATAATCAAAAACGTGTAACACGGGTAGAGTCGAGCAGAATAGAAACTTTAATAATATAAATTAATAAATTATAATCGAATTTGTCATACAGTCTGACTGACATGATTCTGACTAATCACTAAGGATGAACGTAGAGCCTAAACAATCATAGCTCGAGGCTTGTAGTTTTCATGATAACTTCAAATTAAACAAAATTCGGCATTTTTAACGGGCAGCGAAGTTCATTTTGTTATCAAATTTAATTCGATTTACGTAATAACTTAAATATAAAATATTATAAATACTATGTAAAAAATGGAAGTTCGTAAAAACAGTTAATTATTATTTACTACTAATAATGAAACAAAATATAATCAATTAATATATTTACGTAACGTAATATAATAATAATAAATGTAACGAATCGATTTTTTATTTTAACAAAACTTTTCAATTAAACGCATAGAAAATGTACATTCTTTTATACGACAAAATAAATATAATTTCAACGACAAAACATCAATAAATTATAAAAATTATACGCACTATGAATCGTTGTACGATATCTATCGCAATAACATTATTTTACTGAATACTTTTTCACCGTTTATTTCAAAACATCTATTTTATAATTTAAAATGTATTATTACTATCGAATTCAATTCAGATCATATTCTAATATCAAGAACATTATTACTAATAACTACCTAATAAAATCAATTTATTTTACACACATAAATGGTCTATAATTTGTATTAAATACATTTATTTGAAGTAAAGTAGCAATTGATAAAAAAAAACTAAGATTTTCGATAAAATTCTAAATTATATTGACTAGATATAAAATCTTGATAAATTTACCAATTATTTTTTAGCCGAAAAAAAATAGCATGCGAGATCTTAAATAAAACGTCTTCGCAAAATAAATATTCATTAAATATCAATAGAATTATATTGAAATTTTACATTTTATATTTGTTAATTAATAAAAACTTTTTATAATTTTGTTAGCGAGTGTACATCACTTATCCCATATAATACCAGATGGATAAAATCTATTACTTTTTTTAAATCGTTTTTTTTTGTTAATCTTATAGATACCTAATGAATCTATTATCTGATTTGATTAATTTACTATTTATTTTTTAAGTACATTTTTAATATTTATATGCATATAAATTAATTTAAAATATAGATCAAGTAAATACACGAGTTAATAACACACTACTGGGTACTTATAAATTATATATTAAAAAAAAAAAAAATATAAGATACAATATAATTTACTAATCACTAGCAATTGTAATATACATAAATATATTTAGTGAAATCCAACCAATGGTACAAGGATTTATTGAAAGAGGGGAAAAATGTATAACAATAAATGCATAAAATATAAATTTTATGCACCTTATAAATAAAAGATATCATGTTATATAAAATTGAATATAATAAAACAGAGCAAATGATTTTTAACATACTCAAAATGGGATAACCTACTAAATTTATTTTCAGACGTTATGTTTCTAAAATAATTTCTTAATTCTTTCAAATAAAGAGTCAGTTAATTTAGTTTCACATGATGTGTCAGGAAGTACAAGGATATACAGTAATATATTAACAAAGTTATTTAAATTAGGATAATATAAACATAATAATAAATAACATATGGGAATGCTATGATATCTTGATCATTTTGATAAAAATGTGTATGTACCAATACAAAATTTGATTTACAAATATAGTCATCAATCAATGCTAGAAAACCAAATATTACATTAATATCCATCTTGTAACTGAACCCAGAATAAATTGCATTTTTAAGGACTTTTCTTGATATGTATCCTAGTATGCTCTGTTAAATTGTATGCGTTAGTATATCTTTTAACACAAAAATCACATTTATATTTCTAATATTATTCAGACGTTTATCTAGTATGTGTCCTTGAATGCATTATTAAATTTGATTTTACAAAAGACCCTTTACCAAAGATGACACATTTATGTGAATTTTCTCTTATTATATAGGATGATATGCCCTTATATGCACTTTTAATTTAGTTTTTGAAGAAAACTCTTCATTACATACGTCACATTTGAATAAAATTTCTTTTGAATGAGTTTTTGAATGCATTTTTAAATCTATTGCTTGAGAAAACGTTTCTTCACAGTTATCACATTTAAACAGTTTTTTCTTAGCATGCAACTTTTTATGTGTAATTAAATTTGAATTTAAAGAAAACCTTTTATTACATTCATCACATTTATAAGGTTTTTCTCCTGTGTGAGTTTTTTTATGCCTTGTCAACTTAGGATTATTAGGAAAACTTTTATCACAGACATCACATTTATAAGGCTTTTCCCCTGTATGTGTCTTCATATGGCATTTTAAATTTCCTGCTTGAGAAAACGTTTCATCACAGACATCACATTTATATGGCCTCTCACCCGTATGTGTTCTTTTGTGCACTAATAGAACAGAAAATGTTTTAAACCCTTTACTACAAATATCACATTTATATGGCTTTTCTCCTGTATGTGTCCTAGTATGATTTTTTAAAGTTCCAATAAAAGAAAATGTTTTATCACAGATATCACATTTATACGGCTTTTCTCCACTATGTGCCCTTGAATGTTTCGATAATTCTGAATATGTATGATACACTTTATCACAAAAATCACAGTTATATGACTTTTCTTCTGTATGTAACATCATATGGCTTTTTAAATTTCCTAAGTGAGAAAACATTTCATCACAGATATCACATTTATAAGGCTTTTCTCCTGTATGCGTCCTTGTATGGCATTTTAATTGATCTGATCTGGGAAATTCTTTATCACATACATCACACTTATATGGCATTTCTCCTGTATGTGTCCTTATATGTTTTGTTAAATTTGATTCTACAGAAAACGCCATACCACAAATATTACATTTATACGGCTTTTCCCCAGTATGTATCCTGTCATGCATTGCTAAATTAGATTCTGAAGAACAAACTTTAAAACAGATATCACATATAAATGGCTTTTTTATTTTATATGTGCTTTTATGACTTTTTGAAGTTCCTGTTTGAGAAAATGTTTCATGACGGGTATAACATGTAGAAGCATCTTCATTACATACATCACATTTGAATGATATTTCGTTTGAATGTGTTTTTGTATGGCTTTTTAAATTCTCTACTGGAGGAAATGTTTCATCACTATCACATCCATATGGCTTTTCCTCATTATGTGTCTTTTCATGCTTTGTTAATTCATATTCTGAAGAAAACACTTTAAAACAGATGACACATATACATGGATTATCTATTGCACATGTGCTTTCATGACGAGAAAAACATAAAGAAAAATCTTCATTACATACATCACAATTGAATGACATTTTGTTTGAATAAATTTTAAATTTTCTGCTTAAAAAAATGTCTTATTACAGATATCACATTTATATGGCTTTTTCCTAGTATATGACCTTGTATGCACTGCTAAATTTTAATCTGTAGAAAACACTTGAGGTATCACATTTAAACAACTTTTCCCAGTATATAATCCTTGTATTCGCAGCTAAGTTTAAATCTACAGAAAACACTTAATCACATGTATCACATTTACATGTTTTTTCTCCTGTATGACATAGTATATTATGTGATTTCAATCATTATTTACTATGAAATAATTTATTACAATAATCACAAATAGCTTTTGCCTTGAACTGGTATGAATCAATGTATACTTTGTCAAAAGCTTTTTTAGAATTAAATAATGTATTGCAGATCCTTTATTTTTGCTCTTTTTCTATGGACATTTTCTTCTATTTGACATAGTTTGTTCTAAAAAAAAAAAAAAAATACCAATATAGAATAAAAGATAATGATTATAACTAAAGAATATTAATTTAAAAAAAAAAATGAGTTATTTCATTTATAGAACAAGTTTTTGTAATTTGGTTTATACACACAAGTCTACACAACATGCTTTAGAGTTCCTATTTAAATACAATTTAAATTAAATTATTATTATACTTATAAGTTTTTTTTTAGTAGTTAAGTTCTTTTAAAACCTTTTTTTACATAGAGTTATGTTTAATTGAAGGTTTATAAGAATAAACAGCAAAACACTCTGCAATTCAAGGTAAAAATTTAAAGAATAATCCGCGAATTCAGCTCTACTGTTTGTGGGCGAGTCATTGCAAATTTCAATAACCCCATAAATCAATGACTTGACTCCATGGTTGAATATATTATGACAGAGTTAATTTTTTATACATGAATGAGTTATTTTCTGTGCAGTCTGAGAAAATTTGTTTCATTTTTAATAAAATTTGTGATTTTTATAACGTCTTTAAATTCATACTAATTTCTGAAACAACCTATATTACCAAATACCAATAATACTTCAGGTAAACTCAGAAATATTTTCATTTTTGCCTATTTTACTTATTCTAGATCCCCATGGAAAGATCTCAATAAAACCACCACTGAACTTTATGTTAAAAAAAAAAAATTACACCTTCTTTTATCAATAAAAATGAATATTATTACCTAACACAAAATGTCGTAATTTAAAAAAATACTAGGCGCTTTAAAATCCCAAGATGAGTTTAGTAATATAAAACAATACAGAATTCATGAACAAACTTCCCAGCTACAGCTTAATCTAAACACAGAAAAATCTTTGGTCACAATAAAATCTCTCAATTTTATAGCCAAACATAATATCCAAGGCATCTCATCCTCGTTAGCTCTCTCAATGCTATCACCTATTAGTAATATTAAAAATACATATAAACCATGAGATATTAGCCTATATTTTCTTAATTAAATTCACATTCTACATAACAAAAAGATTCTAACATAAAAGAAAACAAGCTAGCTAATTTCAAAGCCAAAAGTAAAATCAACTCTCCTCATATCATTATTCACACTTCTCTCATTTCAATAAATTCGATCTAGGTGATACTTAGATAAAAAAAAAAAAGTAAATGATTCTCACTTAACAAAAGAACAAAAAATAAAAGAAAAAATCAAAAAAAAACTAGAATTTAAATACAAAACTTGTTTTCAACTAAATCAAAATTATAGAAACTTGAAATTTTAAATAAATGCCCATATTGACATTTTTTTGAACATTTTTAACATGAGACAATTTTAATTTATATATTGTTGGCTACTATTTTTTTTCTTTAATAAAATTGTTGTACAAAAAATCTCAAATAAATAGATAATATACCAATTAAAAAATATAGATAGTCAATACAAGTCACAATACTTTCTTGTAGCAGTATTTGTTTAAACTTTTACAAATTTTTTTAACCAAAAAGAAAATTTTTAAATTATTTTTTTTTAAAACTTCAAACTTAAAATTTTTTTAGAAGATTGCTTATGAATAGAACGCAGATTCCTATGCAATGCATATTTTTTTCCCTTTTACTTTTTTGGATTTTTGTCAGATATCTTCATGAAATAACAATTTGAATCTAATGATGAATTTTTTTTTTGCATATTTCTGCATATTTAATGGTTATTACATATTATTTATGCATATTTTTACACATTTTTAAAAAAATTCAAAATATATTGCATATTAAAGCAAAATTTTAAAAATGATTTTGTTGGCATTAAATAATAACCAGAGCGCAAATTTATAAGCAATCCCTTTTTATTTTATTTTCACTTTTTTAGATTTTTTTTAGTTATTTTCACGAATCATAACAATTCGAATCTAAAGGTAAAATTTTATCTGTATATTTCTGTATGTTTTAACAAAATTCAAAATATATTGCATATTAAAACAAAATATTTTAATATACCTACTTGGTTTATTTAAGTAATTAATTGTTGTAAGTTGTTTAATTTGTGAATTTAATATAAATAAAAAAAATTTTCTTGCATATTTGTTGTATATTTTTATGATTTTTACTGCATATTATATGGCATATTTTAATACTTTTAATGCACAAAAATCCATGTTCTACTTATAAGTTATAAGTAAAAAAATTACAAAAATCCTTATTAGTAATTAATGTCTTCATATATGAAATGTTTTATTTTCAATCAATTTTTGATAATTAATCTAAAACTATACAAACACAATGTTGAATTTTTATTTTAACTATTGCAAATTTAATTTTTAACCAAGATTAGGAAACTTTATAAATCATAAAATAATTAAAAATTTGTAAAATATTCAATTTTGTAGCTAAGTAATATTCAGAAATATTATTTGCAGACATTAAAACTTTTATGTATACTTATATATTTTACTAATCAGTAATTACTATACACTTTGTCATTTTAAAATATTCAAATTTTAAGATATTGCCTAATTTTATAATTATAAGCGATTTTGTCTGAACTGACAAAGAATCAACTGAAAGCATTAACTATAATATATTGACTTAAAATTTTGACAATACTATCATTTCAAAATGTAGCGTTTACAGGAACTTTGTAAACTTTTCTGATGAAAATTGCACACTTTAAATTTTTTTATAATTTTGTGAAAATTTGAACTTCAAATACTTATTTAAATAAATGTGCCCATTTAATTTTAAATTGTACATATCTGAAAGAACAACTTATATGAGATAACTTATATTAAATTATCTAATTAAATTTTTTAAATTTTTAGACAAAAAAATAATTTTTTATTGACATAAAAAAAATAAAAATAAGTTCAAAAACCAATAAATAACTCAGAGACAAAATACTTTGAAAATCATACACCAAAACTACAGCTAACACAGCATCATCAAATCAACAACTTCACATCATCGTCAAATTCATCAACAAATTAAAATCAATCCTTAAACCTTTTTTAATTACCTAACTTTCTTATTTAACAAAATTCAACTCCCTATCATTCCTAATCCTTAACACATATCATATCTTCCATACATCAATAACACGTTAACACATTTATTTAATAATTTTAAACAAACTTATTGTAACATGTAATATTGATACATATTAATTAAAACAGATTAAAAAAAAAAAAAAAAATTAAATTATTATATAGATTCCTCAGTAGCAATGGTTTAATTTAGTTTAAATAATTATTGTACAAGGTCAAACAATTTGTTTTACATTTAATTTAATTAAAATAATCATGAAACTGCTACATTTTTTGCCAGAATTTCTTACTTTAGTAAATAAAATTGTGAATCAAGTTGATTTCTTTTTTATGTCAAAGCAAGTTTTCAAACACAATGTTTTTAATATAGCCTTGAACCTTAATATTGAAAGTTAATGATTACTCATTTGTGTATGTTCACATTTTAAATTTATACAATATCTTGTAAGTTTATAATATATATATTATTTAATAGTATATGTTAGTTTATGAAGTTATAAAATATTTTATAATGCATCAACATTAGTACTACACATTCTATTGTTGTATAAGATATTTTATCTGTGAATAAATAATCATCCAAAATAAACTGAGTAATTAAATACATAAATAATTAAAACACTAAGTTACAATTACAATAATTTGTAATTATATTATACTAATGTTATGCTCACTTAGAATTTATCGTAGTTATTAATAGTCGTTCTTAACTGTTTCATACTGAATTAGGTCTTCCTTAATGTTTTTTGAATTCTGTAAACATGATACATTAAAATAAAATTAGTATTGTTTATGTAAAACATGTCATTTTATAGTGAAAGGCCTAGCAATGTACATTTTTAACCCATTTATCCAACTTTTATTGTAAAACTCTTCTTAAGACTACCATAAATAAAATTAAAACAACATGTGTTTAAAATCTAATATCGAGCCATTTCTACTTGAAATATATTCTCACTATGGTCAAGAATATTGACAAACTATCAAGGAAAAATTAATAACATTAACATAAAATATTTAACTCTAGAACACATGCTTTACACTCTTAAAAACCAAGCTTTTAGAAATTTGTTCATTGTTTCAAGAACACGAAATTTTAACATAATCTAACCCAAGTAACCTTCTAATTAAATGATAAACTAAAATCAAAACAACTCTCAACTGTATATGATATAATTTCAATAACATAGAAGGGTTCAAAATGTATTACCTATTAAAATACAGTGTAAAAGACTATGCATACTATACCATGACATTTAAAAATTATTTTATTTTATGAACACTCAATGATGGGTTATTTTAGAATTGTGTTTCCTAATAATTACTGGCAAATAATAGGAGAAAATTATTTTTTTAGAACAAAACACTTTATAATTAATTAAATAATAATATAATAACATGTTTATGATATTGTTTAAATTATCAAAACAATTATTTGACAATTCTTTATTTATTTAAGAGCAATAAAATAATTTTAATTAAAATATTTCAATACACTGTCAAAAACACTATGTGCGTGAATTCTCATAAATATTTTAAATGCTTGTTTTCTAGGGATAATAAAAATATAATTCGTAGTAATATTTCACATTACCTACCTGTTTCTCTATTTGTCATTTTAGTTTTTATAAATACATGTACTCCCTCTCAAACAATTGCTGTGGCCTTAATTCAAACAAATTTGTTCCATCTTTCTACAAGTTTATAACATAATATGGCCCTACATTTACGTAGCCTAATAATTAAATGGACAGCAAACATTAAGATACTAAAAATTAATGAACTAAAACTGTACATCCTTATCACACTAAATATAAGGTCATATAACAAAAGAAATAATGTGTCTAGGTAGTTCATATACCATTATAAGGATTAAGATAGAATGAAAATTTCAAGTTATAAAATATTAATTAATGTAATTTTTGATTATACCTAATGGCAATTATAATAGTATAGGTACTAGAAAACAAAAACAGAATAGATTAGATGTAAAAAAAATACGTATTCCTGAGAGTTATGATTTGATATACCTACAAATTTTAAGCAGTGATTAGTTAAACTTAGTATAATCAGTAGACAAAATGATTATACAAATCGTAATACATAGACTAAATACATATTTTTATGCTCACACAGAATACATTGAAGTAGGTAGCCTAGGTATTCAATATATATTTACCTATTATTAAATATGAATTAACGATATGAAATTCATTTACTTTAATTTACAAGGTACTTACTACTCATTTACGGTGTATACTGTATAAGTAAAAATGCGAAAAAAATAAATACATAGGTACACAGGACAAATCTGTAATGCAAACGACTGCTTAGTCTCGGAGAACAATGATTAAAGAAAATAAATAATAAATAATAATACGTATTCATATGCAATGCGGTTTTATGTTTTACTTTGTTTTATCAAATTCTAAAACAATAAACCTAACCTATCACATAAATGATCATGATTGCATATATACATGTTTAAACCATGTCATGAACATATAATTTTAGTATGATAGCATAAACGTATTTTGAAAATCGAATCCGTTCGCCACGGACGTTTCACCAAAATTCAAATTATTTATGCTTTGTATACGAAAAATGTTGAGCTAAATTCAACAATACGGTAACATAATTAATCGTATGACAAAATTGTATAACCACTATGGAATCTGGATTACCAAATGCATACCACGGATACCTACCAATCACAGCAAAGCATTTTTATACATATACATACTACACGCTAGCATGTATGGTGGAGACCCGCCGTAAGAACAATTTTTTCTTTATGATCATTGCAAAAATAATTTTGAATTCAAAATATTACAACTTATAAATATATAATAATAAATAAAAAAAATAGTGTAATACTACAAATGTCCTTTACAATATTTAATTTAACAAAAAAAACTCCAAATTTTGATTTTACAACGTTGCCACTACAACCGTTATTATGGTATATAAATAACCAACCTTAATTTTGAAATTTCAAAATTTTACTTATTTAGTTGAGTTTGAGTAGGCCGCAAATAACGTAATAGTAACACTTTCAATCACAATTTTTCAAATAAAAATTTGATAACATTTGAATTAGCTACTGTGATAATTTTCTGATCTTGCCATCCCACCACGCCCTCTAAATCAACCAAGGTCATTTTAGTCATACAATTTGAAAAACAAAATAAATTGAAAAATAAGTGTTAAGTACCGCTCTGTTGTAATGATAATATAAAAACATGAAAAATATTTATCACACTGTTATTATGCTATTGTGGCATAAGATAAAAATAAATAAAAATAATAGTGATTGCTATTTGACTACTGCCACTTTTTATTATTCATATATCTATTACCTAATAACATTGGCTTTAGGATAGACTAAAATATTAGAGAATTTTATAATTAATTATATCCTTATGCTTATCTAAAAATATTGCATTTATTATAGGTATAATTAATATTTAATTATTATAATAATACCTAATTATTTATACCAAATTACATCAAATTCTCTATAAATCAAAATGTAATAAAATCTAGCTGTAAAGACTGTATGAGAGTAAAAGTAGACTCATACCATAAATAAATAAGTAATATTTAAAATAAACGTTTCAACAATTTTTTTGAATATAATATTTTCAATTATTGTAATCCAGGGTCAGAATATTATTATTAACAAATATGGGATAAAGTAATAATCCTAATTCTATTGATTAAATACCTATATATTATAACAATATTGAGAAAATTTGAGGGTAGGTATAATAAGCAAGAGCGTATGCGCCGATTGCGCCGACGCCCTGTCACTGTACAGTTTAAATCTTTAATTATTATATTAGATGATATTATTGATATTCGACATGAGCGGTACAGATTAATGACTATTACCAAATATTTTTATTTTTTGCGTACCAACTTATATCAGTAGTGTTTTTTATTGTTTGGTCAAAAAACTTATGTACTTACAAAAAAAAATTAAATTAGATTAAAAAAATAAAATTATTTAGTAAAAATTTACAATTTTTTTTTAGTTAGAATAACATTCAGAACTTTTATAGATAGCTCAATATGTTTTCGCAATACCAGCACACAATGCTAATGAAAAACGTGTATTTTATTTAATGAAAATTGAAAATACAATGAACTGACCACTGACAAACGAAATCGTATGCAGTATGATACCGTGGAAAGTATTTTAATGTACAAGTACAACTACAAAAAACTAGATCCAAATTTTATGAGTATGTTAACATTTAACCGTCTTTACTTTCATCAGTTAAATGATCAACTGAATAGAGAAAAAAGAACCCAGATGAACTACAAGTAAATTTTAAATAGGTACTTATTTTTTTGTTTGATAATTCAAAAGAAATATATATTTTATAATCAATTGAACAATAAATGCAATTTTTGATATAAATGTGTTTACTTTTTTAAAATGTATAAAATAATGTCTTTTATTTTTAGGTAGGAACTACCTGTTATGTTTCTGAAATATTTTTAGTCTAATTTGCTTATTTTGCTGTCTCACTCTGAATTAATTAATTAAATTATACAACCCTAATCTTCAAATAAATTTAAAAAATGTCAATGTGTACTGTAAAAGTTTTAGTCCTACAATGTTTTTGATTTATAACAAAATAATTATTTATCGTTAAAATACCACTTAATATTTTCATGTCTACAACAACTTTATTATATTTACATAATTGTAAACTAATTACTTTTTGAATCATAATTGTTACTTCTCAAGTTTTATTCCAAATTCCTCAATTGGTATTTAGAAATTTGTATATACTATGCGCCGCCTTTGATAAATATCATGGTGGCGTCTAAACAAAGAGATAACTTGTTTTATAAAGAAATATTTGATACTTTAATTTTTGTTTTACAAAAAGATAATATTAGGGACATATTACTTTTATTATATTATAGTACCAATAATAATAATTTTAAAGTAATAAATCCTTTTTTATATTTAATATTATTTATTTTTAAGTTTTGTGATAGAATCATCAATTTAACCCAAGTATAAAATGTACAGTACTTAATATTGTAATATACCGGTTAGCGTATAATGGTTGAGCATTTAAATTATTTGACAAATAACTCTTACCATAAGCTAATTTTTTCTTTAACTCAATTTTTTATTAATAATCTAAAAGAACAATTTTGTTATGTCGACAAATTCTTACTGTTATGACTTTGACACAAACGCACATTTATTGTTTTTACCTTGCAATATAGAAAATATAAACAAATTACATTTGATGAACATTTTTAATTTGAACCAACCAATTTAATAATTATATTTATTATACTACGAGGTCTGTTCAAAAAGTACCAGGATTTTATTTTTAATAATTACAAAAATGAAGTTACATATTATTTAAAGATATCGCCTTTAAAATACTCTCCTCCAGACGATATGCAGTGGTTCCAGCGATCTTACCATTTTTCGAAAGTCCTTTGGAACTGTTCTTAAGTTATAGCTTTGAGTTCTGTTGCCGTATTCGCTTTAATTTCCTCTACGACTTGAAATCGTTGTCCTTTAAGCGTAGATTTTATTCTTGTGAAAAGAAAAAAATCGCATGGGGCTAGATCAGGAGAATAGGGAGTGTGCGGGACCACAGGTATTTTTTTTCAGCCAAAAATTCACGAATTGACAATGCTGAATGTGCTGGCGCATTGTCGTGATGAAGAAACCAGGTTCCACTTCGTCATTTTTCTGGGCGCTTTTTGCGGATTCTCTCTTGCAAAATGGCAAGATCGCTGGAACCACTGCATAACGTCTGGAGGAGAGTATTTTGAAGGCGATATCTTTAAATAATATTTAACTTCATTTTTGTAATTATTACAAATAAAATCCTGGTACTTTTTGAACAGACCTTGTATAATTTAGAAAATACAGCACTGAAAAATGTAATTGCATATTTAATATAACGTTTCAAATCACCAATTAAGAAAAATGAATTTTTATTATTTTGCAGCATAATATTATTTAATTAAAAAATGTAAAAACCAATACATGAAAGGAAATAAATACAAAACAGTAGTATAGTACTTAAAAAATACCGCATGCCTTTACTTTGAAAAATGAGTAATGTTTCATTAATAAACGTATTTATACAATTTAATGAGATAACAATACTCTCTCATATAATTTAAGAGGAGTTATCAACTCCAAACACATTTAATATTTAGTAAGTACTCATTTACAAATATCATGAACTTAGTTCGGTATATTAGCTAAATAATCAGCCACTTGTTGTTGATCAAGCTTTTCAAAAATAATTTCATTCTGTCTATTTTTACGACAAACGCCAACCTCAATATTGTCTGCAGTCATTTGTCCTTCAAACCCTTCTTTTAATGCTAAAATAGCTGTATGAATAGCATCTTCCAATTCTAAATCTTCTTTATACCTAAAACAGTTTAAAAATAAAGGTAAATGATAAATAATAATAATTTATTAATATGATTTGATTAATTACATTTTTTTTATAAATATACAGCAGTTCTTAATATTTTGAATTTTTAAAATTAAAATTAAACTAATAAAAATAATTATGATAAATTGTAAATAAGAGCCGCGGTGCTTTAGGAATGAAGTTCAAACCTAAAGGTACCACAATGCATAGTTAGTGAACAGCTGCTATAAATATACCATAAACAGTTAGATCTATTAAAATTATTTTAATGAAATGATAACAATTCTAGATTTCATAGTCTAATGGTATATAATGCTACTAAAATGGTATTTAATCTAATGAATATACATTTAAACAATGATTAAAAGTATATTAAAAATAAAAATATATTAAGAAATGTATTTAAAATTTACCTTTTTTCTAAGAACTGTTTGCTATTAACGTAATTTTTTCCCAGTGCTGTGGCCTTCCATGCAAAAAAAGCGCCAGATGGATCACATTGATAAAGTTTAGGACCAGTTTCATCCCAACCACACACCAACAATGATACACCAAAAGGTCTTACACCACTGAAAATCAATTAATCAAATTTTAAATTATTAATATCTTGCTTTTGTAATTTTTAATTTCCAATTATAAATAGTGTTTTTTTTTTCATAATCCAAAACATTCTTTAAATATTATTTTTGATGATGGACTAATAGTAATCAAAATATAACTCGGTCTAATATCATGGGTTTTATTTTATAGGCATTTTATTTATAATGTTTACTTAACATATTTATAATAATAGGACTCTTGCAAAATAAATTATTTCTTTAACTCAATAATAAAAAACAATTTTAATTATCTATTAAAAAGTCCTCTTCATCAACTGCCACTCCAAAACTCACGGTAACTTAAAACTCTACAATAATAATATTTCTTGGACATTTAATATCAAATACTTCGGAGTAGTTCTGGATTGAAAACTAACGTGGAATTCACATATCATCTCCTAACTAAAACAAGGTTACCAGAGACTAAAAATACTATACTCTTTGATCAACCGCCATACCTTATTAAACTGGAGATGTTCTCTCATGCTTTATAAACAAATTCTATGACCATTACTTTTATAAGCAGTTTTCTTATGGGAAAACTGTGCTAAAATCCACGTACACAAAATATAAGTATTCCAATCCAAAGTTCTAAGAATAATATGTAACACTACAAGGTTTTTTTCGTAATGCTTCACTTCACCAAGATTTCCAGCTACTCACAATAACTGAATACATAAAAAAATTAACAATCAACTTCTTCAATCACATCAACTCTGCTCACAGTGCAAAATTTTACAGTATAAATGATCCACTTTCTGTAAACTGACTCAAGCAAGGACACCCACATGACATTTTATTATAATCTAATCTTTTTTTTTTTCAATTGTAAATATATAAAATGCAGTAGTATCTATTTTTCTTTGTTAACTACTTTTATAATTAAAATACAGTTCATTGTCGAACACTTATATTATCATCATAACTGATTTATGATAAGTTAGTTGTAGCTATTCTTTTTCTAAATGTCAAAAAAAATTGTAACTATATTAGCAATAAGTTTAGATGACAATGTCAGGAAAACTTTAATTAATGAAAAAAAAAAATTTCTAATTAAAAAACTCACTCTATGTTATAAAATTTTAAATTGAACCCATATCAACATAAACATTTTACAAGAACAATAACATGGTATTCTTGTCGTATGCGATCTACCGCACACTTGTCATCTACCACACATGTTCTTATATGTCATATGCAGTCTATCACACGTCTACACACTTTTTATCTACTAATGATAACTTTCAACGATTTGACGGCAATGACGATTAAGTTTTATCTTAACGATGTGATTTCTATATCAATAATAAAATACCTGCTATAATAAAACTTGGGTCCTGCCAAAATCGTGACTGTAGTTGTAAACGCATAAGATATCAATTCAGTTTGTGCTGTAATACTTACATGATCCATTATTTTTCAGTTTATTTACTGCACTTTTTAACATTATGTTAGCCAAACATTACAAAATATAAAAAGTATGTTATAGACCGCATATGACGCAGTGGCGTAACTGAGGGCCCGGAGACCCCGTGCTGCAGGGGAGAACATAGTAATTTGGGGCCTTTGGTTATAGGGTTATATTTGGTATAACAATATTTTTGGGGCCAATTTTTTATTTTTGCGGGAAGCTCAAATTTTTTTACTACACCACTGATATGACGTATAAAAACGTGTGGTAGACCACATATGACATGTAGAAACATGAGGTAGACCGCATACGACAAGAATACTAATAACATTATGCAATTTTTATACTAGGCATAAAGATACAACTTAAAATCCTTTCTTTTCTTTTTTTTTTTTTTTGTAACATGTTAATTTATACAAACATTTAAAACATTTATTTTTATATTAAAGATAACATTTAAAAAATAATTTAATTAAACCAAGGCCTCAAAAATATCTTTGTGCATTAGTCATAACCATTAACACCACAGTACTCTTAAGCCAACATCCTGAAGTAACTTTATATAAGAGTATATACCTCTATAATGGCATATAACATTAAGAATAAAAATATATTTTTAAAAATAAACATATTTAATGCATAATATTTTATTAAAATTTATCATAATGGACTTGGTAAAAACAAAATTGACTATGCCTGAGAATAGGTTTTTTTATATTGATGTCTAAAAACAATTTTTTTTTCTGTAGAATATTGTAGACCAGACCACTATTTGAGGGGATATTTGCTTAGCACTTTCTAATAACATAAATTACTTCAAATAATTACCCAGATTGTGTATATTCTTGCATAACACTAGCCACTTCTTGTACCAGTAAAGCTGTAGGTATTTCTTCTTCAAATTTCAATTGGTATTGTGCTGCTTCTTTTCTTGCTTTTCTGACAAGAAGTCTATAGTCTGGTCCCATACCTTAAAATACCATAACCAATAGATTAAAAACCTTGAGTAATATTTATATTTTATTATATATAAAAATAAAATATTTGTACTACATCAAATTCATATTTACCACTGTAGACCATTCCAATGCTAGGTGTAATTTTTTGCACTTTTTCTACTGTTGTTTCATATAAAAGAGATTTACGCTTGTTTTCTGTGGCAACTACAACTCCATTAGAAGCTACAAGAAAAAATTTAATATCAAAATAGAACAAAAATAGTAAAAACTAAATGCTGCCACAATTACATGTTTCAATAACACCCCTTATTTTATTCCAACACACATATATATATATAAATTTCTGAACTCTAAATTCATAAATTGCATTATTTTAAAACAAAAAACAATCACCAAATAGACTAACATTTATTTAATTAAAATAATATAATAACAGTTGAGCTACAATAACTCGAAACATATTAAATCAACTTCAAACTTTCTAACTCTACACTGATACATTTTCAATAAGTCTAAATTATCGTCAACTATGAGTTAATAAACTTCAACTGTACTATTATTGCCTATTGGTAACAAGAAATTGATAAATCTAAACAATAACTTTATTTTAAAGAAATTATAGACACTTTTAGTATGTTTTAAATATTAATCAGATAAATACATGATTTTAATTAGTATTCAGTTAATTAAATTACCAAAATATAAAATAAAAATCTTTTTATACAAACCTTTAATACCAACTGATGCTGCACCAGCCGACACAGCCGCCAATGCATATTCAATCTGAACAAGTTTACCAGATGGACTGTAAAAGTAACATAAACAATTACAATAAATCTGAAGGACATTAATATTCACATTGATATTAAATGCTCGATACAATTTTGACAGAATAAAATTATAAAATATCATAAAACTGTCGAACAATGATAGAAAAGCTTAATTTTACCTGAATGTAGTTAACGAAAAGCTGTATCTTTCAGTAGCCATATTTGACAAAAAATGTTATTCTATTAACTAGGAAAAAAGAATAATGATATAAATCTTCAGTATTCCTCAAATAATCAAATAAAAATTATTAGCACAGAACAATTCTGTGTTGTTAGTATCTAGGATCTGCTATAGTCTAGAATCAAGATTACAATTACTAAGCGGAAAATTTAAAGTTTACAATATTGTACATTTGTGCCATAATAATTGTTTGAGGTTAAAAAAAATATATAGCAGTGACGTCACAACATTGTCACTAGGTATAATTATACATTATTATCACAATAAACCTTGTTCCACAGTCCGTGACAAGAATAATCAATAAGAAGCAAGAACCATTCTAGTGATAATGTGATAAGAATTACAATAATACAATGTTATTATTTATAAAAGATAATTTACAATTTATCAAAAACAGATAGGTATCTACGACTTACCACCCTATTTCAATTTAGTTTTTGGCATTTCGTTTGTAAAAATGATGAAAAATTTAAAAAACGTGGCGTCACAAAATTTATTGTTGCCTAACCGTCTGATAAAACCATCAAAGAAACAAAACCAATCAGAAGAAAACGACTGGTGAGTTGTAAAATGTACATATTATACGCTACTTTATTTTGAAAAGTAAACTCGTATTAAAATCTATTAATATTATTCATGAAAACCAACTACTTAAAATAGTTTATTAGATATCAACAAGTTTATGAATACGCTTTCTATTAATTATATTCCACTTAATGTATTAATACATTAGTATGTTTGATGTATACTTAAAATAAAATAAAAATATATAATAAACATTGAGTACCTATATAATTGTAAGTTATTTAGATAAGTATTTAGAAGTTGATTATATTGGTATTATACAAAGCATTTAAAATAATTGTTAGAAAAAGTATCTACTTGTATTCATTTAACATATTTAATTAAATATGGGAGTACATAAAGTATATATACTAGTTTTATTAATTGTCTAAGTGACTTTTTAAAATTTAAATGATTAGGCTTAGGTTTTAAATTTTATATCATTTTCTATAGTTTTACTTTAATATACTTGTGTAAAATTTTAATTATAAGTAATAATTTATAAACTGTTCTTTATAGATATTTTTGTGGTTATGTTGCATATCAATATATTTTTTTCCTATTATAAAATATATTATTTTAGTTCACTAGTAGAAACTAGTTAGATATAATAGCGCAACTAGCACTAAATCTTAGGGAAGCTAACTTTAATATTATACCAAAGGTAATCCATAGGGGCTTTACCCTAATACCCATCAATCTTCAAATTTAAACATTCCAAATATATCTACATTTACTTTTAATTATATTATAGGATAGTTGTTTACAAGTTATTCAAAATTCATTTTTCTTTTTTTTTATGGCTGTAAATTGTAAAATTTGCTCAGAATAAATATATGTATATTTTTTAATACTTAGTATGGATAAATTACTGAAACAATCCTATACCATCTTAGATCTCAAATAGAACTTATTCACCTCATAACAAAAAATGCATGCTCAGATGTATCAGAAGAATTGTACAATATATTAGCCACTTGAATCATCTTATACAAGTTTTGGATACATTTTCCTACATGAGATCAAAATTAATTGTTTTTTAATATTACAGATTGTATCTTTAAAAATAACCATTTTATTTTTTAAATCACATTTATTAATTTTAAATATCTTAATAATTTGTATTAGTTAGCAAATAAAAATTTTCTTACTGCTAAAAAATTAATCAAAAATATATTATCTTATAAGTGTATAACCAATACTTTTATTACTAAAATCTTTAAATAAATTATAATATTGTAAAGTTAAATTTAATTTTTTTTCTAGGTTATTAGTTGCTACAAATTGGTACTTTTGGATTTATACATGGACATTAATGGTAGTTGCAGTTATTGGCTTAGGTGCCACAATTATGTTGATGGTTGTATTACGGTTCACTACTAGAATGGAAAGTATAGAATTTTTAACTGACAGTGAGCTGACTAAACTTATGGGCAATATCGATTTAGACGATATATATAAAGTTGATGGTATCATGGAAGGGTTTAAAGACATACCATTAGAAATAATGAGTGATAATGATAATATACTTTTACATGTTGTTAACCCAGAAGACAAAAGTAAGTTGTATAAATCCAGTAAAGAATATAAGCTGTAGTTATTATGCACTGAAATTTATTATATTTTCTTTAGGTTTGGAATCAGCAATTGAACTTGGATTTTCTAAAACACAAGTAAAAAACATTGATTCATTCACAGTGGGAGATCCAGAAAACCCTATTTTTACTACATCATTTCCAAATTTTGGACTTCCAGAAGGAGTCCGTCATTTGGATGTAGCCACAGTATACACCAATCGGATAGTAAGTCCAATAAACGAAACTCTGATATTGAAATCTTCAAATTATACTCGGCTGAAAGGTAATGAAGGAACTGTCATTGATGGTTCTAAAATAAAATGGTCAGCCGAAGGAGATATATTTCTCAGATCAGTAAATGGCACAGTAGTACTAAGTTCTGCAGGAATTTACTTAGATGTACAGAATTTACCTGTAGTACTGTCAAACAAATTTGCTGCTCATCAATATAAATTATGCATATGTATGCCGAGCGGAATGGTATTCAGAGTTCCAGTGTCAACAAGTTACAATTCTCACATGGCTTGTAGTATGATTGATATAGGAGAAAGTAATCATCCGTGCAAATAAAATGGTAATTACTGTTATGTATAGTTTATTTAAATTTATAAAAACTCAGATAAATAGTTAAATCATTAGTTCTACCATTGTATATAAATACTATAATCAATGGTTCTATTAACTATAAATTAGTCTAAGAAAAAAAAATACCATTATTATTTTTCAAACTTGTTGTGGTTTAAGACTTCTTGAATTTTTTTTATTGTTATTGTTCAATATTCTATTTAAAATATATAATTATTCTATGAAATGGTGATATTCAGTACAAAGTTTGATTGTATATTTAGTTTTTTCACAAAGTTGTTAGTATTTTTAACAATATTTTCATATACATTTATATACACCACAATTTGCCCCCCTCCTCCTATAATTTTAATAATTTTAATTGCATACTTTAAACTTTAATGTATATGTCTCAAATACTAATAATACACATTTCTAATATAAATTATTGCCATAAATTTGAGTTATTTTAATTGCATATACTTACCATTCCATAACTGTTTTGAGTTGGTTAACTTAATAATTTGTACTTTTTTTAACGCTTGTCTTCAATTCCATTTTTTTTTAATTTAAATATCTCACTAACAAATTGTTATTGATCTTTCATGAGATTTTTTTTAGTAATGTATAGAAATTTATATGCCTAAATTAGTGTGAAATAAAATACATCATTGATATGGTTCATTGTTCTTGTATGGGATAGTTTTACACTTGTTTGGAACCTCAAATTGTTTGTATGCGTCATGCAAGTGAATCAATACTTGACACCAGTTACTTAATCCTAGGCTCTATTGCAATAATGCTATTGTCAATTTTTAATGCTTTTGTTTTTGAATATATAACTATTTATACTTTAATATTGTGTCAAATAATACGTAATGTAATACAAAAAAGCTCAAAGTAATTAACTTTACTATTAATGTCCCTTAATAATTTTATATTTGTGGCTTAGTGTATTATATGCTCTAGCTAATAAGTCATCAATATCTTAAACTGATTTTACTGAAATAAACATTTTTACTATTTTAACTGATTTTTTCTTAAATATTGTGTAAAAACATTTTGTCAGTATTATAAAACATTAAATAAAGTAAACATATACTTACCATTTGTAGACAAATGTGTATGTATTTTATATACATAAAATTACTAATAATTATTTATTTTTGATATTGTTTTATTCTAATAATTAAATGTACTTAAAAAAATAACATTTTTCTACTACTTGATAATTTTTTTTGAAAAAAAAAACTCCAGTGACAGTGCTAATTTTATTATAGTTTACTATAACTTTTTAATCTTGATATTAAGTAATCACCTCTAGGAATATTATTTTCATATACCATTTAAGTTTAAGCCAATAAAACTTTAAATTATCAGTAATGCTAATGTATTTATAGTTTATACAACAGTTAATTAATAAAATAATTTAATTTTTTGTTTTAGTTTATTCTGGTATAATTTATATTATACACTGTGGACGATGGAATCAATCAAACCATCAAGTAAACTCAAAATGTATCACAAAAAGAAAAAGTATTAGCCGAGAACTGAATGGATTTCAACCTATTAACTATCGTTTGAGGTGTATTTCATGTTAGTACAATTAAATATTTCATTGTTTGCTGAATTAATGAAATAACTCCAATTTAATTAGTTTATAGGTGGTAGTAAACAAATTAATATTATTGTTGTTGTTTTTTATTATTATTATTATTATATTATATTATATTAATATTAAAATAATACTACTAGTCTTAAAATACTAATCTAGTCACATTTGTACTTAAGTTGTGTATTTAACCACATTTAAAATATGTTATGATATAACTCTTGTTTTTATAATACAATCAATAAAAAAAATTGTGTTTTCAACCTGTCTTATATCAGAAGGAATTTATTTAATGAGAGGGTTGTACAAACAATGAAGTACTTGAATGTGTAAATATAATATATCGTAATATGAATTTATAATAGAAAATGAACCAGTTATGCACACTCAATACACACAAAAACACAAAATATATACACGAAAAATCACAAATTTTTAAAAACTAATTTATAACTATTGACTCAAGTACTTTCCATTGCTACTTCTTCATTTTCTGTTCCTGCCGCATCCACATCTTCTACCATCTCTTCTTGTTTTTCGTACGCTTTTTGCAAGTCTTCAAAAATAACAGTGTTGATAGACTTCAATTTTAGAATGTCTGAAAAACAAAAATTCAACATCAAATGTACATTCATACGTCAAAAGAAGTTGTACATACTATCGTTTCCATTTAGTACAGCAATAAAACCACCATGAGCCATCACGCGAACCAAATGTTGTGCAGTCATGCACAATAAATCTTGTTGTTCTAATGATAGTAAGGTTTGAATTCTTATGTTACCACTTTCGCAAGGATCTATTATTCCAGCTGAACCAGGAAGAAATAGCCCGCCAGCTAGTAATTGTATGACTCTCCTGTATGCTATCTGAATAGGTAATGTTTGTTTGTTGTTTAACAATGAACGATGAGCCTAAGGAAAATGAAAAAAACTGCGTAAGTTTCTTAAACTTGATGTGAAAAAGTCATTGTCATTCAACTAATAATTTATTTCTTAAGTTTCAAACAATTCAAACTAACCAATAAGTCTATCATCCATGGATTTAAACACTTAAGTCCACTGAAACGGTTGCGCAAATCTTTAAGAAGCCTAACAAGCATCTTATTTGATGAATGAGAAGCATTGTCATCAAACCACCGACTGCAAATAAAAAAAAACAAAGACATTAAGTGAATACTGAAATTATCACTAAAAATATTAATATTTAAATAATAAAATTAAAAATAGTAATAGTTGTTGATTAGCACTCGTAACTTGAAACTCTAAAACAGATTGTTATAATCACAATAATATGCATTTAATAAATCATATAAGTATTTAAATATGCACTAAAAATGTTAAATAAGTAAAAATATAAATTTTTTCTATTGGTTCATTAAAAATGCCAAATTTTTCTTTGTTGGAACATTAGACTGGCTAAGTTCAAAAAAAAAAAAAAATAAAAAAAAAATAACCAAAATTTTCATTCATAAATCTGTAAAATATTTTTTAGGCATCATTAAAAAAATGTGGGAAAACTAGGTTTACAAATCAATGAGAAATTGTGTTCAAGTAACTGGTTGTTTCTAAGAAAAAATGAAAACATCAGAGGATACCTATAAACTTAAAAAATATTATTTATTAACGCATGCACTACAATAGTAAAGCCAATTAATTAACAATACTATTAAACAGTCTATTTATCAGTTGACAAATATACATCAACCAATATAATATTTAGTGCCGAACATAATAATTTAAATATAAACTAATAAACACTAGCATAGTAGTAATAAAATTTCTAGATAATTTAAATATTTCTTCTATAAAATTATAATATAAGTGTAAAATAATGCTAAAATCACAAAAATAGGATAATAGCATCAATATTTAAAAATATGTAACTATACTTTTCATATTATATTACTTGGTTATCTAAAACACATTTATAATTTAAGTTTTCTAAAATAAATATTAATTATCATATCACAACCTATATTATAATCTATTACCTATTTACCTACATGTAATATTATTTAATTTATGTATAAGCAATATGACAAACAAAATTTGACTAAAGAAATTTTTTAGAGCTAGAAATTTATTTTGAATTTAAAAATTAAAATTTGTGTAAATGAATATAATTATCATAGTATTTTTTTATATTAATTGTTGATGATCTATGTCCTATAACAAAAATTCAAAATTAGCATATAATTTTAAATTATATATTATACTGTAAGGGATAGTGGTTGGATCATTGTTTAAATACTTTTTTTAGGTTTTGAAATATGCCTGCCATGTCAATGTTTTTAAGTACTTGTATTTATTTATTTTTTTTTTGTTACACAAATTAATCAATAATTCTGAGAACAATGACAAAGATGTATGACGTATGAAACTAAATAGTTAACATACTAAATATTTTAATAAAAAATTACCTATGGCGTATGGCACCCATGTGTAGTTTCATTGCATTTGCATCCAAGTGTAGACCAGATGTAAGCTTCTTTAAATTTGTAGATATAGTAGAAATTAGTATACGTACAGTACCTTGTGATGAAATAACATCAAAACCAGTGCTGTCTGGAGCCATCAAAACATCTAAAAATGATATTAAAAAAACAAATTAACACACACGATGAATATAATAAAAAATAATTAAATAAGCAAATTCTAAACCAACCCTCAGCAATTTGCATTCCACTTGGATAACTTTCTCCAGTTGGATAACTTTCTTTGAAGTCAGCTATAATTCGCTGTGATAAAGATATTACACTCTCTTTAGTCGGTAAAGTTTTAAAAATAACCACTATGTCAGCCACAGTGTGGCCTTTCATGATAGTCGCTTTTTTAAAAGATCCAACTACTCTAACCTCTTCAATCTATAATGTAAACATAATAAACATAATATTACAAATTGAGAATAATTAAAAGTATATGCCATAAAAATAAACCTACAGATACTTCGGTTTTGCCTGGGGATATAATAATATTATCCAGTATAGACTGTATTTTGGTAACAACTCCCAACAGGGATGAATGATCTTCGGAACTGGGTGTTAGCACCTGTGCCCTTTTGAGCAAAGCCTAGAGAATAAAGATATATTATAATAATAGGTAGGTATACAATGTTTTTGTATAGAAAACAATTGCAAGATTAGTCAAGGAATATACACTTACAGCATTGAAAGCTGATTCTTCGGTAGTGTGAGCGCCAGGCTTAACACGAGGGAAAGCGCCTTCGCAAAGGACTATATCAAAAGGATGTCTTGGAACTCTGCGGGACATGAATGGAGGAACCATTGGTCCGGCTAATGATGGTGGAAATCTATTCATATTGATACGTCCACTACCGCGAACCATTGGTTTTCAAAACAAACCGTCGAATACTGACAAACTTAGACGACGACAAGTAGTTTCTACTAATAAATAAATAAATATTTAGTTAACATAAATATAATATTTGAATAGAGTTTATGCATATCTAACCATTAAACAAGAGTAAACTCACAGAAGACAAAAAAGTGAAGACCGCAGGGTCAACACTTGGCAGACGGTAGACGCTACTACGCTGGAGCGGTGAGTAGTAGATAAATTACAATATAACGATAACAACAAGTTTAACAACATAACCTCTAAAAAAGTCAAAGCCATTGACAGATAATATTGTTTCGTGGAGTAAAAAATATATATAATTTATTCATTCAATGATAACAATATCATTGTGTAAAGTTTTTTTTAGCGCCAACTCATTTTAAACATTTTTTTTTTTTATTATATTTTTTTAAATTTTATTCTTTTCTATAAAAGTATGTGCTCTGAAATTAGCATCGCATATTGTAACGTACATCAGACTTCCACAAATTTTAATTAAAAAATAATATTTTTGAATCTATAGTTTCGTTGTTCTAAATTATATTACCTACCTACCTGTAATAATAAATTAATACGCGAATTCCTGATTTATAAGTGCCGTTGTATATGTAATAAAGTGATAAACTTTATATATTTAATATTTTAATATTGTTTTAAGAGTAAATTGTTGACTTTCAGTGAACTAAACACTATTCGTTTTTTTTTCTCTAACACATCTACAACGTATAGACAAAATGTATTTATACAGAGCAACCAGCAGGTAATCTTCAAGTAAAAAAATTTTCCAAAAATTATAAAGAATAATATGTTTGATGATATGATGTATAACTTTTTTTAAATATTATCTCAAAAAAATGTGATAGGTACCCAATACCCATATTAAATAAGTAAATTTATAGTAAATTTTATTTTAGTTTTTCACTCAAAAATAAAATAAAATACAAAACCAATATGCCAATAATTTTCAAAAATATTATTTTCTGTATTTTTTTTTTTATAAAAGATTTCAATATAAAATTACTTAAAAAACTATAAAAAAACGAATTTGCATGAATGCGTTTCGTTTATGTTTTGCGTGAGTCAAAGATAGAAAAAATAAATCCAAACAACATCCTCTTAGTACTAATGTTATGTCCTCAAAAACTACACTTTACGATAATAATAATCATATCCAGACTGTCCGGTTGAATCAACTAAATTTGATTATTTTATTTTAAAATTAATAAAGAGGAAAATATTCTATAGCTTCTCATTGAATTGCATTTTTCAATATTGAATATTTTAATCTCAAACTTTATTTGCCTTTAAATCAAAAATTAATTAATTTATGTATACAAAATATATTGTTTATATAATAGTTATAAAAATTAAGTTCACAGGAATATTTATTAATTAATGCGATAATGCGTGATATAAGTTAAAATTTAAAAATCACTAAATAATTAAAATTAAATAAATTTATAATGTGAGTACTGAAAATCATCTAACGATATTTGATCAGTGATCACTTACGATAGTACAACACGACCTTAAGACGCTATCTTGACGTACAGCTATTGACTTATTAGTTATTGTAATCTTTCTCAAATTTGAATAAATCAAACATTTTTTAACCGTTTAGCAACTTATAATAGTTATTAATTACCCATTGGAAGGCAACTAGTATAAGATTCTTTTCGTTTACGAAAAAATTTAGGATACATTAGTAAGCAACTCGTATGCGTCTGTTTCAATAATAGAAATATTTAGGTTTACGTTAAGTAAATACCTACGTACAACACACCTCATTTAGCTCATAGGATATAATAGTATAAAATATAAAATGTACAGATATTATATTAACTATTTTAATATTTTACAGTTGTTTGTATATTGTCTATATTTTATACTTATTATTATCTATGTTTATAATTTATTATAAATTATAATACATTTCTGTAGCTGCATGCCATCACTACTGATTCAATTTAATATGCTAAACTTAGAGTAAGGAACTTAACAATTTTAAACATGCTGAAAAATATGATACCCACGTGAAACTATGAAAATTGAAAAAAATCTTTACTTTTGCATGGTGTTTTTCTATAAATACATTAAATATTGACATGTAGCTTGTAGATCTTATGCAGATTCCAGACACACTTATAATTATAATTTATGACATAATTATACGTGGACCAATCAATCTATTTCAGTCAATCACATTGTTCTCGAATACATTACCGGATTAATATAATAGGTATACTTACATTGCAGTTATGTAGTCTATTTACACTGTAATATCTATAAAATAATTATTAAATACGAGTATATTCAATATTGAATGTGTTAGATTTCGCAAACAGTATACATATTTCAAACGTTAAACGCGCATGCAAATTTATTATTAATTTTTATGGTTAATAATGTAATATTTTTAAATTTTACAATAGCTTGCTGATCTCATAACATTAAAATATATATCTATATTTTTTACATTAAAAATAATCAATTATTATGTTCTAAAAAATCATTAGAGTGTATATAATTGAATACAAAAGATACTCATATTAGTGATATATTATGCAATGTTTTGCATGTCTCAATGCATATACTGCTGTTATATTTCAGTTATACCCAAATATAAATTAATTATTATAATACCTAATGGCTAACATGTTTATCATTCACGGTTTGTTAATTGCAATGTTCGTTCTATTTCAATGTCACTATGTCAGTTACAGAAATAAAATTGCGTTTTACAAATTTCGTTGTACATTATTAAAAAAATTCTGAAGTACCTCTACTCTCTAGTCACTACTCATTTGTATTTAATTTGAGATTGTCCGTAACTTCAATTGAAGGTCTGCAAGTACTTAAGCGTTGTATTTAACAATGTACACATAATCTGCTGACAAACGGGAAAAAGTTTCTAAATGTGGGTTAAAAGTGAACGTTTTACTAAAAAATTTAAATCAATTTTATAATATAATATCATGACTTGATCGAGTTATAGTTTATTCTTAGTGCATGAATTGTGCATTTTTTATTACTATTAATAAGTAAACATTCTTATTTTATTATTATAGAATATGAGTAGAGCATCGACTGAAAAAAAGAAATATTGATTATTTACATTATTGATTTGCGTATAATTATAATATACCAATAAAATAACTTTACAAATAACTAATACTATAATAATTTTAAATTCTGAATGGAGTAATGAATGTAGTGATTATACAAATAAATATTTATTTGTGTCTAAAGCATTCGGTCAATTATAATAATAATAATATACCTACAATACAGTAGTATAATACAATGGCATGCATATAAGCAACGTAGACGTTGCTAAAACGTTATGGGTATATTTTTAAATACCTAACTAAATTAAAATGTAATTTACGCTGTTATCAAGTTTTAACAATGTAAAATTAAATATTAAATTATGTTGATGGCATTATTTTTAAATATTATTGTTATTTATTGCCTATCGCTAATCTAAAAACAACACCGTTGATTTCAGGCATTTTCGGTCGTAAACGGTATAGATAACAAGCCAAGAAAACTTGATAAAATGTCTCTCGAACTTTCAACACATAAACGTTATCGCCAACAATAAGTATGTAAACAATTCTAATTTATTTACCTATTATGTATACAGTATATTATGAGAGTTAAAAGTTCGTAGTATAGAAATAATTGCATTAGGTTACCATAGTGATTTTAATCAATATCAATATATCATTTTATTTATTTCATTTTTGGAAGTGTCATCATCAGCTATCGCCTCAAAATTAAGAGTTCCGCAGGCACCCCAAAAAAAGTCTATTTTAAAACAAAACGAAATTTGAACTTGACTAATGAATAATAATTCTAAAAAAATGAAGAGAAACATGAGTATTGGCAAAACTTTTTAGTTATAAAAATAGTTAAAGATTTTTCCTGGTATCAGAGATAAAACTTTTTAATTTTTTATTAATACAATAAAAAAAAAATATATATATATAGAATAAATAAAATGAACAGAGGTCTCTTCGAAGCGAGTACAATGATTTTATACATACAATTTTTACTTTTTATTTTAATGATGTTAAGAATAATTATAAATTAATGTAAAGAATAAGATTTTCCAATGCAAAATACTTAAAAAAATGTGTGAGTATAAGAATAATTTAAAAAAAGAATAAGTTGCGGATGACAATGATTATACAATAAATTTAGAGAGGTTTTATAGTGCTCAAGGTTAAACTAAATTAAAATGAAACAATTATATCATAACTAAAGAATGATAATATTTGGTAGACATTTCAAGGTTATAGGAGTTTTCTTTTTTAAATAACAAAAAAAAACCAAATAACGTGAATTTTCTCGCTTCCTATGTTTATATTTTTTTTTTTAGTTTTTTCTTATTTATAACTATTTTTACTTTTAACCTCCCAAAATATTCAGTAGATTGAATTTTCTGTCTCAATGTTAAAAATCTTATTTTTTTATTTATAAAAGATTCACTCAGAATATATAGGTAATATAATAGCTATACTGATCAGATAAGTCCATGATAAAACCTTTTATAATAATTTTTTTTTTTTTTAATTTCAAATCATTCAAATTGACCGTAAAACATAATAAAAATATTCTGTGTATTCATAAGATAAAAGCTAATCTCTAAGATACCATCAGCTCGTTTCGCTCCAATTACGATCCTAAAAAAGGAAATATAATTTCTCATCTCTATTAAACGTTTGCAACTACCTTGACATGTAACTTACACAGACAATAACTTATTAATTAGTAAACACCTGTCTGTTAGAATATACTGATATTAGGCCAGCTACTGACATAAATAGTACTATGGGTGAGAGATACATATCATTAATGTAAGTATATATGATAGATCAGAGAAAAAAAAAAGTCAAATATTATAATACCTATATAAGATTGTTTACAAAACGAAAAGATTAAATTTCTTTATTAGATATATTATGCTACACGGCAAGTGGGTCATTTAGTTGGAAATCTTTGAATGATATTATAATCTACAAACAAAGGTTTTTGGTGGGGATTCCGTGTTGAATGATTGAGGTTTTTAAGAAAATAATATTATTTACATCAAATTAATTTACGGCTGATATATTTTAAAATAATTTTTATGTAACACACGTTTTGAAAATATATAAGTTTTGGATACACAATAATATTATTAATATAATAATTTTTGTGTAGATATATTTCAATTAAATTAAAAAATATATGTATATTAAAATATCGTAGAAACCAATGAATGATCACAATTCACAAATAATGTTCTTATACATTACATATTTAGATTTTGTCTTCTTTAAATTATTGCGCCACCACTCCAATACATATTAATATCTGTTCCCCATATCTTTGTTACATGTACTCGTATAATCATATTATAGTAAAATCATGTTCTATAAAATCAAATTATTAATTTACGTTTTAGTTTAAAGTTGTATGATTTATAGATTACCCTAAAATTAATATCGACATAATAAAAAAATTAAATAATTACAACTAAAACCTCCGAAACCTTGAAATTTATTAATAAAATACAATTTAAAAACTACTGAGAGTGCTTTTATTTTTAAAGTTATAAAATATCTAAAAATATAAATCAACCCAACTTCAATTTAATTACACTTTATGCAATATTATTACGTATATTATATGCATGTGAGTATGTAACTAACTACAATGACAAATAATATTAATTTTTAATTTGAGTAAATAGTAGATAATATAGTGCGTTCTAATTTTTTCTTTTATGATTAGGTACAGTTTTTAGATTTTTTGTGTTCCTATGATGCAAGAAAACGCGTACCTAGATACTAATAATATTATGATAGTACAAGTCTGACCGTGTAACAAAACACATTAAAATGTTTGACGTTAAAATAGTATATACTTACCAAATATCAATGCATAGGTTTTGTCTATATATACATGATTAGAATGTCGTAAGAATCGATCTTTATTCGTTTTCTTTATTGTTTTGATATTGTGCCACCGATTAACGATCTATAAGTTTATGCACGTTACCTACATACAAAACACTTAATTTTGTTTAAACCTTTCGACTGTCACAATATTATAATTATATACAATTTATGGACCTTGACCATCACCTAAAATACGCTTATACGTCAACACTGAGAATATTTTAACTAATATATTATACTGAAAATTAAGAAAAATGTTTGTCGTTTTATAGATAATATATTTAATAACTGGGTGACAATTCGACAATGACGTTTAGTAAATTAATGACGAAATTTTAAATTATTTTACAATTTTATTTGATGGTAAACGGTAATTTATTTTTATGTTTAATTTTGTTATTTATATTTTTATCATTTCATTTGATAATTTGAACTTGTAAGTAAAAATAATTATTGAGATTTTGTGCGATGGAAATCCGTGTGTAACCGACAACCGTTTACTGTAGGTTTTTATTAGATAATTCAATGCAAGAAAACACTATTGTATTGACAACACTCCTACCACTCACTTGAGCACGCTACTGTCCATACCTATTAGCTGAATATTTTTTTTTACTTTGAACTTTCAAGCTATTAAGAAATTTGAAAATATAATACAATTTTAATTTTTTGTTCTATTTTATACTATGTAGTTTTTTATACTTACATAATATTTATATTGAATGTCATCCATTATGTTATAATTAAAAAGGTTAAATTTAATTTATAAATTATTTGTACTTGTTTATGTGTTCCAAGTTTTGATAGTATTGTTAGATAAATGTAAGATTTTGTTTACATCATGTTGATTTTAATTACGACATGTAGCGTGGAAAATTATTTTTTATTTTTGATGGCATTGATGTCACCCAGTGATAAATCTTTATGACTATTAACTGCGCCTACACCAACATAAATAATAATAAATGTTGAAAAATAAATAAATAAGATGAAAATCATACAGTTTTTGGACAAAAACAAAGTAAAAACCGCATACATTCGATTGTAAATCAAAAAAAGAGTTATCTATTTCATAATATTACAAGTTAATAGGTATACACATATCCAATAATAGACAGTCTTACCTTCACACTATCGGTAACACTCCGTGGTCTACATAATATAATATTAAAACTGTAAATAAGTACGTAAAAATAAATTTCGTAATCACAATAAAGCTTCTAAAAATTGAATGCAGATTTATGTAGTAACTTCTTTATAGGTAGTCCGGATATTAACTTTCATTTTACGCTGAACGAATTTCTTTTCAAAGCAAAAAAGTATTTCATATTACGTAACACTTTGTAATAACCATGGTCATTTATAAATATACATTGTAAATTTAATCATATATCATGCAACCATACAAATATCATTTTATCTTATACTATTAAATACAAACTAAATATTTATTTGTTAATTTTTTGAAAAAAAAAATACTCATAGGCTATAGATTTGTTTTTACCTTTATTTCACGATTTTATTCTTGTAGTTACAATTTTCAATAATAGATGAATATAGTTGGTCTCTAGTTTTTTTTTAACGTCTACAAGGGTGAAAATTTACTAATAACCATGGTCTGTATTTGAAAAATAAGTTCGTACGATCGATCGTTTGTCTATTATTTAGTGTTCTCGGAAATCATAATAAACTATCAAATATAATATGCTTGAATAGTGGAATCGATTTGATATTATTACTTATTAAACAGCCACACTACAACGGAGACCGGAACGAAAAACTCGATACAGGCCCGGCATGTATTTTAAAATATAATGAGCCTGTGCTCCGGGCGACTCAGCTGCATGCTCATTCGAAATAGATAAATAATTATCATAGCGACCATATAACATTATAACTGCCTGCCTACCAGTTAATAGCTGTAACCACGCGCGTATTATACTCGAATTTTTCTCGCGGGTCATTTGCGCGCAAGGTCACCGAAAATCTAGAAATTGAAAAGTCGGCCGATGCAGCCGATTATCGTACGGTTTTACTTTTTTTGCGCGGCCTAGTTGTAATCGCATTATATATAGGTCCATTTTGCGCAGAGTTGCGTCTGCCCGCGGAAAAATGGAAAACGGGCGGGGACACGATGAGTGGCCAATATACGTGACCCATCACGAGGAGATGAAAGATGATGGGTAAAAAATTGACTACCGATCTTCGCTTTCACCGTCGTTTGGTGCCAAAAATCCCAAAGTTAAAAAAACAAAACAGCAGCAAGCAGAAACTGCACACTCGCGATCCTGTCGGGCGACGTCGCCGCCGCCGCCGCTATCCATCGCGTGCGGTGAAAGTGCCACGGGCGGTTTTTAAATTGTAAATGCGACCGTCGTCGGCCAAAGACTGCAACAGCGACCCAGTCGTGCCGGTACCTCCGATCACGCGATATATACTCTCTCGGACAATACATTACTTGTATATTTTTTCTCGCGGAAATCCCTAGTTCCCTAGCACCGATATCCGAAACAGAACGACGTTTGCACGGCCAGTCGAATTTTTGCACTTTCATCATACCACCGTCCATAATAAACAATACCGACTAAGCGATCCAATAATCATATACGATATTATTATTATAGCCGTCACAGATCGTTCTATAATCTGTGTACCTATACATAGACTCGACCGCGAAAACGCGTAACGGAAATCTCGGCGCATCGAAATATTTATTTATTATCGTGCTCGTGACGCGATCGCTGTGACTGATGTGAACTATATTGGCTATGACTTTGGTCGTCAGCCGCCGCGGTTGGTTCAGTGGTGGTGGCGGCTGCGGCGGCGATCTCGATGGACCTGACAGGGTGCACGTCCGCTTTTTTGCGGATCGTCGGCGGCGGCGTCGGAGTTGGCGGTCCGTTGCTTTTCCTGATGCTCCTTCAACTACCTTCGTCCCAGTTGTCAGTCGGGACAGTGACAATAGGGTTGGGCCCGATCGATCGTTGGCGACCGCAGAGATTTGGCGGCGGTATCGTCGGAGATCGCGACGAACAGTTGCAGGACAACGAGATCGTCGAAGACCGTCGCGCTAAACCATCGATTCCTCTCCCGCCCGTCGAACCCTTCTTCGACTATGCCGCTTCCATATACAGTTGAGTCGTTATTATAAAATATACTTTTATGATTTTGCACACCCCGAATCCCCTAACATTTTTCTCGCCTATAACATAAATATTGCACAATAGTGAGTATCTAACCTACTGCAGCGAGTTCATATAGTTTCAAGTGTTAGTTTCGACTTTTTATCTGACAAAAACCATATTTTTTTTTTGGAGTTGACTCGATAGTTATAGGTAAAATATGCAAGTTGTACATCTGCGAATAACTTAGATTGACAGCATTAATAAATTTGACCTAAGAAGTCGCTTCTCGCTAAATCCATTACGTAAAATGATGTACGAAAATGAAAACACAAGTTAATTATTGTCAAAAAAATTATTCGTAACACTTACTTTAAGTTCACACAAGTGGACGATTCTTTAACCTGTAAAATTCTTACAGCTCTATAACTAACACCTAAAATCTATTAATTGTACAAAAATACTTTAGTAAATGATTATGTTAATAAAAACGAAAGTAACAAAACGTAACTTATACAGTTTGTTTTAGTTTTTACACGTCGGTTTAACTGCAGTAGATTTAAATTTGTTCAATCTTGCTAAATCAGTGTACGATGGTTATTTTAATTATTCGTAATAAACATATTATATTATAATATTATACTCGTACGGAGACTATGAAAAAGAATAGCAATCAACCCGGTTTCAGTTTTTTTCACTTCTTCTGGTTTGGTTTATAATAATGGACGGGGTTTCCGCATTGTATGAGCGTCGAGTAGTGCTCATACGTATATGTAGACATATGCCGACTGTGCACACGTTGACACGTATAATATATATAAGTCATATTTGCCACGCGTTTTTAATAACGTGTTCTCGAGTATAATATTGTAATATATATGTTTATACTTACCAGTATTCACGAAACGTGTTATTAGTATGAATGATTTGACAGTAATGCTGCACTTCGTATTATGTATTATATTATTATAATGTATTTAATAAGGTACTAAATACACAAAACTAATACGTGGTACTCGTAGAATAAATATAACTCCATATTATTATAATATCCATGTATATTAACGAACTCGTTTTGTTACCGATCGAAGGACATTGACGCATTTTTTTTTTTTATTATTTGAAAAGTCGTTTGCTTAAATAAATAAAATAAATAAATCGCTAATTCATTCGTAGAAATAAAACCACCATACAATATGCCATATATGCGGCATGCACGTATACTTTTAAGTTTTAATACAACATTATTATAAAAAAGCTTGTCAATAAAACTATTGAAAAATGATGAAGGCATTAAGTACTTGTATTATTACTAGTAAAACTATTCTTAAGTGTAAATAATGATTATTTTACAAGTGATGCACCTCACCAACGAATTAGCGTAACTAACTATTAACTAACAAGCTATAAGTGGTGTTTTATGATTTTAATAATGAATTTAACTCGTTGTACAATTATTGAATATAGTAGATATAAACATATATCGACGATTTTCTTAGAAAAAAGAGCATACATTAAAAATAAAACATGTTTGAGATCATTTTGACGTGGACACCCTAATGGATGCATATGACAAAGTAATTTTTGAAATCAACAGATTTCAAATTGTAGTCATAAATCTACAGATTGTTTAGATTGTTTAGAGATTCGCTATACGGTAACAATTCATTAAATTTCTACACGTCTTGATGAAAATAGGCTACCTAGGATGAATACATAACTTCGTATTTTTCGTAACATGCACCTTTTTAAGTTAGCTGACACGCGTAAAATGTTGATACTTGTATGACGTATACAGCTACAATAAATAACATAGTATAATAATAAATAGGTGATGATATTAAAATATATAATATAATAGGTAATTCAATAGTATCTGTATAAAAACCTGAAAATCAAAACACTTACAATGTTTAGCAGTTTAACGTAATAATGAAAATTTAAGAGATTTTAACATTACATTTGATGTTATTTTAACGATAGTAAATAATAAAATAAAAAAAATATTACAATACTATCACATTATTGATTTCATAAATTATCATTAATTATCACTAGGGTTCGAATTTGAAGGCAATATAATCAATAAAAAATGCCTTTAAATTGTGAAAAACGGCAAAAAAAGCATTTAATTTATATAAAAAACCAATTAAAAAATTTGCTAAAAAATTAAATAAATTAACTAATTTGTATTAAAAAAATAAATCATTATCATGTACTTAGATAAGCTATTTTCAATAAAACGTTGACGGTTATTTTATTATTATTATTATTATTAAAAAAAGGCTTTTGCTTTCAAATCCAAACACTAATAATCACCATACTAAATTGTTTGATTTATTGTCTCTATACAGTTTACATTTTAGAAAATAATTAGTACTAATACTTAAAAACTCAAAATATTACTTTATTATTGTGCATATAACTTTATCTTTCTAATATATTGTGTACAATATGTCCCGAAATTTAACATGCTTATTGTAAATAAAATATTAAGTAGGTTTCTAGGTAAACATTTTCCTGTTTAGTATTATTGAATAAAACCCGTATTATTCTCAACAGCTTTGATTATTGCCCGATTCCCGTTAGTTGTTATAGTTTGTTGGATGTTACTTACATCCATATTATATTATTTAATGTCAACGGTCATATATTCAAGAATTAAAATTATTATTTATTTTATAACTCATTACGTATTAAAAATTTTAAATATTTGATAGTTTAAAAAATTTTTGAAGCTTGCCAACAAATAAGTAGATTGTGTATAAGCAGTATACAAGAACCTACTATTTTAGATTAATCCAAGTTGTCTAAGTAGTTTTTAGTATCTAGTAGTCGTTATTAACGAGGTGGAAATATTTATTTAATAATTCAGGAATTAAAAAGAAATGTAACATTAAGCAAACCAGTTTTGTGCATGGAAAAACAAAGTAGAATTTCATTTAATAACAGTTGGCACTTGTCTAGAATTTAGTTATATAATATGCCTAGGATCTATATTAAATCTTTGCCCTCCGGTAGGTATTATTTTTTTCAAATTTAACCTATAGGTGTTTATATCTTTGGGGCCTTGTGAAAAAAAAAATTGTCTGCTTCACTTGTCACAGTATATCATATTTTTTTAAACTCTAATTACTTGTTTGTCTGTTATATACATAATGTATATCAATATAATATATTATATAACAAGAATCACTAAATATAAGTAAAGTGTATGAATAAATTGTACAAAAGAAAACAATGTAAATACTAACAATATAAAATAACTAAAATTATTATTACAGCAACGTGATCACTTAAAAATGTTTTTCTCATTGTTGGTAAAAATGATAATAGGTACATTTTATAGGTTGAAGTCTTTCAATTTTCATCTTCGCTATATTTAATAATAGAGCAATTCTTTTACTGCCGATACAATACATTGTCTCATAGAATTTCTCAGATAATTTTTCATTAACTTAATTTTTGAAAAATTATTGCCGAGTTCCAGTTTCAGTAATTAATACAAATTATACTTATGCATTATGCACTTATACCAGAAAAAAAATAGCTTTATTAGAACCAGTCCAGTACAACTTTGCATTCAGTAATTGTTACAATTTTACAAATACGGTGGTTCAAAAACAATATATTGAAAAAAACATAATAATTCCACGAACTAAATGAAGAGTTGTGATAATAAAGTTTTCAGACCACTAGTTTTTTTTTTTAATCATAAAAATTATGAATGCCTAGATGAATAAAACGGGTTAATAAAAATTAAGTATTTTAAAAATGTAATAATTTATTTTTAATTTTAGATAAACGAATAGTTATTTTCTTTCCGCGACAAAAAACATAATTTTTGTGTAAAAATACTAGCAGAATTTTTAACAAGAGAATTTTATTCCATTATTTTTTAACATCAGGGAAAATTGTTGATAAATAATTTTCGATATGATAATAAGCATGGTATTTTATCATTTTAAGTTTTAGTATCTCTAAAAAAGGTTTTTAAGATTTTTATGTAAAATATATGCTGATGTACTTACTGTATTTATTTACAAAATCATACGATGATTTTTTGGTATATTCTTCGGTTTTTTTGCCATACTATGATTTTATCTTTATACTATTTTGTAAGGTATATTATATATATTGAACTTAATTTTTCTCTTTTTTTGTTAATTACGTATAAATCATTTTATTTTTTAATTTATTAAAAATTAATTCTTTTACTATAACACACACACTTTTTGAAACTGGCATTGCATTTATATTTTTAAATTAAATATTTATTATCATAATTATATTAAACTTTCCTATTTGATATTAGATTAAATTAAAATTAAAAAATTGACCTGTTAAAATACAATCTATAAAAACAAAAATACATTTTCCAACAATGAAAATTTAATTTACTAATATAAAAATATAAAATACCATAGTAAAAAATTAATAAAGACTAAAATTCAATTAGTATTTATGTGATATTCGATTTAAGGTTGTTAAATTCATAAATAAAATTTATATTATATTATATTGAGAATACATTGGTAATACAGTTCTAATTCAACCTACTTAAAATAAAATATACTATAGTTAGTATGTTTAATACCAAGTTTATATATATTCATAATTCATACTATGATCGAAAAGAGCTAGTGACATGCATTATAATAACTATGATAGACATCGTCGAGAATAATAATACAAAATTGAAAATAGTACTTATTAAATATAGGTACATAATATTGATGGAATTGGATGCATTTGATCTAATAAACTAATTTTCATCAATTTAGTAAACAATTAGGTAATACAATAACAAGAATCAAAATAAATAGGGAAATTTTCTCGAAACTATTGTGGTACAGAGAAAGTTAACTATATCTAACTATGTATAATACATTAAATAACTAATCAAAACATAGTAAAACGTTAAGAAGCCTTAGAACCCAAGTTCTGTTTTTAGAACCTATAATATGTTAGGTTAAATAGTGTTTATGAATAATTATATTAAACACAATATATTTTACTGTAAAAACAATTTTGTTTACTCTACGAAGAAATTTCATAACATTTATAACAATGAATTATTTATTATAAGCTTTATCAAGTGTGATATTGGATTTTTCACGTTTTTTTGATCACATGATTAGTTTTATGTCAATATTATAATATAAATTGAATGATTTTTTGAGTATGCTCATCCCCCATTTTTTTTAGTAATTAATTTATGAAAATTTTGATTTTTTAAATTTTAAATTATTATATTTATATTTCATCGTACTTTCATGTACTTAGGTTTCTTGGAATATTAAAAGAAAGTCCTATGATGATGACACAAAGTTCTTTTTTTTCAAGATACAACTATCCTTTTTACTACCAATCGTTATTGAATAGATTTTTTTGAAAAACGTTGAAGCATCTCGTTTGAATTTCAAACAAGTAATTTCTTAGTTTTTTTTCACATTTTGTGCTAAGAATAATTTAAAAAAATCAAAGCAAAAAATTACGAGTATTATTGCAAACATAAAATTATCACTCATATCATTGAAGTTCTGCTCAGAATCTAAAATGGTGGGTGGACATGAGTTGTATGCTTTGTGAAATACCTTGAGTGCGGTAGTACCGTTGATTATAAATACTAACTATTTTCAACATTGATAATAGCGATAGTACGAGCTATGACCTGTCTTTTCTCACCTCGATATTGCTAAAATAATTTATTGAACTTTACGTACCAACATGCACACAATATTTAATTTAACACGGAAAAGCGCTCATTAAGGTTACTACAAGAATACGGAGTAAAAACCTACAAAATCAATTTCTTTACTCACGTCAATATACCTACTATATTTTATTTAATGTATTTTATTGTCGCGTTTTTGTGTTTTAGTGGAGAAGATGGTCCGCCGCTGGGCTCCACTTATATGGTTAGCACCAGATGAACAATTTCTTCCTGGTTCCGTGACCGATTTCTTGAATCACGTTACGCCTAAGCCACGTGGCCTGTCTAACGACGTGCAACAACACTCCAAAGTGCCTATGGGCCCGGATTCGCAGTCGTGGTTTTTAGTCACCAAGTCTGAAGTTGGTGAGTAATACTTATAGTGTATACATAATACACGTACAAATTATACTAAAAGTGACTAGTACTAATGGCTAATGCCGTATATATAATATATATATATATATATGTATATATATACCATTGTACATACAGGAAAATGTATTCTTTTAACAGCGAACACTTATTATCATTACTTATATAACTGCTAGAAATTTATTTAATAGAACTTTAACTTTGTATTTAATGAAATTATTTCACTTTAGATTATTTTAATTAAAATTTGTTTTAAAATCAAAAGTCAATATTATATTATAGTGATTATTGTCGTCTTATTAAGAGGACTGTAAAAAAAGTAAAGGTCAACTTAATTATTTTTAAAAGTAAAAGATGTTAAGGAAAGTTTGTCGGAATAAAGATTTGGTTCACTTCTTTAAAAAATAATCACTGTGTATACATTGAAGGCTGTTACGTATTATTGTATTAAAGTTTATTCTGTGGCATATTTTAAAATTTCTTTTTTTATTATTTTTTGAGGGGGAGGGGGGTATTTAAAAACCTTTTCACTGCACCTACGTAGCAAACCATTTATGACTATTGAACATTTTTTTCCAGGGTAAGAATCCCCCCCTTCCCAAAAATGCGCCACTACATCTACTTATGTATATAATTATAAAATACAAGCAGAGTTCGAGACGATATATTAAAAAATATTAAGTATGTTATATTTATTAATAAAAAGCACTTTCATGAAATAATAAAGAAAAAAAAGAAATGTATTTTAAAACTTAGGAATAAAAATTTCTGAATTTTTCGAAAATAAATATGTATATTTCAAAAAATTAAATTGAGATAAATTAAAACGCATTCATTATACATTAATGTATTAAATATATGAATATATGAATACATTACTATTTTTTAACATTGAAAAATTATAAAGTTATGTGTACGTTAAAGTGTAGCTAAAAATCTTATGATGTACAAACGGGAATACAAATAAGACTAAATATTTGTTTCTCCATTGACTTGGAGCAATAAAGCCTGTAACCACGTGAGTATGTGCAACTGCAGATTACCTAGACTCTAGAGTCTAGAGGTTATGACTTCGAATTTAAATTCTTCGTAATTGTAAATAATAATAATGTAATATCATCATTATGCAACTGATAATGACGTGTATAGTCATAATACGATTATTATGTTATAATTGTCGGTGTACACGGACCAAGTCGGGTGACCGGAACATAAATCACAATAATATATAAAAATATATGGCGATTGGCAGGCACACCATTCTAAATCAGTACCAAATACCAATATATTTATATTATTAACATTATGCGAGTTTGCGATTCAATGGTACAGTAAATCAATTACATAAACACTTTCGATTGGATAGACAATTGTATTATTATGATTAACCCTTTACGGTTCTATACATAACATAATGTTACAATGTTATTCACGTAAAGACTCGAATAAACACAGAATTCCTCGAATCTTGTAATATGTAACACATTACATTATTTTAGTTGTTGTCTATGTCTGTATTTAGATGACTGTGCTGTATTAGTGGCATACTGTGGATATGTAATGTCACGATAAATTTTAATACGGTTGCAGACTGTAGTATACCTACATGTGTCTGGTGAATGGATAAAATATCGATATACATATACGCTATAAACGTAGACAAAAATATCAAGTTTGACTCAAATTACGACTGAGAAAAAAAATGATATATTTTGTGTTTAATAATTTGATATTTAATAATACCAAGCAAGTTGCTCTGCTGTATAGTTGTTTAACGACGGATGTACTTTAACATTGAGGTCACATGTAATTAATGTTAAATTTGATAAATCATTGTAGGTATGTACGGCTAAAAACGATTTCAACTAGAATCTATCTGTCAGTCAATATTTCTATGGACTTTTTATTGGATATTTATTTTGGTATTAATAATTACATTTTTTATAAGTAATGACTAATAAATATAAGGTAGGTAGGTTAAATACATTTTTGGTAAAAATAAATCATACCCTTATATTATATAATGTGTATTATAACATTATTTTATATAATATTATTATAGCTGTTGTCTGTTATAAGCTTCATAACTTAAAATCACCGAAAAACAGTATATATTTGAATAGGTTCACGGTAAAAATAATTTCGAACGAATCTAAATTTAATATTTTAAAACTTTTATAGTAAAAGTATAATAAATAATAATATGAGTACAGACGAAAAGTTTCAATTCCTTATGAATAATATTTTTTGAAATAGGTAGGTACATAAAATAACAAAAATTGATAGTTTTCGTTTAATTATCCAATTTTAAATGAATTTTGAGTTTAATATCTATAAAATTAAATCATCTCTGTGTATTTTTGATAGTATTTTTAAAAAATGAGTTTAACTTATCAGGAATTGTATATTAAAATTTTAAACTTTGGTACTGAAATTCAAATTATTATGAATTTATAAGCACTCAATTATTTACATATTTTTGTGAAAGTTTTAAATGTATACGCTTATTAAAAAATGTGTGGCAATATTTTATTGATATATTTTAATTGCTGTAACAAAAACTTATGAGAACCTTTTAATACTATTAACGTTTTTTTACTAAGAGAATATGTTTTTATCGATATTCATAAAGTTATAACGTAAAAATTGTTATTATATATTAAAAAAAAAAAAAAAAATTAAATATATTTGAATATTTTAAAAGCCTATAAATAGAGTAACACATCAATATTATTAACCATGTATAAATTAATTTTTATAGTATTAGTGTTTTTTTTATTTTCAATCTCTCAAACACCAACTCGATTAAAATTTTTACCATAAATCGTTGTAATGGTAGAAAATTGAAACAATTTTACTGCTCCGAAAGGTAATAACAGACACACAAACATCGTTTCAAAGTCATTTTGATACAATGATTACAATTGTAAGGATAAGCGGTGGTATACAATGATTTTTAAATAATTTGTTTTATTCATATTGTGTGTTAAAAAAAATATATAATCACTAAATAAATAATTTATATTATTTTTTCCGTTGTTTTCATTATTTTAGTTAGGTAGGTAATATGATGTTTTGATAATAAGCAAATAGAAAGTGTCATCAATGGGTGGCTTCTTTCTTCGAAAACTCATGACCTGTTAACTCTTATCAGTTTATCATATATTCTTATTGTGTCTAATATAATTTGATACAGATTGTTTATTATATGTGAAAAAAAGTAATAATAGTAATAAAATTGATGTTTTGGTTATAACAACGATAAAATAAATAGTACGTATATTTTTTGACAATACGTAAATATGGCCTATTGGTTAATAATATGCGTAAAATTCCAAGTTCAATGTATGCAAACTTAACGTTATGTTGATTGCAGTCATTCAACTATGATAATATTATTGTACATAATATAATAGTATATTAATTATTATACAATAATACGCTTATTTTGACTTAGAAATATATAAATTTGAACGTATTTTAATTTTAGTTACTCCCACATACACTATTTAAAATTATATTTAATTGCTAAAATAATGTATCTATACCTAACCCAGTCAGTAAGTGTTTGTTTTAATGATTTCGATTTCGATGACACACCTCAGCTATTCAATCATGGACATTAAAATATTATTTAAAAATGTAAAAATAATCACTATTAAATCTTTTCAATATAGGTACCTAATATTATATTTCATACACTTTATTGTATATAGGATTTTACATTGTATTCTACATTTCTATAAGTATAATTATCTAAATTATGTGTTTTTTTTTTTAATACTAATTACTACTACATATTTTATGGTCTTTATATAATTTAATGAATGTTTAGATTAGGCATGTTAAACGTATGGCTCACGAACTACATGCTGCTCTAGACTATTTTTCTAAAGTCCGAGGCGACCGGGTTCATCTGAAAATTAAGTGAAAATAAAGACAATTACAACAATAAAATTAATATAATTTTTATTTTGTGTTGAAACTATGCCAGAGAGAGTTATATTTTAATATACATATTATGTACAATGTAAAATATTTATTTTCCTAATAATAGTATGAAATGTTTTTTCTTTTTTTATTATAAGTTTATTGTAAGGCCCGCATAGTATGCTAATCAATATTTTTGGTCCAATTGATAATTTACGTTTAACATGCCTAGTTTAGAGAAGCGAGTAGTTTAAACTATTTACATAAATAGTTAATGAATAGAGTATTATCTCAAATTTAGATAGGCATATTGCTATATTATAATATGTAATGTCGGTTTTTTTTTTTTTTGGGGGGGGGGGGGTTATTGGGCCTTATACCTATTACCTATACGTATCTTCTAAAGTACATAATCATGTTGAGCAATAGTAATTAGCAGGTGGCTCTGTTTATACTAGGTAACAAATGTACGTATAATGTGAATATGCGTGAATATGCATCATATTATATGTTACATATTTGATATTTTAAATATTTTAGATTTTTTGCATTGAATATTGATACTAATTTTATTAATTTGTGTTTAAAATCAAATTTATTTTATGATTTTCATACATTTTAGTTTATTAATGGAAATAACTGGGAATGAAAAATGTGAACATATTATAACATATCAACCTATATTTATATAATTTTGAGTACTATTGGTTTAAATATTTATTCAATTCAAGATCATACATTAATAATGAATTCATTTTTTTTTTCAAATTTAAATCTAAATTTGAATAGGTATCTACAATCTATAGTTAAATGCTTTATGAATAATAATTATAACAAATCAAAATTAATGTGAACAAAATTTCTGGTTGCTATTTTTTGTGTTTTTAGGGCTTATTGTTTAGTTCTTTTTAGCATTACTATAAAGTCTGAACCTAGCAGATTATAAACAATATGATATTATGACTAGGCACTAAATATTTTAAATTACAATCTATACATTTATTTTAAATTGTATTCATATGTTGTATATTTATGTTACATTGTGTTATAGTTAATTAGTTATTTTTATGTTAACTCTGCAGCTTTCATTACTCCGTAGATAATATTATAATATTTAATGTTCTTGTTATATGAATAACAAACACATATTCTTAAATTCATAAACGAACATAGACTTTCTAGAATGTGTCAGATTCATTACAGTTTGTTCGTTTAAGTCACATGGCTTTACATTTCAAAATTATTATATCGTTATTAGTACTTAAATAATATTATATTTTTTTGAAATTAACGAAAATAAACAAACCGAATACAATAAGTTTAAATATTATTTCGCAAAATATTTTAATATTAAACTATATCATAGATAGGTACATTGAAATATCAAATATACAGAATATTTAGGTACTATATACTTACACTTATCTACTACCTACGTTCTAAGTATTATTGAATAATTTTTAATATGATAAGTTTAATTTAATGAATTATATTTAAAAGTTTTCATTGTTTCTAATGTATTTTTTTTATCACCGCGGTGATACTACACGCGTATAGTGTATACCAATTATACATTATTAAAAAAATGACTGACATTTTATGTATTTATTGTTCTCTCGAGTCTCAATTCTTAACACCGGATTCTAATGAGATAAAACATAATTCTAATTAATTAAAGTTCCATTCATAATTATTTAAGATATCATTCAAGACTGTTGCTGAGTGCTGACTAATTTGTCTATAGTTAACAACAATATTGAACTCACTGTTAAGGACGAGTATATCATTGGATTTATCTTCTTCAACTAATGACTTAAATTTTGAATTTTTCAGCACAGTACCTACCACTTAAGCCCTTATAGTTATATTCTGATCAATAAAACATTTTAATATTCAGGTAGGTACGCACCAATTTTTTACACTTTTGGAGCTCCCATCTACTTTATTCCCAATTATAGAACTAGGTATAATACTATGATAGATACATTTAAAATCAATTGAAGTGTCGAAATACGTATTTTATAATAGTATATAATTATTATAACTGCGTGTTAAAACCATTAATCAAACATATAATAATAATCAGAGCTTATGATTTATGAATTATGACACTAAAAAATAAAATTTATCGTGTTAACAATCATACGTTCTTAAAAATCTTGATACGATAAGTGCTTAATAATTAATATACACTTTAAATGTTTAAAATTGTAAAAATAAAAAAGTATTAGTTGTAAATCAAAATAATAATTTTTAAGCTTATTGAAACATGAAGTATGTATTTTAAAAATGCGTTATAAATTTCTAAGATTATTTATTAAACATGAAAACCTCGTTATAGAACACAAAACCGTATAAACTGCAGTTAACACTAACTTAATATGGTAAACCATGTACCAGTGGTTTTCAATTTTTTACAACAGAACCCAAATTTTCTACAGAAAATCTATCTCAACTCATATGGTTTTTCAGGATAAAAAGAATAGTTCTAAATATCTAAATAAGTCTACTTGCTGATCTTATTTGTTTCCGTTGCGTCAGAGTTGGACGCGGAAGTTCCAAAATAAACCGTTCGTTTTATTGCGATAAAGACGTCCCGACGATAGAGGAATATCGTTAGAATTAAATGTATACTGCAGGATACAGAAATGGTATGACAGCGGTCATTAGTTAATTTGCAGGATTAATAATTTATTTATATATATTAAATAATATTACTTTATAGTAAGTTTATTTCCGTACCACAATTTGAGAAATGTTGGTATAATATCCCATATTTTAGAAGAAACATACATATTTTTATTTTTCATGCTATAAAAATTTAAATTTGTATAGTATACTGGTATAATGGTTTTTAGGCATTTTAGTTTTTTTACCTTCTTTATCATAACAATATAAAAGTGTAAAATAATTTACTGATAACACAAAAATAACAAAAAATATCAAAAATTAATAATATGTAATTCAAAGATTTCTACTCTACTATGTAGTAAATTTTGGGTGTACCTACATTAACAATGAATACAGATTACAGTAGCGGATGTGTTCAATTTGAATTTAATGATAAATTTGTTTACTAAAAACAATTCTGATTAAATACGATAGACGATGTGTCATATATTATGGTCTAAAATTGCTCTAAGAATTATAAAATATAAAAAAATTGCTCCTATGAGGAATCTGCAGGTAATACATTTTTAAGTTTAAAATATTTAGTAAATTTTATGAGTTTTTATCTATTAATTAATTTTTATATTTTTTAATTTTCGTTTTTTTTTATTTAATTAAAAAAATTGAAATTTTATACTTTTGATCCCTCAAAATGATAAGATTAACAATACGATTTACAAATTCAAATTTTACTAGAAACCACTCTCAATTTTGAAGGTTTTATTACCTTCTACTTTACAAGAAATAAAAATTGATTGGAAAACCAATATGATATTCATAAATTCATTAATTTTAAATGTTGAATAACTGTGCTTATTATAACTACTTATATCTGAAACAAGAAATTATAACTCACTCTTGGTAGACATAGTTTAAAATTCTGAAAACAAAATGTATAAAAAAAAATGGCACAAATCATGTTCCCTAATATGATAATAATAATGTTATATAAATATAATAAGAATTATATCGTGTACGTTTGATGGTATTTATCACAGCAAGTTTCTTTATTCGTTTACCGCAGAACAACTGTTGGAAAATACGACTTCCGTGTTATACGGGCAGAACCCGAACACCACCACCGTCCCCATCTACGCTCACGTCACTCAATGCGGTCGTAAACATTTTCACGTGTCGTATTGGCTGTTTTTCCCGTTCAGTCAGGGCAAACCGATATGCACACTGGACATGGGCGTACTCGGCCCACTTCCGTTACCAGTCTTCAACAACCGATGTTTTGGTACCCTCAAAGAATTCGGCAGTCACGTGGGTGATTGGGAACACATGAGTCTCATGTTTAACGTACGTATGATACCTACTTTGTATATAATATGTATTAACCATAAAAGTCTTATCTGATACTTATTATACATAGGGTAATTCACTAATTATATTCATAAGTCATAACCTCCAGAATATGCGTCTATTAAAGTTCCGATTTTTAGAATGGTTTGGTTATATTCGTGTCACGATAATATTTTTAAAAATTAGTGATACATTAGGCTTGTTTTTTTTAATCGAAATCCATCTTTATATTATACAAATTATTAAGCATATGATTTATTTTGAAAATGTATTACTTTATTATCTAAATAAAATTTTTAACTAGTTAGTTATTAAACTTTATATACAATATACTCACTAATAGGAAGTCCATGGTTATTAGTTAAGAAGATACACGTTGATTTGAAAATAGTACTCATGAATCTTTTGCATCTATAACATTAAGTTATTAGTATTTTAAAACATTTTTTTTTTTTTATTTCCCGAATAAGTTAGTAAGAATTAAATTAAATAGATTAATATTAAATATTATATCTATTTCAGATTTTAAGTATATCAATTTTATCATCTATAGAATCGAGTTTCCTACTGTTATTATTTTAAACCGTGTACTTAAGTCTTAGAAGCGTTTGGTTTGCAATAATATTTATTAAATGTTTTTTTTTTTAATCGAAGAAAATCATACAAATTATAAATTATATAGGTACGCACATGTTGTAATATTTATCCATGTAACATTTATAAATTCGATATTATGTAAAAGTGAAAAATGACCTTGTATCAAATTGTCAAGTCTCATTATACAAAACTGAATGTTACATCTAAAAAAAACCAACTGTGCAAAATGTATTTATATATATTCTAAGGTCCGAGGTTCTTTAATAAAAAATGGAATAATTTCGACGTTGAAACAAATTTTAATACTAGTGGATATCTACGTACCTATTAATATGTTCGTTCAACAGAATAGACATTAATAGATTATTAAATCATTTATTTTAGAAATATGATGTTAATATATAATTATTAATAATAATAATAATTAATTTTACATTTGTTATATCCTACTTATCAAATCTAAATAATTTTTTAATTTAAAAATAAAGCTTTGGCAAAATATATAATATAACCAAAAAAATTTAAATATAATTATTTCGACAGAAGTGATCTTTGCGAGCAGCTATATAGTGTTGCATGTACATTGTCATAGAGTTTATCTATTTATTTTATAGATATAAAGTTAAAATAATACCCATTTACTCTTGTTGCAGGGCTACGACGAACCAGAAGAAATGTACGTGTCTGTGCACGATGCGGGCGCGTTTTACCGGTTCGATCGGAATCGTCGGAAGTTCGTGTTCAACCGACAAGAAGTGCGCAAAGGTTTTTTGCAAAAACCTAAGTTTCCCGAAGTGGTGCATTTGACAGACGAAGGCAACCATCCGGTGTTATTCGCGGCCAAGGGATCTCACGGTCTATGGACCGCTCCAGGTCAGATCTATAACATTAAAATCATAACAATAATATTCGTATACGTACAACTACGGCATTGCGGTCAGCGTTCGAATAAATGCTTTCATTAAAAAAAAAAAAAAAAAAAAACCACAATAACTATAATAATATAATAATGTGATTGATGATATTATGCATTACCAAAACTGATTCTTTCTAATCGTTTTACAGGAAAACACAAATACGTGCGTATACCACGATTGTACGACGACAGCGGTTACGGATTTCCGTGGAAAACTTGGCTAAAGGTCGACGTGTTAAACTCGTCAAAAAAACTTCCCATTTGGATGCAGTATTACGGTAAATGGGGAAACCAGCACAGTAAATGCCATCCAATCTCCAAAATGGGCTTGCAAATTTGTCAGTTTACAGACGGGCCGACGGGTATACCAATGAAGCCGCACGATTTCCAATGTCAAAACTCGACCAAGTAACCAATGGTATCTATTACTGACTGGAAGAGAAATTCGCTGGATGGCTGCGATGAATATCAACCATGACCTAGCCGACTTTCAAGCGATGGAACGTGTTTTAGGTCAACGTGTACCACTGTTATATTGTATTGTTATTGTTTTTATTATTATATTATTTAACTACACTACATTATAAACGTGATGGGTCTCAGTAGTTTTAAGGATCTAAAAAATCAATATTGCGTGTTATGCGATTAATGTTTTGAGTGAAAGTAGGACTTCCTGATCATCGATTTTCCTAAGACAATAATTAGTTTTTATATATTTATATATATACATATACATATATATAAATTATTCACTTGCATATTATTTTATAGCATGTAAATGATCAATGTCTGTGTTAAATAAATAAAAATAATGAACATTTATGACTTACTGGTTTTATAATAATTTCAGCATACTGTTCCTGACGTTCCTGTTAATAAACATAGTGCAAACGTACAGCAATTTACTCTCTAACAGAAAATTGTAGGTTATGAGTACATAATAGCTATACATTATAAAGGTACTTCCTAGTTCTATTTACATTCATGCAATGATTAAATTTTAACTCGCCTACTATGGGTGACATAAATGGTTCAACGAACGATTGAGTCAAACAGGCCACAATAGATTCTTTAATTACTTTTTTCCTTTTAATAGATGTTATTATTATTATGTGATGTAATATAAAAATAAATTACTGTCAACAATTTTTGAACCCAAATAATAATAATTGTCAATTTATATATTTTATATATTTATAATTAGATATTTAAATTACGCAGCTAAAACTGTTTAAATTAATATTATAAACTGATTAGATATGTTTTTTTATTAGTTTATTTACAAACTATATATAGCCGTAAGTGACAACAAGACAACAATGGCTTGTTTAGAATTTAGACTTTACAAGCATATCCCGAGGAAAGATTTTACTGACTTCTTTAAGTAATTGAAATTACACGTCTATCTATAGATCATACTATGTAATATTATGATTATTGAGTTTATTTTGTAAAAATCAAATAATCATAAAGTTTAAATTTTAAAATAATTCTAATGATCAATAATTTCCTTCATCAACATAAATAAAATACACTGTTTTATTTTGATAATTTAGTTGGTATTTAATTGTTGCCACCCCTAAAATTTGACACCGCTGCATTCGACTCAACTGTTTCTTAGTATAATTTAAAAAATATATATTATACACTATACTTCAAATACTATTGACTTTTCATTATAAATTAAAATATAAAACTAGTTTTCACATTTGGCGAATCAATAATTATTCTATTAAATTTATTACTAATGTAAGTTTTCGGACCGATTTTTCATGACACGAATTATTGTGTATAATCAAATCATTGTTCCAGCGATTATGCACAAATTTTGCTATTAATACATAATACATTATAGTACGTATAGTGTTTAATGCAATTGATGCATAATACTTTGTGATGTCATAAAAAATTAGTTGTATTTTTATCACATAACAGAAGCTACATAGTTGTCTTGTTGATTGTACTTAACTACTTGAGTGTATACGGATGTGCGTCAGTCCCCACATTGACATAAGTAGTATAAACAAAAATGTATCCGTAATTGACAAATGGGTCTCGTACTCAGGAATATTTCAGCTTCAGTTTAATCATATGCATCCTGTAGTCAAGAACTCTGCACCATGACGTCTGGATCTAGAAACATAGATTTGTTTTTTTTGCAATCTATGATTGACAAAACCGAACCTGGAGTGAAAATTAATTCGTACGAAGTGAGTGATGTGAAATTGTATAACACTATTAAGCACGTTTATTGCTGCAGGGTTTGATCGAATTACGGTATTTTACAGATAGCGTTAGGGTCAAAACGAGGTGATAACTATACATCAATGTTGTACAGGATCCAACTGTATGGCGACAACGGATGGTCAAAGTCTCTGATCTACAAATGTTTGCCCGATAACAGACAGGCTAGAAATACGTACAAATCCGAAATACTGTTTAACAACGAAGTAACATTCTATACAAAATCGTTTACAGCATTGACGAAATATCAAGTTTGTATAATAGAGTATAATATAATATTTATTTTTATCGCGAGGCTTAAAATAATGCTTTAGGAGCACAAAAAATTGGTTGAACCTTTTAATAGTGTGCCGAAATGTTATTTGGCCCAAAGTGATATTGTCATATTAGAAGATATGCGATGCAAAGGATTCACAATGCTAGACAGGATGAAGGGTCTTGATTTTAATCACTGTAGAGCCATACTAAGGTAAAAGTACCTATAGAGCTTTGGTGAAAATATGATTTTATTAGTTTGATTTGGCGTGATGTTTTTGTAGAGTTTTGGGAAAATTCCACGGGTTATCGCTGTCTATGAAAGTCGACGAACCGGAAAAGTTTAAAGAATGCATTTCGGACGCAATAAATGAAGTTTACTACAAGAGTGAAAACGAATTGTGGTACAAAGGATATTACAGACGAGCTGCAGAGAATGCAGAGAAAATGGTACCTATACATATCGATATCCTTAATACACTTAATAATTATTATCGCGAGTCACGTATAATATTATACTAACGATCATATTTGCGGTATTTTTTTTGTTTTTTTATTAAACAGCTGGAGTCTGAATTGACCGAAGATGAGAAACCAAAATATTTGGATAAATTTCGAAAATTTGTCAACCACGAATCATTCTTTGGGTATATGGTGGGACTGGTATCCCCAAAAGAATCGCTAGCTGTGCTCTGTCATGGTGACTGTTGGACAAACAATTTTTTGTTTCAATACGCTCAAGACGGAAGTATATCTGAAGTAATAAGACGTAACATTATTAACGAGCAAAGCAATTGCAAAAAAATAATAATTTTTATCAATTATTTTCAAGGTGTCTATTGTAGATTTTCAGTTGGCTAGGTACGGTTCTCCCGCATTGGACTTGGTCAGTCTTTTGTATTGCTGTACCAGCGCAGAGTTAAGGAAACAGTATTTACCTGAACTTTTGGAAGAATATTACGATTCAATTGTCAGTATTTTAACGCAAACAGACTGCTTGAACCATTATCCAAATATTCGACAAAAGTAAGTATTACATTTTTTTTTTTTTTTTTTACCTAGAACTAGATTATTCGATTATTTAAATTCAAAACTACTAAACCATTTTCAATAAATTATATATTAATATATTAATCCTTGAAACTCCTTAAAGCTTATATTATAGTTAGGTAGTTTCTAGTGTTAACATCAAAAATATGCCCAAAATTATAAAGTAGAAAATCATAAAATTAATCAATAATATGTAAACATATTATTTATATTTAAACATTATTTGCTTGAACTGAAATAAAAACAATAGAAAGACTAATTTTAATTTGTGCGCAGTCAAGTAATACAACAAATATATATAATTATGAATCAGAGTAATATGATATTATGTTATGAGCTTTTAAAATATGAACAATATCATATTACAAACTTCAAACACTCTAATTACCTAACTGATTTCCACTTAGAATCGATTAAGAAGTTAATTTAATTTCTATTTTCATATTTTCTGGTATATCACTATAATTTTTTAATTGATATTTATAATATAATATACAATTTTATTTTAATTTGTCTGCCTATATTAAGTCGGGAAGGTACTATACTTTTTATTATTTGAAATATATTTAAATATTGTCCGGTTGTTTATGATCCATTCCGCATTCGTCGCTGCGGAAATATGCCAATTTGAAAAGGGTTCAGAAAATAACTATAAAAGTTTATTAATTTTATTCTAAAAGTTTTAGACTGACCTTAACGTGATAATTTCTCAGTTTTGTGTTCTCGAGTTGAAAATTGAAATATTTAACAAATTGTATATGTTCGTTTATACCTAATGATTCTAAGTAGGTAGAGTAGATAAAGTAGTAAACAATGACGCCGATCTTTATGTCCAGTTTTTGCAGTTGCAATACCTATTGAGGGTGGGTGGATGTGGTAAGGCTGCGAAACACACTACCTATATAGCTAAAATAATAATAATAATAATTAATAGTATAATGTCATCATAGCTAACATTATGAATAATCATGATAAAGCTAAATGCTAAACTATTGAGTAATATTATAGTGAGTTTTATTTTATGGCAATAAAGCCGTTTGAACTATTATTTCTTCATCAGTCAAACGTTAGTTATAAACACAGATAACACAATAGACGTAATAATCACATTTAATATCCATAAACAACTAATTTTAATAATATTGTATTACTACATCACTACCACAGCCTATTGTGGCAATGTGGTCTGTGGGACGTGGGTACAGGGTAGGTGGGTGGTTACTTGCTTTAAAGGTATGCTTTACAATAAGTACCTCTAAAAACTGACTTCGGTGCCACTGGTAGTAGAGCAGTACCTATATTGTTCTGAAATTAATACGGTTTTTAATTAAAATTGTATTAGTATTATTGTGATTTTATTAATTTTTAATACATTTTACTGTTTTATTTTTTAAATATTTTTAATGGTATTACTAAAATGTACACGGATTCTACCTTAGTTTTTACAAACAAATAAATGAACGCATTGGTCATATTATCTACAGGTTGTACGAAGAGGTGCGTGAATACAACGTGTTCGGTCTAGGAGTAGCACTAGACATGATACCAATCATTACATGTGACTCGGAATTGGCTCCGGACATGTATACCGAAGATACGATTAACGTAGACGACGAACCCAGCAAGGAACCTTACCCCGTCATGACCTCAAGCAACTTGTGCCGCCAAATGATTGCCGACTTGGTTAAAGAACTCGTAGATAACGGATGTTTAACATAATTGGTTGGGCCAGTCAAGACGATGTACGATTGTCATATTTTGTCGTTTATTTATACATATATTGTAGCCGTAGATATTATGAAACCTGAAGTTTTGTTGTTTATTATTTTTTTTTTTTTTTAATTTGTAATTCTCATTACATTATTATTGTCATTTAATAATATTATTCGATACCTACGTAATAATTATTATTTTAGTATTATACAGAGTTTGTGTTCATTTAAATTTTATAATAATAGGTATTAAAATAACTAAACTATAAAACAATTACATCGTTTTATACCAAGGTAATTAACAGAAATTTCATCATGAGTTAACAATGTCACACCTTATCATCAAACTTTTATTTTGTATGTAATAATAAAAAAAAATTTTCTCGTAGTTTCAGTGGTCCTGAAGAGCCTTTTATTGCCATTAAATGAACTTTGTTCATGACGTCTATCCTCCAATTTCCTTCCGTGTTTTCATAAGTATTTTTTATTGTATACCGTCCTAGAGTTTGGAATAAATAATTTTATCCTCAACTATTTTTTTGTCGGTATTATTATTATGGTATAAAATATCAGTTATTTATCGAATATACATTCCGTCGTACTTTAAATGTATACGTTTTGGCGTATACTTTAAACGAGTGTTGTAATATGATTCTAGGCGGCCAATGTGAATAAAATGTTTAGCGTGAGGCAAATTTCTCAGTAAATCTTTGGCAGTGATCCTTTTTTTAACACGAAATACGACTCACTATTTTTAAGAGTTCAAAGTTTATTTTTTATTTCTTCATCGGTGAGTGGGTCATGCTCACATTTTTTATCTGTCCATTATCATTTCACTGATGAATATTTGAAATTTGATACAGAATTGATGTACATTTTTCAACTAACACAGTTGTCAGTTCCATTATCATTACACGTTTGAGCAGACCACCATAAGTGGTTTATTATATTCGTTTTCCACATAAAAGCACTATGATGGTTTTTTTCTAGAGTTTTTAATGGTTTTGTCAAACTTTTTGATAAGTGCCAACATCGAACTCGTGTTCGATGTTCGAATGATGCGTTCAAATATAATAACTAATTCCCTTATGTCAATCTATCAAAAATACATTAATATTACATTCTTCGTTTTTTTCAAGTTTTTGAAGTCGTGATTCACATGATTTTTTTTCCAAGTCATCCTGAACCATTCCTTTTTGAGTTTTTTGAAAATCTATTATTTTGAAGCTTCGAATATTCATGACTGAATATGTGCAGTACTTGGCATAAAAACCGGAGGAGTCAAATTGACCTTCACCAGCTAACCAAATGTTTGTACCCATTTTTAGTTCGTTTATATTATTATGTCTATGTTGATCCCAAATTAGTTTTTTTACTGGTGCTGTATAGTTGTTAATAATTTTATCATAAATGGTTCTTGAAAAAAATGCAAGTTTTAAAGACAAATAAAATGTTTTCATTTGATTAAATAATATGCAATACACCGGATAATGTTAGGGCAGCTCCCATTAAAATATTTTCATTATATTTAGATAATGACTGAGATGTTCATTAGAAAACATGCCATTTTCACATATAATTTATACAGCCAACATTGCTCCCTTGGTATAATTATGAATATTTTCTACTTTAACATTAGGAATAGTAATAAAAACGTGTAAATAAAATTGATAAAGACTCCCAGAAAAAAATGTAACACGAATCATTTTCTATTTCTTTAGATTTTTATCCAGTTTGAAGAACTTCAATATCCTCTTCATAAACTTCAAAACTTTCATCCTCCGATATTGAAAACTTATTAAGTGATAAATTTAATGATTAATCATGACGACTTCTTAATACTTCATTACCTAATTCACAATATATACCGATCTCGTTTTGTCTATCAGCCACAAATGATTAATTTGTAATTTCCACTAAATGACTGTCTTCGACATCATCAACATTACTCGATTCACATTCACTATTTTCAAAAGACCTAAATGAAGGCTTAAACTTTTTCGGTGTACTTGTCATTATAGAAGATATAATTTGATTTTTTCTTTTGACCTTTGTCTTTCTTCTCATTCGGATAAATTTGAAATATTTTGAAGAACCGTAGGAACAGCATTTGCATTAAGTTTTACTTTGACTTTTATATTGAGCATTAATTGTTGTCGTAATTAATCTGATTGGTTATTATCTACAGACTTAGAATGCTTTGAACAAATTATCGTGTCATACCAGGGCTAAAGTTTTTTCGTTTACAATAATTGACCCTCCAGTTTAACTTAAAAACCTAGAAGGTGATTTGATCGACACGGAAACTCATGAAAATAAACTCCAAATGAAGATTGCTTTTCACTTTTTTCATTACAATTAAAAACAGAGCACAACGTCATCTTCAAAATCTAAAGTCAAATAAAAATTCAAAACTTATTCACATAAAAAAATATTTTTTACATTTATTATAGACTATATCAAAAGATATAAAACGTACCTATCAATTAAAATAAAAATATATTAATTATTAATTTTTAAATTCTAAGTTAGAGGTACTAAAAAACATAAGAAAAATTGCGCAAATAATCCTAGTATTAAAACCATTTTAATTATAAAACTTAAAAATAAACTTATAAAATGTAAAATGAAACTTTTTATGAAAAATTATAATAAATTCCAGTTTAAAAATAATAAATAAATTATGTACGTATGTAATATATATTTTTATAAATAATCACTAAGAAATTACTAAAACAAAATTCTGAAAAAAGTTTTTTTTTAACTTCGTATAAAAAATGATTAGGCGCCTAGTTAAAAAACGGTATCTTGCTGTAAACATATTTATGACAATAATATTAAAAAAAAAAAAGTATATAAAATAATGAGAACTTTGTTATAATTAAAAATTATTATGATATAGACAATATGGTATCTGGCATCTGCTAAATACAAAAAACCCCGTCAACTGTCAAGTATGATGGAACAAACAAATAAATAATAGAATAATTGTCAACTGATATCAAATTTACTAACAGTTAAAGAAGGACTAGGTAAAATAAAATAAAAAAATGAAACAAAGTAATGCGATTTAACAAATGTCCTAGGCTACGTAATACGTAGGTTCATTAAAACATTTAAAACCGATATTAAATTGACAGAATCATTAATTACTTTAAGATTTGTAAGTTAGATAGATAGGTAGGTACTACGAAGTACGAATTAACATAATAATTATACAATTAGTCCGTACTCCGTGCTAGATATAAATAAAATTGTTTTCATCTATAAAATAATAATAACAGCCGTTTGATAACCGATAATGCGTTTATTTTTGCTGAATAACACACGGCCGCCGTAGAGTTGGATCTTATGACGTGACGCATAATAGGTATTATTTAAAACGCTGTAACTATACAACGAATCACCGATGATGATTTTTATTTACATTTTATGCGCATGCAAATTTGTAATAATAATACGCAATAAAAAAAAAAATATGATTTTTGTGTTATATGGTCCTTTAACTAACAAGTAAAAATATTATAATTTTAAATGGATAGATTTAAATTCAAACAATATTTAAATTATCACATTTTTCGCTTAACCATTAAAGCTACCCAACAGTAGATTTTTGGATTTTAACACAGGGTAGACCTTAGAGTACTATAATATACACTATACATCTTCTATTTAGTTTATTAGTACAATGTAGGTAGATACTTCAAATTTAAATACTTGAACAAATTAAGAACAATTATACAAATGTAAAGTATTATCTTTTTTCCAAACCATTAATTTATTTTAACAATGTAACCTTTTACTTTGAATAAGTGCCAAATTAAATATTCACAAAACTAAAATATGTATAAATGAGTCATCAAAATTAAATGATAATCCAGTCAAAAAAGTATTATTTTAAATATAATTTTCAGTAAATAAAAAAAAAACATTTCGGAATAAATTTTAAATTTAGTTTTATGTCAAACGATTCACAATAATAAGTAGTTTGCTTTGAAGTAGAGAAAAATTTTGCTCATACCTTTAAAAATAACAAACATCAAATATTAATAATATTCAATAAGGCTACCTATTATTCATTAATGTTTATGGAAACATTGGAAACCAATTCATAGAGTAGTATAAATGTGTGATGATAATAACTATTATTATTAATATTACCAGTACACAAACTTTACTTTGACTCAGGAGCAAATTTCGTATTTCCTAAAAATTATTCCAAGTGTTTAATTATCGGTCAACAGTTAAATCAAGGTGCACCTTGGATTGAATGTACCACAGGTTTATCAGGGATAAGTGGGCATATACACATTATTTGATTGTAATAAAAATATAATACATAATTATAGCTAATTATTTTGTTATTCTCAATAAATACCTATAATTAATTATTATAAGGTCAGAACAGAGAATATTTATGGCACAATAATTAAAAAATTACAGACAGACAGTAACCAATGTTATATTGCTGAAACTTGTGATGAAAAAAAAAAAATATTTAAATAATTAGTCATATATATCACAGAAGTATTTTATAGACAATTTAAACATTCATTTCCCAGCATAAATATAATAAAGTATAAAAAATAAAAATATTACTAATAAACTACATACTATTTACTAGGTATACTATATCATAGGTACATATTACATGCATAAATACATAATACATATATTATTATGTGTATTTTAGTACAAAATTATCATAGATAAGGTTAGGCACCATACATATAAAATAATCAATTTTAGAGCTGAGACACAATTAATATTAATATTGGACATCATCAAACATGATGAATGATGACATTCATATTGTTACAAAACTTATTTTTAGATTGTCATATTGTTTTATCATATGTATTTTGTATTTATTTATTCTAATGATCCACATTATAAATACATAAAAAAATAATTTTATTATGCATTTAAAATAAAAATATTGTAAATATCATTATAAATACATAATACATATTATCATTATTGTGCATAATTATTTTATATAGTTATTGCCAATATATAAATAAAGTTATTTTTACTTAAATAAATCTACATAATACTGTTTGTAAACAACATTGTAGATAGCTTGATGTATTAAGTATACATAGTATATGCATAAAGAAAACTCATATACCATAGGAAAATATCTAGTCTAGTAGAATAAAATCAAACAGTTAAAAAGACTAAATAATTTAGTGGAGATAAAAACATAATTAAGTAGATAATTAAACATGGAGATGAATGTACCATAAACAATATTACAGGACACAATTTACAATGACTTTAGCATTTAATGTAAAAGAAGCACAATGGAAATTGAATTTGAGCGCTGTCAGGTATGTGAAACTCAAGTCTATTAAAAAAAAAACAATATCACTTTATTTTACTCGTTCTTCATTATCTAATGCCATAATAATATATTTGTAGAAAAGAGTTGATGTGATAGTTCCAGAAAATGGACCAACCCAGTATATCTGAGGAGAAAAAAAAATAATTTAACATATTTTTATACATCAATATTCAAAAGTTATACTAATTACAATGTTAAAACTTACCCAATGCATGTTCCATGAATTGTTGTAGATTGCTGGTGCTAATGATCGTGCTGGATTTAAACTATTTCCAGTGAAAGGGCCCTAGAACAAAAAGGAAATTAAAAATGTAAAAAAGTGATACTTTTTTCTGATTGTGAGAAATACAATTTTATATTTTATGCTTTCTATTTTTTATATTATTTGTAATAAATGATAATTGAAAATGTATTGTCTTTGTTTAACTAATGAAAATTAAAAACTTATTTATAATTCCTAAAAATATTCTACAAAATAAGTTTATGACAAAAAATACTAAATATTAAATTTAAATTAAATAAAAATTATGTCTAATTGTAAATCTTTAATTGATTAACTATTTGAAGGCAATTTATAAAATTTTAAATGTAGTAATATTCTTAAATTTTTTAGATTATATTATGCTTTATTCAAGTAAACCTTTCATTACAATATATTTTTAATAATATTTTAATACAGAGTCATCAATTAAAAAACCTGGATTTAACTATGATAATTTGTGTTTCTGGTTTACGTTTGATAGTATAATAGAAGTGGTAGAAACAATTTTAGGTAAAATATTGCTATATTAGAGATAATTATCTTAAACTTTTATAGTAGAACCTTCATTTACTTTGAAAATAAAAGACTAATTTGAATTTATTTGATTAGTATTTATTGCTTAAATTTAATATATAAATATATAAATAAAACTATTAATAAATTAAGTTACAAATATTAATTTAACTAATCATTTAAATATTTTTGATTATTTATTATTCTTTTACTGTAAATAAATTTTAGCTTTAACTAAACGTGCTATTATTTATCAATATAATTGTTTATAAAAACTAAAAAGCATAAATTATAATTTTATAATTGTTATGAACTTAAAAATTCTAAAACATATATTAATTAAGTGCAAACATTTTATAATTTATTGAAGATCACTGAAAAAAACCGTGTAGCTATAATCATAGTTCAATATGTTTAGTAGAATTTTTAATATTTAAAATTTAAAATCTCTTAACTGCTATAAATTTATAGAGTATAACATTTTTAATAAAATTATAATTTTTCTACATTTAAAATGACTAAACACGTTTTTATTCTGAAGTTGTTAATTGAATACTTTAAAAAAAATTATTAATTGTCACATTTAAAAGTACTTACAACAACAACTGATGTCAAGAATATCATAACTAAAAATTTCAGGGACCCACAATCTCCATTACCACTTTTAGGATCCCAGACAGAACATACTAGAAGTATTAGAACTCCAGTTGTTATAGCTTCAATTAAAAGAGCTTGCCATGCAGTCAATCCAACAACTGGGCTTGTTACACAAACTCCGGAATCTGGTGAATTTAATATATTATAAGGTGAAATAACCTATAAAAATAAAAAATAAACATAAACAAAAATTCAATCTTTTTTTTAACTACTTGAATTAATCAATTAAGATTCTTACCACTAAAATTCCATAACCGATTATAGCTCCTAAAACTTCAGCAACGAAATAAATAATTGCTGTTAATATTGGTAATTTACCAAGCAATAATGCACATAATGTAACACATGGATTTATATGACAGTCACTGATGCGACCAATAATCTGAATTTAGTGAAAAATTATAATTAGTAAACAATACATTAGAATTATATATTTATAAGATACTTACAACAATAGTAACAGCTACAATTCCAGCAAAAGCAATAGCACCACTGTACTCACCAAGCTCACCACCCGGATATTTAGGAACCAATCCCATACAACCAAAGAACATTAAAAAGGCAGTACCAAACAGTTCAGCTAAGAATATCAATACAAGTTTCTGCCATGGCTGTCGTTCATATAATTGGTTCTGTTCAGCAGTGCCTGAAAGAAGAAACACATAGATGAGTTTTATTTTGTTGTTAAATAAACATAATATGGAGTACTTTGATTTAATAAAAACACAGAATCAAAAGTTAAATAATTCATTTAAACGCTGAACACTAAGTTTAAACACAACTTATTAAATAATGTTATGACTGTTTCAGTCAAGTTTGTTCAACATATTGTGTCTATGAAAGTCAACTATGACTTGGAAATGATAAAAAAAAGAATTGAAGACTATATAACTGTAGTAAAGACATAATTATTAAGTTGAAATAGATAGTTATATTGAAAATATCTAGTTAAAAAAAATTAAAATTGTACATACAGGTTGACTTATCTATTATTTAATAAAATAATACTAAATTATAAATACTAAACATAAGCAATAATAAACTTAGTATAGTTTATAGGTATACTACCAACTATATAAATACAAATGATACAATAACAAACTAAAATCTAAATAGGTATGAACTATGAATATAAGTTCACAATTTGGTGAAAATAAAAATAGTGGGAGTCTTCAGTTGCTTATCATTAGTGGTTGATATTGTCTAAATTATTATATAAAAATAGAAAACGATCATATTAAAACGCGGAAGTACTCAATCTTAGTATGCGCACTATTGGAGGAAATTAAATTTATTGTGGACATTGGGTACATAGTACCTACCAATTTAGTAAGTAATGATAAGTACTTTATGTCTATATTAATATAGTTACTTATATTATGGTAATTTAATTCCATCACTCTGATTTCTATAATTCTATTTTAACATTATATTATAACTTAAGTAATGTTTAAAAAACACGTAAATTGTTAAAATGTAGTATAATATATAACATAATTTACAAACTGCGTTCCAAACAACGTCAATGAATCTTTATCACACAATGTTATTATCAGTTACCTTATCAATAAATTTGAAAACAATATTGGCGGGTATATACTTGTATATTATTTATTATATAACCGGTCTTAATCTTGTGAATCACGGATCCTTGATCAAAGATTTTTAGAAATCACAGGCCTCCTTACTAATTTTTTTTTCGAATATCTTTCTTTTACAATACGTCACGTATTGACGTATATTATGTATTAAGGCTGCCGCGGATGCCCGACATGAGTATCATGGACTCCCAGAGGGCCATGAACCACTGTATTATATTATACTATATTTATTATTTACTATATTTTTTTATAGCGACTAGATACACAATATAATAATTATTATGAAATCACGAGAACTACTTTTCATGTGTTTATTTTGATTTTGTCTCCCACGAGTTATATAAAACACAAATACAAAATTGCGTTATTAATATTTTTCTTTAATAATATGATTTAATTTAATATTTATTACTATTACCATAATTCGACACAGCGAAATTATCGATTTCGTTAGATAATATTTAAATAAATCCTAACTTATATATATTTATTAACTTAGAAATCTACAATAACAATTACACAAATAATTATAACAACCATCAACTATCAAGTGGACAAGGACAAGAGAGAAAACGTTTTTAATTTTAAAATTTTATTGCTTTGCATCGTTGGAAACACGACAATAACATTCGTTATTACGTATTCGTTGTGTACTCAAGCAACTCAATATTAGGTAAAAAACTCGATGATTAAAATACACCTACTAACTATTCATATAGCTATATTGGCACTATTAGTAGGCATTAAAATAATTTAAAGTTAATAATGATTAATAAATAAGCATAAATTTATCAAATTTAAAAATAATATGATTAATTTAAAATAAATTTTATAACTAATAGCAATAAAGTAAATTAATCAATTCTAGACTCCATCTCCAAAGACCTCTATTGAATTTCAAACTCTCTGTCCAAAATACTCACCATATATAAATCAATAAAACAATTTTTATCATAGACATTGTATAATAATCGATTATGGGGTTTTAAAAAACTTTAAAATACTTAATGATCAAAATAGTGGATCGTATCTTTTCACTCTATTCACATAAATTTTAAATACTTATCATTCATAAACTACTCGTCCAAATTTTGATTTTAATATATTAAAATACTAAGAAAAAAATATTTTGTTTCAAAATGTAAAATTAAAAATGTATTTAGTTATTCAAAAAAGTAAAAACTTATAAAAAAAAAAATTATATAAAATGTATAACGATAAAAAAAAAATTCAGTTGGAAATGATGTAAGAAAAATATATACAAAAACGTTTAAAGATTTTGAAGAAATGAGTGTTGTTCGATAAAAGAATCATCCAGTATGACTAGTATAAGACTAACTGACAATGCACAGTTAAAATATTATGTTATTTATAATTTACATAAAATAAAACATTCATACATAAGTCATAACGTATACTAATTAGTTCCTATACTCTATAACTCTATATAGCAAGAGAATATGCTGCAGTACGACAAAAATCAGTTCTTCTATCCTTAGACAAAACCCTGCCATAGTAGAACCAACCTCGATAGGTCTCGCGCAAGGATGCATATAGAATTGACACGTTCTCTTGTTAGACAAAGTATAGGCTACACCGATATACTATGTATATAACATTTGGGATTATTAAGATTATTTACATCTCTCGTAGATGATAAATGATAATTGATAACATGAAAAATAAACTATATTACATTAATATGTTAATTAAAAGTTATTCTTTGGTTTAAGCAAAAAAAAAAAAAAAAACTACAGGTAGAATCAAAATTTATTTATTGTACACATGTTACACTGTGATAGGCGAAAACTTATGAGTTATGACTATTGCACGTATATGGTTTCCCATTATATATACAGATTGATTCTTTTACATTTTTTAAATGTTTAGTTAAATGTCTAAACTTGTTATATCAGTTAAATTTTTACTTAAAAAAAATTGAGTGATAAAGTTAGAAAAATTGTGATCATAGTAAAAAATATATTTTTAGATTCCACTTGAACTAAACAAAATTATAGTTAAAGACTTAGAAAATTTATTTAATTACCTAAATTATTAGTAAATAATAATTAAGGTACCTGAGCATTTAAAATCTAAATTGTTTATATGATTAAAATATTATCTAGTGAACATAATAATTAAAAAAATTATGAAATTTTGTTTAAAATGTATTCTTTATAATACTCGTATACCTATCACAGCATTATAATATTTAAGAGTTGAACGATAACTGTTGTTAACAAAAATTACAATTTATTATATTTTAACGTATTATTTGTTGTTGTTATAGTTACCATAACAACAAAATCATCTTATATTTATCTTACTGGTTTATCTATATGAGGGGCGTTATGTATAAATATGTTTTATATACACAATAGATTATACTTTGTTTTACTATTATACAAATAAATATATAAATAATACACCTAATGAAATACCTAATCAATTCAAATTAATTCAAATAACAATTGCTATTATCAATAGATAATAACATAACAAATAATAATAATAAACTATTGTTATATCAATTATTTTCAACGTTTAGTTATATAATGCATTATCATTATTAAACACTAAATAGTAATCAGTTGAAAATACAACCAATAAAATATCCCTCCTAGTTTAATTTTAATATATTTTTTCTTTTTGTATACGTGTTGAAATAAGGTTATAATGTTTTTCAATACTGAACTCTTTTTTTTTATCGTCTAATGCTGACATTTTAGACAAACATAAAACATATGTGACATGGCATAACATATAATCATATTGTTCAGAAATTTTTGGCATCTTGTATTACATTTTACTTTTTTCTAATAATTACGTTAGATACCGTTCTACCAATATAATTTACAAAGAAACTTATTATTTGTTTCTATTCATTAACTATAGATAAACATTATTACATATGACATACAATTGAACAATAAAACGTATAGAAGGTATATAATTAAATATATTTATTTCATAAATATATTTAAAAAACGACCACATACAATTTATTTTAATTTTAAGAAGAGATGAATAAGTTAGTATTTTTCTAGATAAAAAATATTGTTTATAGAATATATTTATAAATAGGAATATAACCTATATTCCTTATTATTAATATGATTTTTTTAAATTTATTTATGTACATATATTATATAAATAAATTAACTTTCAATAAATTTCCAATTTATCTAAAGTTGAAATTGGTGTTTATTTAATACTAAATCTATTTCATTTGAATAATATTTAAGATTTAAACAAATAATAACTTAACTATTGTTATAAAATAGACTTATAAGGTCGGAATGCATATGCCCTTTAGACACACTACATAACAACTAAAACTTAATTATTGAGAAATACATCCGTAAATAAATATAATGCATTATACACTTTAACTGTTTTGAAAAATAAAAAATATAAATGTTTATATTAAGATTATTTGTAAATAGTAAATACTATTTATAATAAAGGTACTCGATGTAGGTCAAAGATTTTCGATCAGAAATAGTGAAATCGTAACGCTAAATTAATGGAACTTCAAAATAAATGTAGGTGTTGTTATATTTACAACTATAAAGAACCATGCAACTGTACAAAACATATTAAAATACAAGTAATAATAATAAAACTTATTTTACTTAGTGAACATATAGGTAAGTTAATATTTTTAGAAAAAAAAATCAATCTGTAATAAATGTTAAACTTTTTAAAATCTATAAATAGCATAATATAATGTTTATTTTATGTTAAAACATTTTATTTTGACTATCTACCTAATGAAATGTGATTTATAAAGTGATATATCTGTTTTATGTCGATATAAAGAATAACTATTAAAGTTAGTGATTTGTTAATTCAACTAGGTCTTTTTTTTTTTTTTTTTTTTTAATTAGCGCATTAATGAAGAAATTATTTAATATAGTTAAAAACTTATAAGTAATACATTATTTTATAACTGTTAAGTATATTATTTAACAATAATGTGCACTGTTTTAATTTAGTTTAAAGACTCGCAAAGTGATACATGCTGCAAAAATTGAATAACATTATTAAATAGTTGAAAAAATATATTCATTATAATATACAAGTGTTACAATTCTCACCCGTAAAATGAAACTATTTCATAAGTAAAAAGCCAAAAATAATATGAATTACTGTAAATATTAACTTATTACAGTCAATTGTTTAGAGCAAATGAATTTGTCAGCATGTTGTCAGTTTTTCATGACATTATACAACGAGTAAATTATTTTTGAATTACTAAACACCAATAATAGTAAATATTTTTAAATGTACCTACGCAAAAGATAATTTTTATTGAAATGATGTACTTGATCATTTGTATTAACTTTTCATATGTTTAAATAAATCAGGGCCGGCTGGGTTAAAAATTTTTACCGTGAAAAAAAAAAATCGGACTATTAAAGAAAATCTATAAAAACAATCTAAAAAACATAAGTGTATTTATTATTTTCATATATTATGATAATATATTGTTTTGAGAATTTGAACATTTATAATTATTATTAAAAATTGTTTAGTTAAAAGAAATTTTATAATTTTAATTTAAAATACATATGTTTAAACTCCAGAATATACATTAATACATATTAAGGAATTTGTTAAGGTTTCAGCTCCTTTATGAAATTGTGTCGATTATGATTTCATTATCCAACGCCATCAAAATATTAGATTCAGCTGTCATAAGCATAAATGATCCCAAATGATCTTGACTCAATTCATTTCTTATTCTATTGAAAATATATTTCAATTTTGAAAACATTCATTCACAAGCTACATGTATTAACGATAGTGATAGAATGAATTTGTATGCAAAAAGTAGTGTCTTGTAAGCTTTACTATACAGAATATATTTTAGTAGTACTGTATAGCAACACAAAATACAATTTCTACACGCTATAATTAATATTGTCGATTTTTTTTTTTCAATTTCCAAATTAGAATTGTTAGTGCTTTGCATTAGTTCTAACAATGTAAACGCAAATTTTAGGCGGTGCAGACGTGCGTTACCGATTAACAACACAAAATGACAAACATCTATTTTTGACAATTTATACATTTTTTCATATCTATTTTACGTAATTATTATCTTCAAAGTGCAGTGTTAATCGTACAATAAGGACTAACAAGTATTCCATATATTAAGAATATTATAAACTAAATTGTTATTTGTTACGTATTATATTTCAAAAGCAAACTACATCGTTCTGAATACTGAAGGTGTTATATTTTTTTTAAGGAATTTCCTTAATATTTTTTCCCACGCCCATGTCTGAAAGTCACGAGTCACCACCGGATAGTTTTCTTATACAATCGCTTTAGAAAATGCATTTATGTCTGTTGACAGAATGAACCTTAACCGATAAACCTTTAAAAAAAATGTCTCAACGAGTACAAGCGGCCCATTGGGAAACTCCAGGTATCCCGCCTGTCCAGTCAGGCCCTGAAATAAATATTTCTGCTAACATATCTTTTCAGTTTTTATCATTGTAATAATTTATTTGACAATAATTAACCATCTCAAAAAAAAAAAAAACTGTAAATAGTGTACAAATTTCTTATATATTATATATAAAGTATACTTCATATATTATATGGGTTGGTGTATCGCGAAAATTTTGTAAGGGATGAAATATGCGGCATTATTAAAAAGGTTGAAATATAAGTTGAATATAAGTTATATAACGTATCTAGCGAATTTACACAATTCTTCTAAAATCGAACCATAATTGAACTCATTTAAGTTAACCACATAAATTATAACCAGGGCTTGGAAGTTCATGCATTTGCATATCAAGATTGCTCTAAGTTGTATTTTATGCTAGATGATATAGAAATCCATTTTAAGGTACCACAGTTATAAATGTGAAATTTTATTTTGCACGTTTTTGCATATTTAGAGGTTTATTATTAATTGGCATGTTTATGCGTTTTGCCATTTTATCGGGCATATTATTCAAAAGTTTCATATTCCTATCATATTATGATGAAAAATAAAAATATACGACCATTTATGTATGGGAATTTGATTACAACATAAAATGATTAAAAATAAAATGCCAGCAGTCATTAAGTAATCTTCATTCGGTTTATCAGTGTAATGAAGTTGACGCAAGTTAATGAAGACTCAGTAATATTTAAATACAATTTTTTTTTACAATCTTATACTAAAAATAATATACAACTTTTATAAAATTATTGGAAAATGTTTAATATTTTTAAAAACTGTTAATGATATAATTTTTTTACTGAACATATTTTAAATGCATAATTGTAAATTTTTTAGTGCATATAAATGCATACATTTTAACTTTTTAAGGCATATTTCAATGCATATTTGCCATTTTTTAGTGCATAAGTGCATGCTTATTTAGGCTTTATTAGGGCATGAACTTCTAAGTCCTGGTTATAACTATTGAAATAATCAATATAAATATAAGTATGTATCATTTAAAGAGACACGAAGAACAATTTATTTTAATAATGTTAATTCAAATATTTAATTGTATAATGTCTAAATACACTTTTTCCTTAGTCTTAATCAGCTATAAAAAGTACAATAAGCCACTAAAAACATAAATTTCGTAATCCAGAATTAATGTAAACTACTCGTATAAAGCTTATCAGTCAATATAGCATAATAAATTACAGATGATTTTCCGAAACACTAAATATAAGTATATTATTTATGTTAATATTATCAGTAATGATTGGATTAATTTTAATACATAATTTTAATTTAAATAAAAGTTGTATAAACAACAAATTTAATTTTTGTGGCATAATATCAAAAAGCGCTGAAATAACTTTTTAACTATTTGACATTACAATATAAACATACAGATAGTTAAACAATTATTGTTTTTTTAAAGATAATATTTTGAAATACCTATACATATAGCAGCAAAAATCTCAATTATGAAAAAAATGTACTTAGTACATCCACTTTATTTTATAATAATATATTAAAGCATAGTATATAAAATTATCAGCATCGAAAAATAAACATAATTCTAAAATAAATCGAAACTAAGGTTAGTTTAAATTTCTAATAATTATAGTTGAAAATGGACTTAACTTAATTGACTTAAATTAATACCAAATGACAACCCCAAAGTAAATTTTAGTGAAACAAAACTTTTTTTTAAAATTTATTTGATTTTAGTTACAAACTATTGAACTAATAGATAAATCTTTAAAAAACATAAAATGAGCGTATAGTACAATTAAATTTTGGAAAGATAGTTTATAGTTATAAAAATAGCACTTATGCACTTTTCTTCCACTATATAGTTTATAAATTATGAAAATATAGTAAAATAAATTGAAAGAAACATAAATATAAAAAATAATATTAAAATGCACTGAAAAGCAGACACAACAAAATAATAGACAGGTTAAAAAATAAAAAAAATAAATAAAATCTGTTGATATATGAGGAACTATAGTGAAACGTAACCCTTACTAGTCTTACACGTACTGATAGTATTGAAAATATGTTTACAAAAACATTGTAGGAACAAATATAAAATACCTAGAACCTTGGATGCGGCCCTGGAGCTAAATCAAAAATACAACCATAAAATTTCAATATTCTTGAAAATACGAAAGTGCGCAACATAATTTAAAAAATAAATCAATTCATTTAAAATCATTGAAGATTGATTTTCTATCAATTACGATAAAAGTTGACACTTTTATGTCAACTCCAAGCGCATATCATTATTATATTCATGTACAAAAGAACATTGTATATTTATTAATCTTATCATAATTCATAATATTATATCTATGCACTTTAAAATAGAATAGATACATAATATATAGATTGAATAATGATATAAAATATTTATTATAACTTTTTTTTTTAAATAAATAACCGGTAAGTCTTCAGGTATTAAATGGTAATTAACAAAAATTATTAACGTATATTTTAATCCTTTAATAATTCTTATATATTATTCTAAAACTATTATGTTTATTATAATCCTTATTAGTTTTAGAATTTATTTATATAAATTATCAATCATCAACTTTTAAATTGAATATATTTTAATTTAATTATATCTATGCTATAAATTGTATATTAAATAAATATTTAGAATTTACCATATTCTGAAAAATCACCAAAGGAAACCGATGATCCAAGTTGTTTGAATAGCTTACGTGATACTTTCCCTGGGCTCGTAAAACAACCAGACATGTTTATTTGTATCTTGGATAATTTTTAATAATAAATGTACAATAGAAAGGTATACAACGTTGTATTAATCAAATGACAAAAAACACTGGACACTGTTTTCAGTTCAGAATACAATGAGTAAATGGGCATAAAGAACCAAATTCATTTCTATTAAGAAACACCGTTTCCGTGCTAAATCAACGACGGGCGGCGAACTGTGACAATAGAACTCCTACTACTATTTTATGAACATAAATTATCCAATGGCTTGCAGTAACAGTAAAAATAATAAGCTTACACCATATCGCATGAAATAAAAAGCTATAATATAGTCATAATTAAATAATTAAAATATACGATAACCCTATATAATAATATATATAGTATAATATGTATATCTGATATCATATACGTCACATTTACACACAAATTGGTAAATTAATGATATGTTTTTAATTTGAAAATTGTACACTAAGATAATTAATTAAATATTACTTATCATTATTTAACCAATATAACCTAAACTTTACAGTTTATTTGGAAAATTAACATTTTTAAGTACAAAATAAGCCTACCTGACTGATACCTTCTCATCAGTATCTTGTCAAAATGTTCAATAAGTGAAAATGGACAATGGACAATAAAATAGATACTACTTATATTTTATAAAAGTAAATCATGTTAAGTCAATTATTAAGATACTTATGTTTAAGTAAAAATGAATAACAAACTATTATCATTATTATTAATATTAATAATAAAACAATATAAATAATAATTTTAAAAAAAGTTATTTATTTATTGTAATACTAAATTTGAAGTGATAGCTATTTTTAAAGTATTATTTATTATGAAATATAGTACCTATTAAAACTTATTTTTAATTTTGTATAAATCAATTTTTTTGTGTTTCTCACTGTATAACCAGATTTTTTAAAGATAATTCGTGAAATTCAAAAACAAATATTAAAAAGATTGTCATACAGTTAATATAATTAATTTCAAAAATAATGTATCATTATATAAACATTATTATTAACAATAAATAATGCTGATAGTACTGATTAATATTAAGCATTCATATAGACAGTAATCATATACGAAATTATAAAAATGATTTATGCCATAAATATAATAATATTATAAAAATTGTCAACAAATTACATCAAAAATTATATTCAATGTTGCTTTTAATTTTCTTTTTTTTCATGCGTGTATTTAGAATTTATATATTATACATTTATACAGCATACGGGGTGTATTTTATGATGTTTATCCCTTAAAATTACTTAATTTTTAATTAATATTTTTTAAATTTGATTTTGAATAATAATTTATGTAATAAAAGTCACAATTACTATAGTTTAAAGAAATTTAAGTTAAAATAGAAAATATTTTAATGTTTGTTTTCGTGTTTGTTAAAAATCTAAGATTATCGATTTATAATGATAATTTATTTATAATAAAAGATCATCTTATTATCAAAATAGTTTAATAAGTTTAAATAAATTTAAGCAGAAAGCACGTGTACACGCATAAACTTATGACACGTAACATCCTTTGTAGCAATAAATATATCTTATAATGATGAAAGAAAAATATGTTTATGTTATCAAATCTAATTAATTTATGCTAAATTAAAAGCTGCATAATATACAATGTATACAAACACATACAATTAGGTCGTTTTCATTATTTTTAATCTTTAAATGGAAATTTGAAAAATAAAATAACAATAAATTTATAAGTTACTGAAAAATTTAATCTACATAACTAATTAATTATAATAAGATAACTTTTTAATTTAAATTCTAACGGAAATTATGAATTCAGATGTAAATTATAATTATTTTTTGATAAATATATTTTGGAATACTATAAAGCTATTTGAAAGTTTCATGCACATTACATACAGATAGATAGTAGATACTTGATTATTTTTCATACAATTTTCGTCATGAATAAATAATAATAATATTTTTAACTGGGAACTAGTGAGTCTGTGTTCTAAACATAATAAACTATAAAAAAATATTTACTCATTTTAAAATATATCACATTAGTCAACAAAATTTTACACTACGTTGATATTGCCTTATAAGTTAATAAAAATAATATACGTAATATAAACGATTTTTTTTGGCAAAAATTAGTTCAGTCTATTTTATTACCTAACAATAATAATAATAAGTTATAAAATATCTTTAGAAATAGAGGCACTATACCTATCTAACATCATCTAGTCCAAGTCTAACGACGTGGATATGAAAATATGAGATACACTCAAAACCTTCTATAGTAAATAATTAGCCAGTGGAAGTCAAATGATTTTGTCATAACGAGGGACCATGATTGGTCAATTCAATTTTAATAAGCCAATGAATGTAATCAATTGTCTATAAAACGTCATAATATACATGTATATATTTATTGGATTCATATAATATATTAATAATATTATGTTTTATGTACATATATTCATATTAAAAAAATAAGGAAAAATCACTTTGCTGAATAAAAAGTGTGTAATATATCTCTTAATTAAATAGATTGCTGTAATAATGTACTAAATTAAAATTCAATAATAAATTATTGTATACAAAAACACAATTTTGAGTGAATACGTTGTATCAGTATCTATTTCTAAGAATATTTAATGATTTATTTTTTTATTAGAAGTACATAGTGCTACACACTATTTTTAATCGCTACAAACTATATAAATGATAAAAAGTTTGAAAATGTAATATAAGGTTTTTCAGGTTGTTCTAACTGAAATTAAATAATATAAAAAAGCATAGTAACCATTGCTAGATAAATTTATTTTCATACATTATACTAATAGTAAAATATTATATAAAAATGTAATACAAACATATTGTTTACAATATAATTCTTTATTTTAGTTATATTGAGGAAAATAAACTTTTACAAATGTTAACGCGAATATAGATATAAACAACTTTTTTTATTATTAAATGCAATTAAATATGATTAAAAAATGAAATTAAAATATTTTTGCAAGCCGTTAAAATTTGGCCAGCCACATAGGTTTGCTACCTCTGCTGTAATATAAAGTAGAGGGCCATGATAGACCACTAAAATATATATTTACGAACTAGTTGATAAGTCAGTGGTAAATTGAGTACCGGAAAGCACGAAATTTTGGTTAACATCTACAACGCTTTTACTAACAATTATGATTAACATAATATAATCAATATTCATTACTATTATTATATAAGTAGAGACTGCGGATATTGTTATAAATTGTTGTTACGGAAGATACGTCACATCGATTTAAATGTCAAGTCGACACTGGCACGTAGCCTTGATAAGCAGACAATGACTGAAAGCAAACGTCACAGCAAGAGAATAAAGATGATACTCGGGATTTGAGAGGATAAATTATATTAATAATCAAGGCTCAAAAATTATAGTATATACATATTTTATGATAAATTTTAGAACAACCAAGTAAAGGTTAAATTTGTTTCACATTTTTCTAATGTTATCTGTAATTTTTTTTTATTTTGATAATTTTCGTATATTACGAATTTTTGAGTTATTTTGTTCATATAGGATAAGTGTTATTTATAGATACATTTTCATAAATGAATGGAATCAAACCCATAGTTTTGAATTTTTTTTTTTTTATTCGTTTATCAAGAATGTTTAAAATTAAAATTGGACTTATTGGAAATATATAGAGCGGAACAATTGAAATTATTTTTTCTGATATATATTTGAAATAATTTAATAAAAATTTAAATTAAACATGATTTGTACTAAAAAAACTTAAGTGTTCTTTTTTTACATATTTTCTAATTTTTAATATTATTTTCAGCACATAATTTGGTGTGATGGAGGTGTATATTAAAGCTCTAAAGAATAACTTTGTTAGTCCTATAACCGGCAAGAATTATTATTAATATTATTTATAACTGCAGACTAAGGTAGTAACGTACATGTATGATATGTGAGATAATAAAACGATATAGATCATCTATCTTAATGATGCGCAACCTTGGTGTAGCGGAATAATTTTAATAAGGAGTCGCCAATAATTTATACCAAATAACAAAGTTATTTACTACGTATATTATTATAATATTACGTACAAATCGTACTATTATTGTATAATTTTATAACGTCTCTGGCCATGTAATTGTAAATTATTAAATTGTTGATTATTATTAATTTTATTAATTTTTTCAATTCTATAGTTTATTTTTATTACATTTTTAACTATATTTTGTATTAAATAAGCAAATATCAAATTGCTTAAAATTAACGATTTTATTTACACGAATATAAATAATGCATTTACCTAAACTGAATACTTATGAGGCATTACAGGTAGGTTTTCATCTCATCGAAAAAAAACATTTGGGGGGGGGGGGGGGGTTAAAAAAAAGGTTGCATAGGTACCACTGATCTACCCGATTGTGCACATAACGTACAGTGTTAGTATAACAGATAAATGATAAAGTTCAGATGCCCGTTAGGTATTAAGGGTGCGAGGTAATATGATTACTTGAAGTTATTATCATTAAATCGGTAGAAATTTCTAGAAGCAAACCAGATTAATGAGCATAGTTAAACATCAAGTAAAAAACGACAAATATTATTATAATTTATGGTATTAAATATTCCGTCAACTCTTATATATTTTGATAACGGAAAAAATATACTTTTAGTACGATAAATATAAAGATGATAATAATGACGGTAACAGACAAAAACATTGATATCAATAATATCACAAAAATAAAAATAAGTGAAACACATTTAATCTGTCCCTGTATTAATATTTAATACCTTCGTAAATCGTAATTTTAACAATGCATTTAAATATTTACCTCTGTTATAGAAGTATGTGGGCATGTCTTTTTCCTCAAAATCGTCGTCCGAAATCCGAATGTGATACAAAAATAAAAATATTATGTAATACTAAATAACGTAGAGCGTTACGCGCCGTCGCGATAAACTCTGTAGGCGATTTTACTTTGAAACGCGCCGTAACTCGTAAGATACTACACACTACACTACCGCAACCGTCGCTTTCACCGATACAACTACACTAGTACTGCTACAGTTAGTAGTACACCACTAACACCAGTCACCACCCGCTGTAGTTGTTACCACTACCGCTACCACTAACATCCATGACCGCGGTCGTTGAACCATATGTCAGTCTTGTTTATGTTTATGATATTTTCCGTGCCATCCGTAACGCAGTTTACCTTCTTTATCCGATAACCTTTATCGGCCGGACGCGTACGTCGATTGCGCAAGCGTAAACGTGATAGTGCTCAATTCGCACGCCGCCGCGCCACCGCTAAGGGTTCTAACTACCTACTGAGATTGATTGTAGCGAATTCGGGGTTTAGGACGTTTAGGTACAAAACAAGTGATCGGTGACGGCTGACGACGATTCACTCCGTCTGAGTATTTAAGCATTACCCGTAACGTAGAATCGCGGTCCAATAAGATACAATAGGGTAGGTATGAATATTCACTACTCACTAGTCGTTAAGTATGCCATCTCCAATTTACTTTTATCCCTACAGGCCTACAAGCAAATTTAGTATCGACGACATAAATAAATAAGTACGATAGTTTAATAATACCTATAATACCTTGTATATATTTCGAAGTTAAGAAAAATCATAAATTAATTACAATTATTTATAAATAAATACATCATTGTAATTTTTGATTATCATATCAATTGGTTGCGACTGGCGTATACACTGAGGAATTAAGTACCTACCTAAGATAATAAATTATAAAGTTGTTGTACAAGTTGATTATATGAAATGAAATTATTAAGACTTAAGGAACAACAAGTCAGCTACAGCTCAAGTAAGAATGGTGACGGTTTATAATTGATTTGTTTAAGACGTTTTGACGTGAAACATAAGCTGACAATTATTTTTTAATAAATTTGAGTTATTGACGAACTAATACCTACTTATATAGTTAAATGTTAGTTAAAAATAATTTATAAGCTAAAATAAAAGGTTATTTATAGAATATTAAAATTCGTAAATGGCATACTCGACGATATAAATTTACGATGTAAATAGTTTAGTTGAGATCGATCACACTATTAATTACAATATTAATCGCTACACGTAATGGATAATGTGAAGGGAATTACTGTAATCGCAGCCACTTCCTTTCATTGGATCATTTACCGTCAGTCACTTATTGTTATTGATGTGAGATTACCCAAATACGACTAATGTCTAATTATATTGCGAATCGATTTTAATCCGTTTAGTATACTCAGCGCTTATCTCTGGATATTAATCGCAGTCGAACGCTCACTGATAAAGAAAATACCTATTAATAAGCATGTATAAAATCGCTAAAATTTCGCATAATATAGATCAGTGTTTCTTAAACTGTGTTCCGTAAATAACTCGAGGTTCCAGAAAGGCTTGGAAAGTTATTTAAAGTTCTACAACAACTAACTATTTAACGATTACAGTAACAGAAAAAAAAAATTAGTAAAGATCGCGCATGTGCTACATTGTAGTCGCTATGATACCTAAATAAATAGTTAAATTTTGTATATTTGTATAAGTTACAGTTCATTGTTTTGTCTTGTTTACTCTCCTTTTTCTTTTTTTTTTTTTCAAAGAAAATGTTCATATTACTTCTTCATAAAAAAAATTATTTTTTAATTTTCCGTGTTCTTAAAAAGTTAAGAAACACTGATATAATTCTCTCATGTGACATACAGTATATTAAGTACCTAGCTATTATTATAGAACGTATAGCTATATTTTCATAATTTGCTGTTTCTACAACATAGAATTAGTTTTAAAATGAGTAAGTGTAATAAATTATCAGATTAAGTTCAATCAAGTATTATAAAAGACAAATGTCAAATAATATCAATTGACAATGAAAAATAAGTTTCTATTTTTATTTTCAAACAATGCCCGATATAATGTAGTGCAATAATTATATACAGAAGTACATAACAGTCGTAACACATATATCCATTTATAACACTGTTTGGAGTTCCTGACTGTAATCTTGTAATGATATGGATTATGAACCATAAAGGACATGTAAAATGTATGTTAAGTATAGGATAATGAATACTGTTATAAAAAAATTAACTTGGATGGTAAAATTAGAAATATTAAAACATGATACACTAGTAACGCCATTATGCCACACTATATTTTCAATTGTATTAAGTATTTGATTTATGATCGTTTGTATAGCTTTTAAAATATCAACTATAATTCTATTTCTAATAATATATTTTTGTTAAATAAATTATTTAAGATGTATCACGCAGTGGATACGTGATATAAATTTACATCGAACATACGATGTTTTATCATAGAAAAGTACGCTTTAGATGGGTAACGTTCTAGCCTTGTAGTCAGAGGCGGACGAGAACCCAACGTACAAAAACATTTTGCTTTTTAATTTTAGATTTATTTATTGACAAAATCTTATTTCAACAATACCATACACATCTGATTGTTTTATACTGGCCTGAATGATATAATATGAAACTGGTCATTGTGCAGATGAATAGTAGCACAGTCCGCACGTAGTATCATTTAATTATTTACATCATTCAACATACAATATAAAGACATTTAAATAAAAAAAATGTATTTATTTTATTTTTCTTATATCATACATATGTAAAATCTTAATCCTATATGCTACATTATAATAAATACTAAAGTTTAGTACTTGAAACATAAGTATTACCTACTGGCTACTCTAGCTAATATCGATAAAATATTAATTTTAAATAATATATTTGTTTTCAATAATTAATACTTTATTACCTAAATAATTTATTATTAATTATTAATGGCATTACGTGTATTAATAAATATTTGTTGTTAAGTTATAACAACTATTAACAAGTAACATGGCATTCAAAAATCTAATAAAATGTATGAATTTTTTTTTGAGAACACTGATTCGTCAATTTTTTTCTTATGAAGATCCCTTGTAATCGAGTAAGGTAACCTTATTCACTAACCAATTTACCAATCCACATGCCACACGTGTTATTTAATTTTAATTATCAATATAAAATATAGCATTTATCATTAAAATCATAATCAATACTTATAGATAATAATATAATGATTTCATTTTTTATTTTATTTGATCTAATCGAAATATGTTATAAGATTACCTCATTATACGTACGCGACGCGTTTTATATGATCATAATATCTATGGTCGACAATCCTCACAATTTAAGAGATACTTGTTGCCATTGATGTTAAATACATATATAATTTTTGGACAACATAATAGAAAGAGAAACGATTAATGAATAGTTCTTACACACACTGAAGTTTTCTAACGATAAAGAATTGTAAAAATTCTAAATTTAAACGTTTATAAAAAAAAGTAGTCTATATTTTTGATATATTTTAATTGATAAATGAACAACTTATGAAGAACTTTGCATTAAATTTTCAAACATATTGATCCAGAGAAAAAATGGAAAATATCAAATGTCTATAAACAACTTAAAAAGAATAAAAATATTTCAAAAATTATACGATGTGTAAAAAATGTTAACATAAATATTTGGGATAAATATAAAATATCTAAGAGTCATAACTCATAAGTTTTGAGTTATCAAAAAAAAAAAAAAATTTATTTTGCATAAAAATTCCTGTTATTCTTTAATTTTTCTTTGTTTACTCTATTATTTTGAATTTATAATGTTAACCTTGACTCTCAAAAGTACAAATTAGACTAACATTTTTATGAGAAATCACCCTCAAAGTTGATTTTTTTCAACTATTTATCGTGTATACTGTAAACAAATTAAAAAAACTTTCATTATCGCTCCACTCAAAATCTAAAAATGTATATAATATATTGGCTTGAATTATATTTACGTAGCTATGTTATAAATAAAAAATAATAATTTTTGTTTATGAAATAAAATTAAAAGTTATTATAAACATTACATTAATTAATCATATTTTATCGAAATAAAATTTAACAATGCCAAATATGTCTCAAAATTGTTCCAATAAAAACGAAAATAGACTTTTAAAGTTAACTGTTAGTAACGATCAATTAACTCAATTACATGATTCAAACATATTAGAAGACGATAAAAATATTATAAAAAAGGTTACGTCTTTAAATACCAGCAGATTAGAAACGAAACATAAAAGCAATACTTGTCAAAAAACATACAAAGTGAAACTTGGTAACTACAAAAAACAACAGATTGCATTCAGTACAGCATATAATGAATTAAAAACAAGCTACGAATCGATCAAAAAATTTATAAAGGATTCATTATCTAATAATAATAACATTTCAGACTTTGGAGAACTTGAAGAATTTGATTACATAGTAAGTACGATTTATTTTTACTAATTTGGTTGCCCATGATAAAATTTATTATTCAATTTTGATTTTCTCGTATTATTTAATTTTTATACTTGTTAATAGATTCAAAACACTTTGCAAGACAAATTTGGGAAAACATTCTTAAAACCAGAAGCTTCACTTAAAAAAGATCATGCAGTTTTTGTTTTTAATTATAATAAACAATTATTAAATTTAGATATTAATTCCACAACTGGTTATCAAAAGTTAGATTCATCAATTAAAGAAGCATATAAATATGTATGGAATAATTATTTAACTGTATTTGAAAAGAATATGAAATATCATTTCTGGCTTAAAAACATTATTGAACCAAATGAATTCTATGATTTACACGCTGTTAGAGAATATTTAATACAAAATATGTTTAATAAAGAACAGACTGCTGAAAAATTAGAACCAAAATTAAATGTTTTTTTTTAATGATTTACAATCAAAATTTATAAATATAATAAATGTGGCTGATGATATTCTTAATCCAGAAAATAATGCTATTAAAAAAAATGAATTTGAAGAATTAGAAATAAATGCAGAAAATAAACTTCAGAAGGCTATTGAAGAGCATAAACATAAAATGGATATGAAAATAAAAATATTAGAAATGGAAAATGAGATTTTAAAACAAAAAGAGTCTGAATGTGCAACACAAATGAGAACTTTGTTAGGAGAACTGTCATTTAGAAACAGTAAATTAAAAAATGCTAAAGATCGTGTAACATTATTAACAAAAGAAAAAAATGATTTAATTTCTATGATTCAAAAAATGGAAGTAAAAGATGAAAGTTATCAAACACTTCAAAATAAAATTGCAAAAGAGCAAAAAGAAAATCAAAATTTAAGAAATATTTTAGCCGAAGAATATGAAAAAAAAGATAATTCATTTTTAATACAAAAAACCTTATTTAAATAACTACATTATGAGATGAGTGAATAAAAATATATTTCTTGAAAATTTTATTTATAATAATGGTGCACAATAACTGTATATTTTATATAATACTAGTATACTAAATAGTCTATAACTATTTGAATATCGCAGTGGTGTAGTTATGAGGAGAGGCATGACAGGGATAGATTCCCCCAAAGCATTTAAAAATGGAAGGATATACCTACTTATTTCCATATCAAATAAGCAAAAAAAAGTTATTCAATATGATGTCCCGGTTTGGTAATTTCAAAATCTGGCAACCCTAGTCATGGCGTGGCGTGGTGTGGTGTTTGGACTTAATATTTATAAATTATAAAATTATACATCTCTCCCAGAACAAAATCATAGCTACGTCACTGGATTATCGTTCATATCTTTTTGGACAATATCGGGGGAATTAGAGTTTCCTATTGCTATAACTATCCCATAACTTACATGTTTAAAAATATATTATATTACGTGCGTCATGTTAAAAAAAACAATTAGAGTAAACAAATATGCAATGATTTACAAAACTAATACACACTAGTTTAAAGACAATAACAAATGATACTTAGCATTGTAAATAGATGTTTGAATTGTAGTATAAATATTGATTAATTGTACATGATAATTTCTGATAGGTAGTGTGAGTATATTACTGATAAATAAATGATTAACTATAATAAAGAGGATTTAAGCAATGAAGAAATACTCCCTTTAAGTAAAAGCATGATATTTGAAGTGGATTTCAGAAATACTTAATAATGTAATATGTTTAAACACGGATAGCCTGAAAACTTTTGTAAAAAAAGTTTACTCGAATGCGTATTAGACATACTTACAGTAGTTATATAAATCATTGATCATTTTATTATTTAAAAATAATATTATACATTAACAAACTTATAAAATTATTGGCCTCAATTGAAGATCAAACAACGACTTTCTCTTCTCTTTCAAAGTAACGGAACTTGACAATTACATTTAAAAATCAAAACTCGTATCTACTTAAAAAAACTGTTTAATTTATTTAATGTTTTAAAATCAAATTTATAATAATATATATATATAGATATTTACTAACAAGGGCCCTTAGATATCGGAATTAAGTCTAAACATATTTTGTAAAATGTGTTCGGAATGAGTTATGTTTAACTTATATTGATTGCCATTTTAAAGCGATGGAAAAATGCATAAAATCAATATAAATACGATTAAATGATAACTATCATAATAAACCAATACGATCGAAAATATTTATGATCATTATATAAGTAACAAAATAAATTACCTGCCAATGATTCTTACTGTAAAAGAAAACAAATTTATAATTACTTTTTGCTTCAGACATTGGTGCTTCAAACACAACACTGCTTATTTTCTGTTCTTCATTTCCTGGTACAAGGAACTTATCAGTTGACATCATTCTTTTTAGCCAAACTTTTTCCTAGAAAAAAAATTGTATGTCTTAAACATAATATTTCAATCACATTGCTATTGTTTATTAATAAAACAGTAACTATAAATCACAGAACTACTCTAATTTTCGGAGTTTGTCGATTGCGTCCCAGATGCAGGTAAACGATTTTTTGCCCACCTTTCCATGTTCTGATTGCGTCCTATTGTATAATAGGTAAGCGTTAATGTGACAGATAAATTGACATATTAAATCTAATATTTTTGTCATACATGGTATGGAGGTATATTCAAACACAAATTGGTTTTTACTTGATGAGTTTACGAACATTTTATCTTAAGGCTGGTACTCTTATCGACTTACGATCATGTAGCGATTTAGTACGTCAAGTGCCTTAGAATCGAAAGATACTTTAAAGTTTAGACTTAATAATGAATACCATTTTTAGTGAAAAAAATAAGGAAATCCGTATAATTGATAAGTTTAAATATCGTTTTTTAAATTATTTATTCTTATATATTTGGATTTATTTTTATTGGTTTTTGTATAATTATTATTATTAAAATAATTATTAATAATGGCTATTCGTTTTACAAAATGTTATATTTATATATCATACAACAGGACGCAAACGGAACATAAAAAGGTAAGAAAAAATAATTTACCTATCCGACTTGTGGACGCAATCGACATCTGAAAGGTATAAAAGGTTGAAACGGGACGCAATCGAATGACGCCCCTAATTTTATGATTTCAGGAATAGTCGATTTAATAATTTCATTTTGTTGTATTTATCAATATTTACGTCTAAACAATTTTTATTAAAAAAATTAATAATAAGCAATGATCTAATATTCCAAGCAATCAACAGAAATCTACAAAAACAAAGATAACCGTTTACACTATTAAGGAAAGTATAAAACAAAAATAGTCATTCCCCTCTTATTTTTGCGATGAAATAAATTTTTCCAAATAAATTTTTTTTCGGAATTAAAAAAAAATAATGAAAATTCATTAAGCAAAATATTTGATAAACAACTCTGTTGTATGGAAAGTTTCTAGTGTATACTGTATATTTTGTTTTTGAGTAGATTGCCTACTGTAAAAACTAGTGTTATATTGAAATCAACGATAAATTATTGCATACAAAAAACAATTCTGAACGAAGACTGTGTCAATATTTATTTCAAAATATGTTTCATAATTTACTTGTATTATTATAAGTAATTTATTTTATTTTTTTTATTAGTATTACGAAATGTTTTATTAATTTTTAATAATAATTAAAAAAAAGCGTAGATGATAAAAATAATATTATTATATATTTTAATTAAATTATGAGTTAATATTCCGACATATCTTAGTATAGTATAAATAGCATTTTAGTTTAAAGAGACTTAAAAAGAATCTAAAGATTTTGAAAATTGTGTATAGAAAATAATAATATATTATGTAATACTGAAAAATTTTAATTATTTATAGCAAAATAAAATCATGGGTTTAATAAAATTAATTATTTTTCGTTTGAATAAAATCCTATTTCTTTAATATTTTAACTTTAAATTATTTTTTTTAAATGTTGTGCATATAGGATACCAATATATTATTGATATTTTTAAAATTAATTTAGAAATACTTAGAAACCTTGAATTTAACATTGAAATCATAGCTATTAAAATTAAATGATTACTTAAATGAGTTTTAAGTATTTGAGGTTTTGTCAAATTGTGTTAAAATTGAAACATTTAATGGTTATCAAAAAAAATTACTTTGCATTTCTTTTTAATATTTAAAAAAGTTACTTATGGAAAAACTCAAATTTTCAAGCTTTTGAAAGTAAAGTAATTATTTCCAACATACATTGGACAAAAAATTATTATCTACAAGTTTTTTAGTAAATCAAAAAAAAATCCAAAGTATTTTGATCATTATATTATTTCTAGAAAATATTAGTTTAAATAGAAAGGAATATTGCAAATATCTATATAGTCATTTATTTTCAAATTACAACGAAAAAGTAAAATCAATTTTGTTGAAAACTGGTAATGCATTTGTAATTCTGATTTTCGTATTTGTTTTTTTTTTTGTTTATTAATTATTATTTTAAAATAATTTTTTACTATTGTTTATAGTCAAAATTAAATCTAATTTATTTCCAAACATAAATCTAAATATTAAAAATTATTTATTTTATTTTAATTTAAAGCGTTTTTTCAAACACAAAAAATAAACATACATCATTATTAAACCAATAAATTTGTTGCTCAGAATCAAAAATAACTTTTAGGAATTATTAGAATTAAATTGTAGAAGATACATTTTGTATTATAATACCGATGTAACTTTCTTTTTAAATTAATTAAAAATGAATAAAGAGTATGAGGTTCTTTAGGAAGATTAGTTTACTTAAATCTTGTAATCTGATATGTCAGAAATAAATAATAAAGAATACTTTGTCGGGAAAAGAAACTTATGATTCTATAAAAGATATATAAATAATCTTACATTATAATTTATAATCACGTGTCCACATAGGTAATTTAATTTAATGACTAGAGATTAATAACGATAAAAAACAAAAATCATTCAAAATCCATGGTTCATTAAGTTTATTTATTACTTTTATTGATATCGGTGTTACTTAACTGGAAATACTTATAGTTATTTAATACCATCTTATTCATTATTTTGATAAGCCATAAGTGATCATTAATAACTAATAAGCAATGTGTTTTTATTGTATTTTGGTTATTTTTTGTTCTTCGCCCGTGTTAATTTTATAGTTAAAAAAATAAAAATAAATTAAGATCTAAACGTATGTATAAATAGGTAGCTTAATGTAATTTCTATATTTATTATATTGTATTAGATTATCTAATGGTAATTGGAATAATGATGACATTCGTTAATAATTTTAAAAAAACTTTTAAATTTTCAATATTACGTGCGTCTGGTTTATTGATTAAAAAAAAAAAAAAAATTATTGTTTATTTAGATAGTTAGATAATTAATAAGTACATGTAACAAAATAAATATCATATAACTAATAAGGAAAAACTTATTTTAAATAATAAAAAAAATAATACAACTATAAACTTAGTATTCACAACCTATTTCGTTAAATTCAATAAAATATGCCCAAGGAAATTAATTTCCAATGATAGACGGGAAAAAGTAATATTATTGTACGAGTAATCAATTATAAAATTTCAATAATATTTTCATGTTGATTACGATAAACGCCTCAACTATAACTGGATGTTATTCTCGAATTTTCTTTGTTTAAATAAGTCACGTAGGCCTACGTTAAAAACTTGAGTTTTAATATTTCATAAAACGATTGAGGAGGATTTTGGATTTTTTTTTTTTTATACTACACTCGACGTGTTGGAATTCAAATCGACTGAAAAGAACCCAAAACCGGTTGATTAAGAATAAATAAAAACAGGTTAAAAGTAATAGATATAGGTTTTTTCATAATAAAATTATAATATATCATGTTAGTATATTATAATCTATGTACCTATGTACCTATGATCATTATTAAGCACTAAAAACGTATCTTTTCATATAAAGTTAGTCAGTGTTGTAATGTTATTTTACCTAATTTATACCTATTTTATTACAGAAGTATAAACGAGATTTCTTGTAAATTGTTTTGATAGGTTGAATAAATACCAAAATGAAACAAAAAATAAAACTAAATTTGTACAGATATTTTCATTGTTTAATAAGCGATATAAACAACATTTTCATACAAATCTTTAAAGGCAAACATCTAGTCAATAATTTGTTATATTTAAATATAAGGATTCTACGATCTAGGTATAAAGTACTTATTTTGCTGCATTCACCTCGGTGCAAGATAGCTGTCATAAACTTAAAAAGAAGGACGCTGAGCACGGCTGGACGGTGTAAACAAATATGGTCTGATTGAATTTATCGCATCCGTTAGAATGCGCTTCGAACAATAGTGATTACAATTTTTTTTTGTACAGCATAACAAATTTATCAGTTTTTAATTTTTTTTTTTTTTTGTCTACAATCAACATGGTAAAACTTATGAATAATTATTATGAAATATTTTTTTTAGACAAGCTTTGCCTCGATCTTATATAATATATACGAATATATGAATTATAAAACGAGAGATATCATTGAAAAAAATACTTAGTTACCAATTTTATAGATGATAATATAATATCTTTAATATTTAATATCCATTTAAGTATAGGTAAGTGTTTTTACGACCCACCAGTATAATTTACCACTATTCACGAAGTTCTAACTTCTATAATATGTAGGTATTACGTAAATGTAAATATATAAATTATAAATATAAATCGTAAGTTAAAAACTAAGATGTTTTGAAAATTATACTATATTGTCTAGAAAATGCAATTATAAATATTTGGTAAAAAACGCAGTATTCAATATCTATAGTTATTCATTTTTAAATCACAAAAAAAAATCAATCAAAATTGATTTTGTCAAAAACTAGTTTCGCGTAAAATTTTAGTTTTTCTTCACTTTTTTAATTTTGTAGTTGTTTTAAAATAGTGGTAATTTAATAATAAGATCCAATTTTCTATCATAAACTACCTTCAAACAATTGTTTCTGATGTTGAAGCATTTGTATCTACAGCTTCAAAAGCCTAAAAGTAATGATAATTACAAAAAAAAAAACATACACATTATAAATGAATTTTTTCTACTTCAAAATTTAAAAAATATATATAATAAATAATAAAGAAGGATAAATTTTTTCAAACTCGAGATTCTCAAAATCCGAAACAAGTCCTAACAATATACCTAATAAAATAATATATAGATGTATTCTGATATGCGTAACAACTAATTAAATATATATAATTATTTGAAAACCCATAATAAATACCAATAATAATATAATCAACTAACATGCATATGCAGTATATATGATATAAATTAAAAAAATTATACAGATGGAAATATCAAAGAAATTTGTAAAGTTTCACAAAAATTACTACCAATACTTAATGTTTACTTAGTGAACAAAATTAATCTACATGAGATTAAACATATTATTATTTATTATACAACATATTTTGCAGCTCCTTAATGAAAATAATTAATATATAGACCGGAATGTGTTAGTATCAAAGCTTACAGTACAAAATTTAAATTATTGACACAAATGTGATATAATATCCATTTTGTAAGACAGAGACAACGCATACGAGTAGGGTACGTCCTTTTATTAAAAGGTTTAACAGTCTTTTAGTTGAGAATAAATATAATGACACAAGCGGTTTTAACAAAATATTAATCAACTATCTAAAAACTATGAATCAAAATGTCAAAACACATAAAACATCCATCAAAAACTTTCAACTTTCAATTGAAATATATTTTTCAACGCCCCTACATGAATGCACTCATTGACAATAAACAATAAATCCGGTTATAAAAAATTCAAACTTTTTAAAACAAAAAACATTAAAATTCAAGGAAAATATACAAACTACGATTATTCAAGTCAGGTAAAATCTACGAACGACTCGTACGAGGTCCTCAAGGTATATGCTATGTACAATATGTCAATATACTAATATAGTGATACGCACACTTCTGGTTACATGGTACATTTATTGTTTTTTCGCAGAATTACTATTTGTTTTTTTCAAACGAGAACGCAACTAATCTTTTAATTAGATATTAAACGTATAAAATATTACAAATCATATAATTACATAAACATAATGTTTAAGCACGTAATTCATGACAAAAAATATATCAGTCATTAACTTCAAAGTATTACAAATTAATCATACATAAAATAGCATAAAACATTTTTATTTTGAACATAATATTGGTGTTTTGAAAACATAAAATTGACAAAATAATTAATTATACAAAAATATTTAATGCTATACTATAAAATAATTCTAAAAAATTGTAATAAACATTTCGTGTAACCAACAACTACATTAAAGCTACGGGTCAGTATTATGCAATAGTTTTCAAATTAGACCTACTCAATGAAGGTATTTACCATTTTGAAACAATGGGCACTTTGACGGGACAGGCGTTTCACAAAAAATGGCAGAAATAAGAATGAATATTCTACGTAAATATAACGTAGGTATAATATTGAAACTATGGCTTAATAAACTATAGATAAGATTTAATGCGTTTCGATGTTCCCTAACATACTTTGCAATAATTAGTAATTATTATAGAGTTTTATATTGACTGAACTAGCTCCACTGATGTGTCACTGATTTTCCACTGACCTGGTGCTTATTTCCCAGTTACCGTATCCAGTGTGGCCATATCAGTGTTTGGGTGGAAAAATTGTTATCTTGTAGTACTTGACTTAAACCGTCTCAAATAGCTCGTGCGCCAATTCCACACCGAGTGCAAAACACTCGTACAGTTTTTCAAGATGGAACACAGAAAATCCAACTATCTAGTGCAAACATATTTTGGTAGATATAACTCGCCAATGGCATTCATTGTACATCGAGTACAAGTAAGTGAAAAACGTTATTAGTATTGATTCATTAATTAAGGGCGTATTTAGAAATTATTCGTGGAGGGGATGTCAGATAATTTCCCCAACATAGTGCCATTGAGGACTTCACGAGCATATTTTATTTAAGTGAACTGTCATTTTAGCAGCCGTAAAATAAAAACTGTGTTTGGGTAAATTTCTAAAATAGTGTGTTTGAATAAGTATAAAGTTTTCATATAAGGTATTTTAGTAAGTATTATAGTACAGAAGATCAGTTTGGTAAAAATATGTAGACTACTGTCTCAAGGTGCTATGAATTTTAATAGCTTTCAATAATTTTCTCAATGTCCTATTCTTTTCCATATCCACCAACAGATTAGATTTTATGTTTTCAGTTTCAGTATATAAACTATTTATAAGAAAATAATTTATATATTTTTAAGATTCTGACGAATTTTTTCAAAATTCTAACTTAAAACGTTTATAAAAATATTGTGACTAAAGATTTTCCATATTTCGTAACTAGTAAATTAGCAAATTATAAGAAGTTTTTTTTTACATTTTTAGGCATTTCTTCCTAGTGAATAATTTTGAATCGACTGCAGTCAAAAAAAAAAAACTAAATTTAATGTAAATATAAAACGATAATATAAAAATTTGATAAAAATTTCAAATATTGATGATAATTCAGATTTCATCAAAAATTAAATTTGCATTAAAAAATCTCGTTTTTCACTAATTTTTTTTCTTTCTTTCTTTTAATTTTAACTTTTGAACCCCTTTCCCTCCCAAAGTACCAACTAAATCCAATTTTTCTACCAGAATTCACCTCTCATTTTTGAAAATGTATGTCAAACAAATATAAATATTTGTACTGCAACAAAATAAAGTTATGACAAACAGAAAAAATCACATTCGACAAAAAATTGTATTAGATAAACAAGAATAATTAAAAGCAAATTGAGATTAAACTTTTAAAATACATGAAACACATGAGGATAAAATTTCCATAAAAAAAAAATTACATTTTTAAACTTAATTTTGATTATAAAAGAAATTTACTTATAATAATTACTTCAAGATTTTTTTTTTTTTTTAAACAAACATTTTTAATCCGGTGTTGATGAGCTGCCGCCCAGTCCCAAAATAACGTCCGAGTTGCGGCCCGGGTTTATGAGAAACGTACGAATTACGGCCATACAATAATATGTATATATTACATAATATATACGTGGCAGTGGGATGTAAGATTATTTGAAATAATTGCTTCATGTTTCAAATAGAGGGGTTAGTAGCCAAGTCCGGGTTGGTGTATAATTGTAAGATCTCAACATAAATATCATGACAAATATAATTAATATAATATAATATAATATAATATAATAATATGCTAGTATGCTACCAAGTCACTGTGCCGACATGCGTGTGTTGTTGTAGTTACTTTAGTTCAGTTTTATTAAATTCAACAAAAGATAACAAATTTTTAAGTTTAGTTTAAGTATAAATGTATACCATTAATATATTAATTTTAATTTAAAACTTTATTAATAATAATTTAGTATAATGATAATAATATAACCTTAAATAAATATCATATTAAAATGTACATTTTTTTAGAATAAAAATTAGCGTTAGATTGTTAATTATTTTAAGCTTTAGTAAAACATTATCAATTATAAAAATTAAAGACTGTTGTAAGGAATTTCATTTTTTTTTATTTATTTATAATTTAAATTTTAAAATGTGTGAAAAAAATTGATTCTCAATAAGGTGGTCCGTGACGTATCGAAAGTTTTCAAAGTGGTCTGTAGTAGCAAAAAGGTTGGGAAACACTGATCTATATTATATAAAAATATAACTTCCCATATACATAGCAAATCTTTCATTTATAGTTATATATATATATATATATATAACTTAAGTAATGATAACTGCTCAGGCCGCAACTAACTTATATACTTTAAACATTATCGGGCCGCAATTCACCGGTCATCAACACCGGAAACAACAATTCGGGCCGCAATTCACTCTCAGCCTTTTAATCATACTCATTGAATTTGTGAACAGCTCCAAGTCTATCAAAATAAGAGGGAAAATGAATTGATAAATTACGGCCCAAACTCATTAGAGAATATTAAAAAAAAGTCTTCCAATTACATTGCAATGTTGTAAAATCACTCACCCAAACACATAATACAATAATTACGAAATGTAGTCCGTAAAAGTAATATATACACAAATTAATTAAGAAAATAATTTGATCCCAGTTGCGCTTATGCCCTCAATAAACTGTAATAAAAAAATCAATCTGATGATAAAAGCAATCACAATATTTTAAATCTAAATAATAATGAACTGATAACCCAAAATTGTAAGTGCCAAAGTGTTAAAAAAAGGTTTTATATAATTTATTATATGATGCGTAAGGATAATAATATGGAAATAATAAAATCGATTAAAAATTAACTGTTTCTTAAGATTTTGTCAAAATCTTGTTCTACGTAAAAATTTCTCGTTTTTCCTAAATTGTTTTTCCCTATTTTTTAAAAAATACTGGGAAATTATTACTTAATGATATTTATTTTACCCTCTAAAATACTAACTATATCTAATTTTTTATTAGACCCCATTCTCAGTTAAAAATGTAAATACATTACTTCTCTAAAAGGAGTTACAAACTAAAACGAAAAAATACAAACATCACGGTAAAATCAATACACTTATTTCTCTATTAAAAGTCAAAAATATAATTTTATTGTTAACTTATTTTAACTGTTAATTTAACTGTAATTTTAATTTTCAGAAAGTTGAAATGTTTATCTATTTTACATTATAGATTAAAGCCGTTCAGTTTACCTTTATCTATGTTAATTAAAATTTTTTTTCACTGATGCATGCTACAGGTTCTATACATTATTTCCATAGATACGTTATAAACTACTAATGTTGTTTAATAAAATAGTATTTATTATGTTTAATCTCACGTTAATTAATTTTGTTCACTTGAAGTGGACAATATTAGTTCGCAGTGATTTCTACAAAAGTTTAAAAAATTCAATAGTTTATTTGTACTTTAAATATTCATCGCGATACGCAATACTTGTTAATTATATTATTGATATTTACAGTGTTTTAAAGTACCTACACACATTTAATTAGTTCTTACGCATTTTATATATGTATAAGTATAATATGGATTTCGTTCACATTACATTTCGTTTAAGTGAGTTTTGTTATATAACTGATATAAGTGACGTTCACGTGTCGTCTTGAAATATGAACGTGAACGCGTTCATTCCGAAAACCATATAATTTATGCTCGACGTTATATTAGTAAATACTAATTATATATTTATAAAAGCACATGCTTTAAAAAATGTTTACGTTGTAGTTATGGTTGTAAATTAGGCAGAATTAAAAATTATTTCCTAATTTATTGTATTGATTGATTAGTATAAGTTCATCCTAAAAAAGAAACGTGTCCTTAGACTGGAGTATTAAATTAAACGACGAGAACGCGTGTGTTGATTTATGAATAATGATAAAATATTATGTCAATAGAGCTAAATTGGCAATAAGGTCATAAACCAATAAATTACGCGTGCACCATAAAATAATTTTAAGATTAAATCTTACATTAGAAAATCATAAATGACTTTTTTAAAATATTAATTACGTATCATAATATTTAATATTTATTTAATTAATTATTATTTCAATTATTGTTCTAATAAATGTACTAATAATTATATGCACGCATTAATATTGTAATTTTCTGGTTATTTATGCATTGTAAATTATTATAATGTACCTACCTACCCGTGAATAATTATTTATATTCCGTTTGTTAATTATTATAAGCGTGTCTTATAGGTACAATTTATTGCCCGGTATCGAGACAATTTCAAATAAATATTACTTTCTATTATTTCTCGCGGGCCTACGAATAATTCGGTTTAAAAAATTAATCTATCATCACTGTATCAGTTTATCATTTACACACATTTTATTAAAAAATTATAAATATTAATATGTTGTGCATAAGTAATAATAAATACATAATCAATAGAACAAATTTAAGATAAGAGTACTGAGTTACATGATATTTTATTTACCATGAGATTAGTTATTTTTTACAAAATTATATCAATTTATAATTACAGAATAATATATTATTTTCTATCATTTTTCAAGTATTTATTTTTTTGTTTAAAGAACTGAATAATTTTATTTTTTTTTTCATTGTCCGGATTCGAACTTTAATTTTATATATATATATATATATTTTTTTTTTTTATAGTAAGAATATTATAGATTCAGAGACGTTGAGCCACTACACATTATTTTATACAATATCATAAGAGGTATAATAATTCAACATTTAGTAATTATAATAATATGTTAATGCGTAAGCTAAAATAATTCATAAGTATATATTTTATTACTGTTTAAAAAAATACACGATGATGTAATAAAATTAGTCGCTAGAGTAAGCTGATGAATATAACTATTATATTGTATATTATGTTTAAGATCTCTATCTATCAAATAATGCCACAACACAATTCTTTCCTGTTATGATTTCAACCAAATACTTTTACCTTATTAGTTAAGATATATATATATTTTTAAATTTAAGTCAAATTATGATTTAAGAGACAAAATAATGATAAAGAATCAAATATATTTTAGCAATAATAACTAATTATTTTATTTTGGATAATCATTTATTAATAGATAAGGAAAATATATATATATGTATAAATTGATTCTTTTTATCTTTTGAATTTTATTAAAAAACAATAACACGGAATTTTAGATTTTACAAAGTGAAGTGAAAATTCAAAATAATGTATATTTTCGAAGTAGTTTCTTTATTTTATTATTCTTTCAATGTTCTAGTACCTACTTTTTTTTTTATTCGAAAAAAACTAACAAAAAAAAAAAAACTGAAATATTTCCCTTGTGTTTTTCTTGCAGTTATTAAAAAATATTTAAAATATAATACAGTCACATTTATTTATAAGTATTATATTATATTACTCATGTATATATTTTTTATTTAAACAAGTTTTCCTGCTCACCCATCTCCTTTGTTCAAAACTGTTTTTATTCGTATGCCTAAACAAATTATTATACAACTATTATCATTAAATTTAAATTTAAAATATCCATAATGTATCTCGCACTAAAAACCTATGTATTAAGTATACAGTAGAGAGAATTAACTATTTTTATATTGAGGCTTAATTGAGACGTATTATAATATTATATTTTGTACGCTAATACACTATAATATTATAAAAATTGAGAGGATTACTAATTAAAAATTATAAGGTACATAGAAATATGTTCATTCTTCTATGCTATTTTTGTTATATAAAACTTTTCTTAACTAATTGATTATATTTCTATATTATGTTTAATTCTATAAGGACTTACTTGAAAACTTTAAATAACTGGTTTAAAATTTGAATATATTATTTACTTCAAATAACTGACAGTATAAGCAACAACCAACAAAGATCAGGTATAAATATACAACTAATGTAATAATTTTAACAAATGTGCTTATACAGGTTTTACCTTGCAATATTACACATCTACAGGTCAAAGGATACATCATTAATCAAAATCTCTCAACACTGTTAAAAGACCTTTGTACTTATAACTAATAATTAAAAATAATTAAAATCTAAACACATACTAATACGAGTAGCATAAAGAATTATACACATTAGTCATTAGATCTATCATTATTATAAATTACTTGTATAATACATATGTTTATTGATCATGTATCAAAAGTAATAACAATTAATTAAAAATATATATGTACATACTTTTCATTTCAGACCCTGAGCAGAAGAAAAAAAGCTATTAGTCTCAAGAAATGATGATCTATTTCTTTATTCATTAGATTTGTATATATATTATAATATATAACATTTTCATATCATTTATTTCAGAATTGTTATGCGGTACTTTATTGACCGATATCAAAACATCATACTACAATATAGGTAAAATAATTTTTCAAGAAAAATGCAAATAAATATTAATTAAAAACTGCTCAACTTATGACAATTATTTGAATTCTGAACAGGAGGGATACTTATGACATTTATACGTCATACATTAATTTGTTGTTTGGCGTTCGTGCATAATATTATTGCATTATTTAATATTTACTATAGGAAAATGAGAATGTATTTTTTCTATTGTTATTCATACGATATTCAAGGATTTCAATTGAAAAACAAATACACGTGGTTTGACCTTTATTTCACTGAATAGTATTATTATCATTTTTATCCACTTGATGATCAGAATCGTACAGGAATTATTTAATATTTAATATATGATGTGCAATATTTACTAAATAGATTAATAAGAGTGTATTAGTTTCACAATTTGAAATTAATTTACAAATTATAACGTATAACGTATAACTTACTAACTTTTATAAAAATATGAATTGTAATAAATACTCAAACTATATCTATAGACTATCAATATAACTTGCAAATAATAAACAATAAAATTCAATAATTTCTGTATCTTTTTTCAACTAATCAAATGTTTGTCCACTTATATATTAAAGTAAGAAGTAAAAATGTTCCATAATTATTGTTATTAAAGTAAATTTGATTTTAATCCAAAATCACTTAATACAAAAATGTTCACTTTAATGATTTTAAAATATCCTTAAATGAAACTCCAAAAGACGTAATATCCTACTCAATGAATATAAATATCTGCAGTTATAATTGAAAACAATTATTTTAATATTAAATACCATATCAATACGAAAAAAAAACACAATTTTATGTCAGTTATAAATACTTTATAGGTTAATATCCTAACTATATAAAACAAATTTACAACACATATATTTAAGTTTAATATCTCAATCGCCGAAGCCAAATTTATTGAATATAAATAAAAAAATAAATATACATACTTTTATAAATGAGTATTTACTCTTATCCATCTTATTTATATGTTTTGATTATGAATTTCACATACGTTTACGCATATTAGAAATAATTTAACACACTGTAAAGAGTAAAACGGTTTTTAATTATTTTTTTTATGCGACAAAATATTCAACAATAATATTACTAAATCATATTTTTTATAACCCACTATCTCTCAATAGATTAATTAACCTAATTTTTCAATGTTTGTGGTTTAATATACATATATAATAGTGGGTTTTGTATTATCTCTGATTTACATAAATCATTTCACACGTTGTTGTGGTTATCTGAATAGTTCTAATTTATAACAGTTCCATAATAAAGACTTATATATTACACTGTACCACTGTCAGTAATCGGTAAATTAGTATGGTAACTCGAATGTAATTTCAATGTACTTAAGTGTACCTATTGTTCTGTAAGGCATTTTAATAATTTAACAACATTTTTTCTACGAGCAAAGCTATAAGTTATTCAAATAGTATCTAACTATATATAATTAATATGCTTAAATTCACATAAATATTTTTATTTTAAGTTTTTTCAATCATACTGAAATTATATTATTGAGTTGTACTTTGTACAAAAATTTATATTTTGTAAATTTAGTAACATTTAGTTATATATATATATTATCAGATAGTATACTACATTGAATCTTAAATACATCGCAAATATTGAATACCTTAAATCACAAATGTATTCAGATTTTTTAAAGAAGAAAAAAAAAAAGCTTACGGTATTCTTACTTTATTATTAAGAGTATAATTTTTTTTTAATATATATATTTACAATTTTAAAAGCAATGTTAAAAAATAAGTGATTTTATGACAGTTATACATCTATATTTTAATAATACAAACACATGCCTATTATAGCCACAGAACAACATACGCTATAGTGTTATACCCAATCTACGTTTATACATAAAACAGTACTGTTTATTAAACATTTAACGATATTTTATATGAAAAACAAACACATCAGATGTTGAACCGGTTAAAAGGTATCATTATAGTACATAAGATATACCTATAATTTTACCTCATAAAAACTGAATCTGAAAACGTTAAACTAAGTGGCTTTTACCGTTACTCATCACATCAACAGTCAAATTATAAAAAATAAACCCGGTTTCTAGTATATTTTGGGTCAACGTAACGTACGTTGAGTCAGTCTATAGGGCATACTTTCGATGTTAGATACCATTTTAGTGTAAACCGTGTCTAGATATAAACTATTATATTACATTAAAAAAAAATGTTACCAAATATTTTTATAACTACTTATTTATATTTAAAATAAAAATTCTGAAACATATTAATTTAATAGTAAGTAATATAAATAATAATGATAAAAATCAAAATGTTATGTAAAAGTAAAATTGATCAGATAAAAACTAGATTTATAATTTTTTTTTAATGTATGACATTTGTAATTAGCTATACTAACCTTAAAACATAAATAATATGATGATAATTATTATAATTAAACAAAAGTCTGTATTATATTAGGTAGGTACTTTATATACTACTTTATATTTTTCATTTTTTTTTCTTACAGAACTTTTTTCTGCTTTTAGTTGTTGTTAATATGTCCTCATCCATATGATACTTTATTAAACGAGAAATGATTGTATTGTCCCATATGGCTAGATTTTGCACTCCAATTTGCTGATTAAGTTATCTTAAAGCCTCTCTATATCAAGTAGGTACATATTCGTTAATGTCCCATAGCACAGGTGAAAACGTAAAATTCATCTCGTGTTTTGTTTTACCCATTCAATCTAATTATCCTCAAGACAATTCAAAAGAAGATAACTTTGTCGTGTATTTCATTTATCAGTATAAATGTATAAATCAATAGCCTTGATTAAATCTTCTTTTATAATAAACGCCAACATCAAAACTATTTACACTTTCAAGGAAAACCAGTGAGGAAGAGGGTAAATTAAATGATGTAAAACTCAAAAAAAAAAAATAAAGATGAATTATTAATTTATTTAATATTAAATAGTAATAATTGAATAAATTTTAATTTAATTTAATTCATTACGCGATGAAAAAAAGTGCAGACTACGTCGAAATAGGTTTACACCAAAATGACCCTTCCAAAATTATCCGAATTCATTATTGAAGTCTTTATAGTCTCTTCAATTCAATGATAAATAATAAATCATTGTATACGAAAAACAATATAATATATATATTATATATTAATATATTATATTGAGCGAATAGGCTGACCAGCCTCTGTAAGAATAGTTTATAATTTATTTATATTACTAGTGTTGTTTTTTTTTTTTTTTTTTTTGTCAAAACATCGCATATTCTATAACGTTTAGTATTTTTATGAACTATTAATACTGATGTATATTAAAATACTATATGAATAGAATTGTGAAATAAATATCTTAAAATATTAATCTAAATAATTTGAAAATAATAATAATAAACGTAATAGTGTAAAGTTTCAATCATATAACAAAACAGCAAAATCGTTATAGGAAACCCATTATTAATTTCTAGAGCATTATAACTTACAATATTTTTTATGAATGTGTTAATTTTAATTCAATAATATATCATTATTCATTATATATGCGGAAAACAATTCCGAGTATAGACAGTCTGTCAATTTATATCTATCACTATAAGTATGTTTCGTGATATTTTTTTTTTTAATATACCTATTAAAGTAATTTATTTTACTTTTAGTATTATAATAGGTTAATATATAACAATTGTATTTATTATATTATTAGTATTTAGTTATTACAATAACATATATTTATAGTTTATATCAACTTATACGTATAACTTAAAATGTGATAACATCTTTTTGTAAATACAGTAAATAGTAAAAATAAGTTCATAATATAATTAGGTAATATATAAAAAAAAAAAAATCAAAATTTTCATTGTTTTTAGTAAAATTCATAATAATATAATAAAAACTAGTAAAAATTATAAATTACCAATACAAAAATGTTTCCTTTTATGAATTTTTAACTATAGAAATTATTGCAATTCATTCAAAACGTTGTCAAAATTCTTATTTCAAATTTATATAGGCATAAAAATTATAATTAGCTCAAAAATAGTTCAAATATTTTGTAAATTTTATCATGAATATAAAATAACAATATAAATATTTTAAGAAAATTTCAAGTATCTAGAATTAATTGTCATCGATTTACACCAAAAAAAAACAAAATAGGTTTTGTTGAAAATTTAGATTTACTTAAAATTCCCGGTTTTCCTAATTTTTTTTTTATTTTTTTCAATTATAATTTATAATCTTTAAATTACAAACTAGATCAATTTTCTATCTAAAACCACACTTAAAGTTGAAAATTGAAGCATTGTATTAGCTACTTATTCTGTACTCATAAATAATAATAATAAAAAAAAAAAAAAAAACACAGAAATATCGTTTTAAATTCAATTCATTCGTCAATCCACTTAGAATTTACAATTATTCGAATTTTGAATGTATTAACTTTGTTTATTTATTTATTTGTATTTACTAAAAACTAAATTGTTAAGCTTTGTTTGATAAATTATCAAACTTTGCACTATCTATTAAACTTTTTAACATTAGACACTTACAAGTTAACCATGGGAAAATATGTATTTTTAATTGCTCTAAGAACTACTTTTGCGAAACATTGAATTCAATTTTCGAGGTTTAAACAAAAAATATATTGACTAAAAACTAAATTAAGACAAAAATATCAAATGACTATGAATAGTTAACTCAAAAAGAGTCAAAAATCTATAAAACTCTATTCTAAATATTTATTTTTTATTTTGTTGATTTTGACAAAATTTCTGTTTATAAGATTCTAATTCTAAATTTAATGCAGATTTCTTACATATATTCATTACTGAAAATTTAAAAAAAAATGTTAGTCTCAATTTTTATCATCTAATAAAGTTTAAATCTTGATATATTTAATATTCAGTTGTATCATATATTTTTTTTAGTTTTTTGTTATTTCGTTATTTATGATTAAAAAAATATTTATCATAAAAACTTGAAACATTCTATTCTATTATTATTACATAAATATAATTTTCTGTGTATATTTAATGACATTATTCAAGAAAATAAAATAATAATAGGAATTCTGTTACTTTTGACCTTTTTTCCCTCTTCTAAGTACAAACTAAATCCGATCACTTTGGTGATACAAATTGAATCAATATTTTCTGATATAGAAAAATTATCTTTAGAAATAAATATTAACTTTTGTAAAACCATTACAGAATTGGCTCAAAATATAAAAAAAATATTTAAAATGAATTATCATTAGAAGTCAGATTATACCATATGTTCATATATACACAGATGTAATATTATTTCGATGTTAGGAACCGATGGTCAATATCTGATAATTCTTGTCACCAGATTTAGTTCATCTATTCTCGTTTAATTATGTGATTTTTATTGAAAACCCCGATCACCTATAATCGCAATTTTATATCATTTGACATTGATAATTATTAAAATATTAGGTATAAATGTCAAAAAATAACAAAACAATTTCAGCTCTTATCAACTATATTAAAATTATAAATAGTTTAATGTCATACAATTTGTTTTACTAACCATTCCCAGATTTAACTATTTTTGTACACTTACAATCTATTTAAGTGCATAAATAAACATTTTTAAACTTGTTTTACATAAGTAATTTATACAAGTAAGTAAGTACTAAGTACTACATTATTATAATACCAAATAGCTACATAGGTATATTCGTACATGTTTAAACACAGTGTTATCGTTCATACAATATATTTTTTTAATTTAGTGTTTAAATTAATTTGACTATTATACCGCTCAAGGTCGTATAAGGGGGAACTGCGATATCTGGATAGGTGATATTTCTTTAAAATTATATTATAAATATTTAAAATAATTTTTGATATTAATATAAATTTTTTAATTCTAAATTATTTTTTTTATTTTATTTTTTACTTTAAGTTAAGACTTTAATGTAGTATTATCCAAAATTATAAGTCAGATCTCCACTGGAAAAATATCTAGGTGTGGCCTTGTGTACACTGATGATGATGATAATAATAATAATGCATTCAACACGATTAAAGGCCTTCTTACAAAAAAATTACTTTGACAATAACCTTATTTTTTACAAGTCTTATTAGTTATAAATTATTATACTATAAGTTTATAAATTCAAATGTATTAAGATATCTCGTGGTCTCACGCTTGCATTCTTAAATTTATATTTTTTAATCATAATTTTGCATATTTTATCCTTAATCCTGTTACAAATACAAGAACATTTGTTTGAAGTTGACTTAAATTTATAAGAAAAACATTCTTTGATTTAAAATCGTCTAAAAACCTATACACATAATAACAAAACAAATCATATTTTGGATGTGTTTTTATAATTTAATTTTTTATGTTAAAATTATACTTTTTAATTATATATAATTATAATAAATAGTAAACATTAAGTACCTATCCAACAGAAATCATGATTTTGAATTAAAGCATATGGGTACATCATTGTTCAAAGAAACAATAATTAAAAACATAAAATTTAATAGCTAAAATTGCAAAAATTGACTTCATATTCATTTTATAAAATTATACGTAAGTATAGCCGTGTATATTAAGTATTTCCTTCAATTAATTTCTCAATTATTTTAAGGAATTGAATCAACTACTACTAAATATTCTTTTGCCACAAGAAATACAACTTAAAAGTGAGGGTTTGATTTAAAAAAATAAGATTTAACACTTTAATCTTTATGGAATACAAATCTGTTAACACGATTGATTAGGTAAGTACCTCCACAATACATTGCAATAGACGTTAAATATATATTAATTAAAAAATTTTTAACGAATTACTTTGAATTTAAATGAAAATACTTTGGTACTAATACTCACTTGATCTCGAATGTCTTCAAGGTCGATCCAATCAACGCAGTGTTCTTTCTCTTTGGCCGTCGATGTTCTGCGGGTCATCTGCTTCGGTGTCAAAATTTCAACAGTCTGCCTGCAGCAAAACATTTGCACGCACGATTATTAAAATTATAAACGGTACTTATGGCTAAAATAACACTAAATGTTTTGGTTTATCGAATTGTTTTCATTTGTCATCGACTCGTCGTCGATCGCGTGTTTAATAATGTTACATTTTGTTGTGTACGTAGCTGCCTGGTAGCCTGTGACGTATGCAAGTATATATAAAATATCATGGTGTCAATTTATACACAGCAGGTGTAGTGTTCTACATGTGCGAATAACGTTGCGGCAAACGCGATATAAATACTTTTAATATCTATAATTTTTTACGCTGCGTACAATATGCGTATTATACTGTAGGTATATAGTATGTAGAGGCAACGTTGCACTTTTGTTTAAAAATTTAAATTACATTGACGGTTGTAGATAATATTGTGCGACGCGTTATAGTCATCGCACACGGGTTGTAAATAATTGTAATGATTGAAATAATTTAATAAATAATAATAACATTACCTGTAATAGGCTATAACGCGTATACGGTATTATATCGTAATGTTATGTTTTTATCGTCAGTCTTATTACTTGTTGCCGGCGACGAGTCGGGCAGCGATCTGAGTTGTCACGCCACACGCATACACGGTTTTAAACGAGCGAACGGATTGTGAACCGCGTTGGGGACTGGCGCGCCACCGGGTCGTCTCGTCCAACGGGTGGTACGCGCCGGGGCGTTGGTAATGGCTTTCGTAGGATATATTTGGGGAGGTGGTGGGGAAGTTACGACGAGGAGGAAGGCGCGTAGGATCCTCGGGACGACGATGAACCCGCTCGACGTCTATTACGCGATTACTGCTACAGCATAATATGTTACCGTGAGCAGCGGCAGCGGCAGTTTGCTTGGCACCAACGACAAAAATATAGTATATGTAATGTATGTATGTACATTAGTGTTACAGCGTCGCGCGTTTAAATTTTCTTACTCGTTTCTATAATCTTGCGGGAAGGCGTTCAATGCGTACGCGCTTCTAGACTAATCGTTTAAAATTAGCAATTACGGTGATGGGTACGTGATAATCTTTGAAAATAATTAACACAACAAAAAAATAGAGTAAGTAATCAGAGTAACGTGTTGTTTTACCCACAAACGAATTTTTGAAAACTTTATAGTCACGACGAAGACACGTCGGAATGACGACATACATAATATGGGCAATACGTTTTGGATCGTATTTTTCGCGATTTTCGTTATTATAAAATAAAATCTGATATCGAATAACGTGCGACACTTATTCCAGATTGCGCATGAACAAGCACTAAAGTTTATTAGAACGATAATAAGCTAATAGTGATGCGTTAAACATGATTTGGTAGCCCACGGTTATTCGACTATTGAATTAATACATTTTTTTGTACGACTCGGCATCAGGAATGCTTAAAAATTGCTCATCTACTGATACGATTAGTCGTTTTTAAACTGCCGACTCCCGCCCACGAGTTCTAGTCTATGTTTATTTTATCAAATTGAAAAGGAGAGAATGTTAAAGAATCATTCCGTTTAGTAAAATTTTGTTTACCCTGGACGTGTGAATATTCACTGATCACGACAATGTATTTTTGACACCGTTACGACGGAATGTGCCGTGTTATTGTCAATCCCAAAACCAAACTAAACAACTCGACATGCTAAAAACTGTCCAAAGATTATGCGAGCATGACTATCTGTTACAGCATTGATTCAAATCAGTTGAACTTAATAAAAAAATATATACCAATACATAATATGTACCTATAATATTATGAGATATATAAATATATGACTTGCGGTCATTGACAGGGAATGGCTGACTCGTATACGTAGGTACCTACAACTGTAGCGCATAGCGACACAGTTCATACGTCGAGGGGAGCTGCTAAATTTTGAAATTAACAATTTTTATAGTTACAATATATCACGATTAGTTTATCAAGATACAATAGTGCTCCGCATACCTCTCAGTCTGACCCTAGACTCACGGGTACCGCTCGTATTACTTTTGTATATTTCCTGTTTATTTAAATAAAATATTCATAGCACGCGATATATGAAACGGATTTATAATTCGTTCGCTCTGTATAAACATAATATAAAAAACTCTGTTGTTTTTTTTTTCCTTAATCTTCTTTGGAACGCGACCAAAATAATATTACGCGTACGAATAGACAGCACACCGTTTGTTCGGTCACTCGGCAGGCCGCATCGAAAAGAATATTACTATTATACAGAATGAATTATGAAACCAGCAGCGATAATAAATAATAATAATATTTGAGCTCGATGAACTCGTCGTCGCAGTGGCCACCGTCATTTACATTAGATTAGACTAAACAGATATTTAATACATTATGCAAATCGCTAGTAGGTATAATTTAATTTATGTCGTACCTACTGTTAATCAGATTTCAGAGTGTCGGTTTTTTTTTATTTTTATTTGTTTTCGTTATTTAAAAAAGTACTTTATACTTACAATATGGCCATATGGGGTACACTGTGTGTGTATGTAAATATTACATAACATCTATTTGTATATGTCCTTAGGTACATCGACAAGTCTTATCCCGAAAAATTGTGTCCTGATAATTAATTTTGCTCTTGTAAAAACATTAAAATATTGTAACATACTAACATTGTAACGGTTTTTATTTCTGCTTTCAAGTATGGAATCAAAAATATGTATTGTTCGTTTAAATAATTAAAAAGCTTAAAAATAAGTTATAAAAATAAAAATATTTGGAAAAATGAATGGGGAAAACACTCATTAATATATAAAGTAACAGTAAAATATCAATTGTGATTAGATTGATTGTCGCCGTTGAAACGGTTTTATTATCACTTATTCATAATTATTAACTAAATTGAATTATTGCAACACTAATAATTAATAAGTTTAAAGTTAATGCACGACTACAATCATAATAATTAGGGATATCCGGGTATTGAATATTTTAAATGTCATTAGATATATTTTATTTTGTAAAATTATAAACATCCTTTAATTTCTCTGAAAATAATAATAAGAAGACTTATTTTAATTGTATCTCACTTATTAGGTAGGTACCCCATATTATTATCTAATAAAAAGTTTAGGTAAAGAGACAACGTTTCTTGGATTCCTATTTTTAGTATCAGAATATCAGTTAATTAGTTTATTAAAATTAAAGCCTAGTTATAATGTTAAATCATAAATAAAACTGATTTAATGTTTATCAAAATACATTACGTGTGCCTTTGGCTTACTAAAATTTCAATAGCCTTGATCCTGTGAATTTTAATGGCATTATTAGAAACTTTTAAAACATTCATTTTTTTTTTTTTTTCATAATAATTTGATTATATTCTGAATAGAACGATAAATATATTAATTTTACAATGATATGTGATTTTTTTAAATTTTTTCCCGTTATTTTTGTTATTGAAAATATATTTTTTAGTAGAGAAATTATTCATCCCCTCATCAATTTTGAAGAAGATTTCTAGAAGCGAATTGGATTTAGTTTGTACATTGATTGGAGGTAAAAAGTAGAAATTGTTTAGTATTTTTTTTTAAATAACCAAAAAAAAATATTAACTTATTTGTTAAAGTTTTAATATTATTATTGAAATAATTATTTGAGTAACTAAAAACCTAACCTAACGTTGTTTACAAAATTTAAAACCGTCTCTGCTCAGAATTATTTTTTACCACTTACAATAATTTATCATTGAATTGAAATTTAACTTGTCATCTATTATATTATTGTCTACGGTGACACACTATTGGTACCTATTGTACAGAAGAGTGGTTACATACTTGAAGTTTTTTTTAAATTTTATATTCAATATTAGAAATTGTTGTAAATTATAAACACAACTATTTACTATAGCATCAAAACTAATATAGTTAATTTTTATATTCATCATTTAAAAGTTTAGATCGAAGGAACTGAGCACGTTAAGTATCATGACTCATTAACACGTGTACGACTTACGAGGATAGGTTAAGTTAAGTACTTACTAATGCTTTAATTTTTCTACTATAAATTATTTTTGCCAATAGCTTCTATTAAAACTTTTTAGTGTTTCAAAATATATTAATTATCTGAAAAAAGTAATAATTGTATTTAATTTAAAAAAAAAAACAGTCTTGCAACTGTGCACATATTTTATTATACTAGTACCAAACATTCTAGGTGAGCAAAAAAACTGTATAGTTTTCAATTCTATACGCTTACACATTGTACATAATGTCCCGCCAACTGTTTGCACGATTTAGTACTTTAAATACAAAATACATACTAGCTGCTAGTTTTCGGCGTTATAGTGTTTGCAACCCATTTACGACGGAAAAAGGTAAAAAGGAAAAGGACCATAATAAATAATAACATACAATGTCACCAAAAAGTAATTTCGTACGTAGGTTCATTGTTAATTATTTGTAATCGTCATATCCTCGTGTCATCGTCGCCGCCACATCATCATCGATTAATTGATCGTACAATAGTCTAGCGGTTATAATTATATTCTTTTATGACTATATGAAATATATGTTCAAATGTATAGAGGGGACATACTTTTGACTTATGGATAACTAAAAAAAAATAATTTATTATCGTCAACTGACGTTACACACATATAATATATTATGTAAAATATAAACACTATATACACACATTACAAACATTTTTGGATCCATCTATACTATTTAAAGAATGTCCTATGTTGACATAAATTTATAATTATCAAACAAAACTACCTTTTTTATATTTTTTTATTTTTTATTTTTTTATGTTGATGCATTTAAATTGAATAATAAATAAACAAGCAACTTCTGAATAATATTAAACTTTACGTATTAAAAAGATAATGATCATATGGTTTTTTATTTAAAATATAAAATAGATGTAATAATTAGTCTATATATTATATAGTATACTGATTGTCCCCAAACTAAAAACAACTTTTAGAAACTACAAAATCAATTAGTATGATTTTCAAATAATTATAGCCACACCATAACTGTTATATTTCTAACTTATTAGCATTGGCTATTTTCTGAATATATAAAGTTTAAAAATGTATAAGCTTCACGTTTGAATTTCAGTTCATATGCTTTCATCAAAATTAAAAATTTCGTCTGCATAATAATTTACAGTTAAAATTAAGTTCTCATTTGAAAAGAAAACATTATCACGTGATACTTCTTAAATGACACAAACAAATAGTTAAATAGATACTTTAAAATATAGGAATCTTACAGCACACTTACATAATATATTGATCCTTCTTGCATATGTACAATAACACAGTAAATCTTTATTCAAGAGATATTGAGTATTTTTAATTTTTATGTCATAATATTTTACATTTCACACTCATACATCGCTTAAAAATTTAAAAATCAATGTACAAACACAGATAATGTTCTACCTTTAAGTATGAAAATAGGTCAATTGACAATGCTCACTATATAATATTAAAGCTAACGTTAAATGGAGTTTTAATGAACACAAATTTTCTGTTGTATATATTTGAGATATTGACAAAATTCATGAAAAATTTAAATAATCTTATTTTTTAAAATATAGTGAGAGTTAAAACTTAGGGTATCTATATTGTGTTATAAATTACAGCCGACAGTAAGGCAACCTCATCCCGGAATACGCTCGTAAAACCACCGCCGCGCATATAATGTAAAAAAGACTAAAACGAAATTTATTCTTTAAAAAGTCACCAGTTTACCATATCATTATGCATTTATTATTCAAAATGGCTGAGTCTTATCCTCTCATATTATGCATGTAATATATACGTTATATACACATAGGCTAACGCTAAACAGCGTAATAAACAAAGGTTGTTTAACTTTCACGGTGGTGTCGCTGATTACGAATTTACGATATATTATATTTATTTAATTATTTCATTCAAGCGAAGAATACGTTATTGAAATTCATTCCTACAAATTAATTTCAAACACTAATTTTTTTTAAGAGCACTCTGCGCCCACATGTGTTATCTCTGTCTTACATACATACAACATAGCACATTTTCGTTCAGCAGAATCCATTTTATGTTGTTAGCTTTAACATTAGAGTAAATTTACCTATTATCAAACTTAAAGATAAGAATTTTATCTAGGCAATGACAGGATTTTATTGATATTTTAATTTTAAGCTGAGTTATAGCCATATAAGATATTGAAACTTTAAAATGTTCATAATTTACTTTAAAATTATAATATTAACAAAAGACTATGTCATTGCCTAGATAGAATTCTTACATTTAAGTTTGATAATAGGTAAATTTACTCTAATGTTAAAGCTAACAACATAAAATGGATTCTGCTGAACGAAAATTTACTATGTTGTATGTATGTAAGACAGAAACAACACATGCGGGTGCGGCGTCCTCTTAAGTAGCATTCCGAAACTTACAGGGAATCCAATTAAATAGCTGTTGCACTTATTCTCTAAATCTCCGCCTGTATATTTAAATAGTTAAGCAGACACAAGTTTTTTTTTTTTAATTATTCTTTATTATTAGTCCAATATTGTTAAAATATCATAATTTATGATTAATAATAATTTAAAAAAATTAGCTTGGCTCACAGAGCTTATTATCATAAGTATGACTACTACATTATTGTATGTAATAACGATTATAATATTAATATATTAAATCAAAATTCATAATTAATAATTAAATAGGGAAAGTCTATCATTCTTTTACCTCAGAGTTTCTGTCTTATAATTTTGGTTCCACTAGAATTTTCAAACATAATGCATATTATTTTTTTTTTGTGATTGTGTGTGTTTGAGAATGACAAATCCAAGTATATTGACCTATTAGTTATTATAAATTTATACAGATTACATACAATAACACATTTAACGTTGTAATATTATATATAAAACCTTCAACATTAGCGTAAATAAGGAAATTGTGAAACTTTGACCTCCTAAAACTATATACCAAGTCTCTCCAAATCAAGAATATACTAAGTAAATATAATTTTTTTCTGCTATTTTAAAATTAAACCCGATAAAAATTATTATTGTTTTTATTATACAATATTTATTGAAGAAGTGAATACGGATAATAAAAATGTATTGTTATTTTTCCAAAAAAAAAAAAAATGTGGTAAAAGATTAATATATAACTCGATCATGTAATAATATTTACTTTAATCTAAAAATAAATACGTGTATTTGACTGTATCCCGTTTATTTTAATAAGCAACGATTTGTTAAAAAATATTATTATATTTAAAAGTGTTAACGAATGTAATTGGACAGAAGAATATGGGGGTAACTAATATCCTGCAGTAATACATTAATACTACTTCAGGATAAATGGTTTAATAAATATTGAATGTGAATGATTTAATTGATATAAATAATAATTTATAAAAGCCGTCATAATTCGAATTATTTAACCATAGTCGAGAATACCGTAGATAATGCATGTATGATTCAGCAACTTTATAAGAGTGAAACATTAATATCTAAAGAGAAAAAAATATATAATCAGATACAATGTATTTTCTACATATATTATAATATATACCTGTAAAAACAGAATTTCACATTTTATTATACCATAAAAATATAATATTATCATAAACTGTGAAATGTGTTGATATCAGCACTCGTTGTGATGAAAATAATAGGTGCAAATCTGCCAATTTATATGCTGAACTTATGTCCATTCGTTTAAATAATTGTCGTGATATCAGTGGAGACAACGTCCGCTGCAGTCTTCACAGTTTTCTCTTCTGGTTACGATTGTTTAGACACGCAACGATAAGCAAAATATGATACCGCGTCGAACACAATGAGTTTGAACATCGAGATAACGACGGAAGTGTCGGCCGTAATTGCCGCAGATGCCTCTGTAAACTATTGATAATTTTTATGTCGAATTGATATGTTTACCGCAGAAATACGAACCCAGGTATTCATCGTCATTGCACAGTCGTTGATCGACTACTAGTTGCTTTAACAAATGATCAAAGAAATACAATAATATACTGTATGCAAATAGTATATCGGCTTTTATAAAAAGAACTCAAGTTTGGATAACTCAGCTTACATGTTTACTGGCATAGAGCATAAAATATTTGTAAAATTATTTTTCGAAAATTTTAATTTTTACAATAAAAAAGAGCTTGAAATATTTATTTTTACCAATTTCATATGATTTTAATTTGACATAGGTAGAAACTAGAAGTATTTAGTAAATTTCAAAATTAAAAATGCGTTTTTACAGAAATGGCGTGCTTTATATTCACAAAAACAACATTTGAAAAAAGTTAATTTTTAAAATCAATAAGTGAGATAAAGAAACTTGTCGCCGCCTTATTCCGTTTATTTTTTTATTTTACATAATTTTATTGGGAAAAGATTGTCGTGTGAATTTCTTACTAGTAGATTACTTAAGACTTAAAAATAATTGTTAATTTCTTTCTTCTGTACATTAATATTTTATTTCTTTTAATGTTAGATTCTTTTTCCAATTTCAAACAAAATTTAATTATTTATCAAATGTATTGAATATTAATAGACATTATTAAGTAACTATAGAAATGTTGGTAGATAATTTTTTTAATTCGCACAAAATATCTCCTATTTGCAGCAATTCTTTCACATTCGTCTGATTCTATAAAAAAACGCAATTATTACGTATAGCTCCAGACTAAGTTTTGAACAATTAATATTTCAGAGTCCATGCTTCGAACATCAATAAACTGTCAATAGCACGCTGTTCTAATAGTTATTAAAGTTACTATAAATATTAAATATAGGTAAAATAATATTGTTTGTTAATTATTTTAAATATTTCTAATGTATATAACTAAGTATAAATATTTCTAAGTTACTAAATTATACATAACTTAACCTTTATTAAACTTTGCAGGCTAATGACCTCTGTTGTTAAACCCTTTATTTTTAATAATAAAAATTAAAAATTAAAAAAATATTTTTATAATAATTATAATATATATAATGATATTTATTAAGTATATTATAATTACTATTCCACCTAATAAAATATTATGTTAATTCGTGATATTAATAATATAAACATTATTAAACATTATATAATGGTATATACACTAAATATACATAATATTAATTAATTTATTATATATTTTACAGGCTGAGCCCTTTTTACAAAGGTACAAATTAATTTAAATAACAAAAGATATGTACATAATAATTAATAGATAGGTATAACATAAAATATTATTTTGTATATTGTTATTTTTGATTATTATTTTTCTTTAGTATTTGTAGTCTAGGATATTTCATTTTCACCATATAAGTACAGTGAAATATTTTGCAAGAAAGTGAAGTACTGTAAATTTTTTGGATACAAATATTTATATATTAATGCTTTGAGTACCGTGGTTGACACATTACTATGTTTAAGTAACTATATATTCTGTATTTCTGTATAATATTTTATAGCTATTTTAATATTTTTGTATGTATTTTGTCAACATAAAGAATATTAAATAATTGATAATATTAAAACTCATCAGTTATCACTGACCTTAATTTTTATTAAATATTAGTTAATTTTAAAAATGCTATCTCATAACAATAACTTATAACAAAAATAGTTATAAAAAGTTATATGGATTTATAATAGAATATGAAAACGTTGCTGAACATCCATTATCTATCCAATGTAACCATTTTAAAATGTTGTTGTTAGATAAACCGCATATAAATTCTTTTTCTGGTTTACTTATAAGTACTTAGTTTAATTTTTGTAATGATATTTTAAATTGAATGTTTTTGATGATATTTTTTTTTTTATATAAACACAATTAAATTTAAATTATCTTATGAAAAAATGAAGAAAGTATTGGAAACACGCTATTTACCTCTAAAAATATTTTATCATTATTAATTGAATACGATGTAAAACGTAGTATATAGCCTTAACCTTAATATTATTTTGTTGTTCAGACAACAATGTTATTATCAACCTTCGAGTAAAAATAATAGATACTAAACAATTAGACATTATAAACATTATCATATCGAGGAAAATATAAATATAAAATATCTAAACTGAAATAAACAAAAATAAAAACCATTAAATTACATTTCTTATTGTTTATTACGTAGTTACTAGTTAACATTATTAAACTTGTAAATTGTATTGAGATTTTGTGGAAATTCGGAATTTCAGAAATGGATTGTTAAGCTATTGGTCAGAGAATTTATACAAATGCAGTACTACATACTGTATATTGGCGTTGGAAAAAATTAAAAATTAAAATAATATCGACTTATTTAACCTTTTTATAGACAGAGGACTAGAACAATTTATGATTACCAGTATCGTGTTTAGAACTATTTTCCGCCTAGCTCTGACCAGAAGTATTCTTTTTTTTGAAGGGTAGGTAGATCCTATTATTTAAAATTAGTTTTACACAAATTAAAAAATTGATAGCAATTCTAAGTGGAAGTGAAATATTAAGCAAACCAAATCTAATCACATAAACTTCTGTATGGTGATTACTAAAAAACGGATTAACAAGACGAGAATAATTATGCAAATTTTGAGATAAATATTGGCAAACTAAAAAACTCATTTTGAAACTATTAGAGTGTAAATAATTACGAAAATATCATGCAAATACTTACTAATTTGTAAAAAAATTATTTTTAAAAGCAGATAAAAAAACGAATCAATATTACAATTAATTATTATTTTTGTTTTTTCAAAATCAATTTAGATGTTTTAACTTATAACCCTCAATGTTTTAGCTAAATCCGATTTGTTACCGAGAATCAATCTCTGAGTTGAAGATGGAATAAAAATGTTATTTGCTTTAAAAGAACATAACAGAAAAAAAATGTAACACACCACTGTGAAATGAATATATTTTTATCACCCGGCTTTGAATTCTAAATAACTAACTATTGAAAAGTTAAGCTTTCGAATTAATATTATCGCATTTTATTTGATGACTAAGACAAAACACATCAAACAAAATACAAAGTCCTAGACATCACGTAAAAATCTCGACATTTCACTTTGATAGTAATTAAAGCGAATTATAATACTATTCTACTAAGAATAAATAGATATTATAATAATGGTATACTATTATATAATTATCGTAAAATTGAATGTAATGAAATCTGAAAACAAATAATAATTTACATTTTAAATTTTACTACAAATTTTTTTTTTTTTTTTAGAATTTTACAATAAATAATAATTATAAACATAAGTCGAGCAATATAAAAATAATTATCAAATATTAGGTAAGGTCCAAATCAAAATGCACCATACTTGTGTAAATCGTGTAAACCTGTATTTATATACAGTGTACTCTTATACAAGTATATTAAAGTGGCTACATTTAATACTTAACTAAGCATTTAATCTGTTTTGTCATTTATTATTAATAAGTAATAACGTATTTTAGTTGGTGAGTAAATACAATTTAACAACGTTTAATTATTGAAATCAAAATATTGTTTTGCACGTTTTTCATTTTTAATCATTTAATAAAAATATAAGTTATAGGGTCTAAACGTTTACATACACCTTAGCAGTGATAATACTTTTAAGCAGATTTAAATAAAATCAATTTATTGCAATTCGTTTCATAGTTCCTAACAGAAAATAATAATTTATCATAATATAAAATAATAAAATTAGAATTCGCAGTTAAGTTAAATTACAATTCTCTATGCATAATAAACTAATAAATCATTTTATTATACCTACCTATAATGTCTATGATAAAAATATGTAAGTAGGTACTCACTTGTTACTTTTGACTGTTTTAATAAACAAATACTTAGTTTAATAGGTACCTACGTCTTTAGTCTTTATACTTATCGACGTAATAATTACTTTTTTTTTAAAACGGATCAATTAAAATCAATGTACTGTAGTCAGTTATATATAAGACAACACTGTTTATCATATAATAATATTAAAAATAGAATCCATTACATTATAATTATCTATATCCGTAGCTTAATAGTATGACCTAAACAAAATACGTAGGTAGGTACTTCTGTCCATTTTAATGAATAAACACTTGGTTTAATATGACTGTTAGACTTATATTCATAACAAATGACGATTACACATTAATAAAATGAAACAAACTATAAAATAAAAAGATGATGTAGAATCACTTAAAAAGGAAAAGAAGGACACACTTGAATATCATTGTATTATTATTATATAGGAAGGTAATAATGATGTAAATTGATGTTAGATCAGGAAATGGACTTGCTCCAAAAAAAAAAAAAATTAATATTAAACAAAACGTGTTCAGAATACAATGTAAATACTATTTACTTTAATTTGTGTAAAATATTAAATAGTATTAAATAATACTCGATTTCAAAGTTTTAATATGTTTAATTTTTAATTAAATTTACAGTCTTAAAAAAATTCCAACTAGTGGTGTTCAAATTTATAAATTTAATTTATTGCTGTATGCACATTTATAGTTTTGCCGTTGACCTTAAATATTATAAACTCGTTCAAACGTCCGAAATTCCAAACTTATTGTATATTATTTTATATGTCCTCTACAATTACAAACAAATTTTCAATCATCAATTATTATTTCAAAAATGCAAATCTCTATGAATAATACACATAACAATTATTTTAAAACTTAATAACATTCTCTTATGGTATAAGAATTTAAAACTCTTCAATAAATAATATAACCAACTTTAAATTAAACCATCTCTATTATAGTATTATACATGATTTATTTAAATGTTAATCGAATCTTAAACCAACCATATTTTTATACCAGTTCTACGTACTCTGATATCCTATAACAATATAATAAGATACTACGACGTAGAAAACATATTCCTGTATATATTAATTAAAAAAGAAAAGGGTACAACAATATCGAACATAATTACAAAGTAGATTTGATATAACTTTCTATGGTCATCGGACATTGACCAAAACTAATTTAGGATGTAATTATAGTTTTATAATATGACACGTTAAATACAAGAAACTATGCAGTAGTTTAAACTAGTTAGATGCAGCCGCACGTGACACTATTTAAAATATTTAGTTATGGTTAGAACGTTATCCGGATGCCATAAGATAGTAAGATCGTCCACGTACGTATAAACCCGAAGACGTGTGAACCGCGAGAACGCGACGGTGCACTTCTCTTGAACAGAAGGGATATGACTAAGAATAGTGGGGAAGACCTATATAGAAGAACTCGAGATAGGACTTTTACAGATGTAAACGAGCACCTTCACGCCAATCTATGTCAAGATTTGATCATTTTAACTTCAACAATTTTTAATAAAAAAAAAAAAACCCTTAAAAGAATTTTTATTATTTATTTATTTTACCGCAACTACTACTACGGTTGCTTAAACGTGGCTCACAACACCAGCCCACGTTTGATTTCTATTAAAACTATTGCTAGTAATTGATCTTAACCACTTTAATTGTCAATCGATACTGTTAACTTAATCAACATTGAGACAAATTGTTACATAAGCTAAATAGAAAATAGCATAAAATTTGCTTACCACACCCTCTCGTTAATCAAAACTTTTCTTTAAGTAATATCAAAGTTGACTATAAAACATAGATTTAACGTTATTGTACATAATATAATCATTAGGTATTCATGTTTTATGTTATAGAACAAAATTATATATTTAATGTAAATCGTAATATATATATATATATATATATATAATAACATATTTTTATTATAATTTACTTTTTATTAATCATTATTAATTTGTTAACATACTTAATATAAAATGCTCATTAATAAAATAATTTATTATAGCCGGGGTCGGATTTAGAGGAAAGTTGAGTTAACTGAAGCCTAGGAGGCAGGGGCCTACACAAATTCGGGGACCCAATTAATTTATGATATTTAAATTAGGATATAGGAAAAATATTTTATTTATATTTACATATAAATAATTAAATAAAATTGAACTTTACTTGAACATTTAAAAATTTTAATTTTACTAACAAATAACCAATATATTCGTGTTTATTGATAATGAACGGTGTCTAAGAATCTAGATAAGATAAGTTTTTATTTCGTCCGTGATCGCTGTGCACCGTCAATTTTAATAATATTAGTAAATGTGTTTCTAAAATATGTGCACATGTGGGTCTAGAAAAATGCCATAGTTCTTCGCGTTCATCTTGTTTTTATGATTACAAACAGCAGTAGTGAAAAATCATTTTCTAATTTAAAGCACATAAAAAATAGATTACGTACTTGAGTGTTTTTGTGGACGGAAACAGGCTCAATCAACTAGTGGTAATGAGCTCCGAGTCTGATATTTAAAGAAAACTTGATTTTCAAAGCATTATTGATAAGTTTGTATAAATAAAATTAAGAAAAGTTGCAGACATTTAATTGTAATTAGTTGACATTATTACTTATATTATTCTTTATTTAATTACTTACACTTAATATTATGATGATATTACTTATACTAGTTATATACTCGAATTGATTTTTTCTATAAATATTATTTATTTATTATTAAATAAGTAGTTAATTGTTACTACTACTAAATATGATAATACATGTTATTTAATATGTAAGAAAATATATTTCCTTGTCTATGTATAAGGACCTCCACAATGCATTCCGCCCAGGAGTCACCACATACCTAAATTCACCCCTGATTATAATATAGTACCTATTATAGTATAGTTTCTATTTACATAGTATAGGTACACTGTACACTATACAGTATATTGCACACTTCATATATTAAATGAATTAATTTATTATAGCATTATACCTACAATAATTATACACAGTTACACTTTACTATAATATTAATAACATACATTTAAATAAACTATTTAATAATTTAAGCCACACTAGGAATTTTCAGACCCTACTTAATAATTTCCAATCAAAATCTCCTAAAATTGTCTAGCATTTGTGTTATCGAAAATAGTAAATTACATGACCATTTATTTTATATAATTTTGTTTTACAGACAATACTTTAAAATGTTAAAATGTTTAATATGATGTTCAAAAACTCCCCACGATATCTAATAAAATAAAGTAAAGCGTAAGGCTTCAAGAACTTACGTGGGTGGATTGTAAATTTAATACGTAGGTAATGACTATTAACATTCAACCCAATGGCCAATATAAAATGATAAACAAACTATGTTTTTTATCATTGGGACTTAACCTATTTACCTATATATAATATATAACAAGAAACCAAACATCTACATATTATCGAGTGAAACAAGAAATTTATTATTAGTTATGTTAATGATATTTTTTTTTAAATAGTACCTACGTGTTTGTTCGATTTTAGATTCCGAGCAAAGTATTGTATACATTTTACAATGGTGTGTGAGTATATTTTATAGTTATAAAAATATTTAAATCTACAATTTTGAAAGTGGTTTCTGGCAGCTAATTGTATCTTGTTGGTATTTAGGGTATTTGAAGGGAAGCATTTTTTAGCAAATATCAACTAATTCTATCTTATTAATAACAGAAAATAAACTATCAATAAAAATATAAATAAATTATAAAATATCTATAGAAATTGATTCAATCGTTATTTGTAACCAATGATTTATGATTGGATTTAAATTTAACACATTCATATTTCCAATGATGTAATTAAGGGAATTTTAGGTGTTTAATCTCCCCCTCCATTGCCTTTCGTTCTCTAGTAAAAGTAGTATTTTCATTATTTTATATTTCCTTAATTCTAGTCCCTACTTTCTACAAAAAAATATGACGTTTAATAATTTATTTAAACAAAAGCAAAATATTTCTTAGAATTTGTTCAGAAAACAGATTAATAATAATAATTAATAATAAACATTTTAACTATCGCGGGGTTTTCAACAACACTGTGGTGATGACCATGATTTAAGATATTACTTATGGTTATTAATTATGATCACTACTCGTATGAAGACTGATTACAATGTATTATCACAATATTTAATTAAACTCTTTGCTTATATCACGATATTCAAAAGATTACTATTTTTATCTACTATTTTTGATAGTGTAATAAATTAAAACTTACAAATTAGTAATTACAAATTTAAGAATAAACTAACTCTTACATTCAAATTCTAATTTATCAATTCATATAATCAAATTATTAGGTATTATAATTTTGCCGTCATAGAAAAAATTCTATTAAAAATCCTTGTAGTATACAAGAAAATTATCCTGACGATTACTTTAGGATTTCTCTATTTATTCCATTTATTAAAAGTTTTAGAAATAAACTAAATGTGCGGTTTTTATCACATAAATTATGCTTAAAAATTGTACCTGTTTTTCTATCATCATAAAATGGTAAATTTGAATAAGAAAATATAAAACAACTATTAACTAATTGAAATGAACCAAGATAATTTGAATTACAGTAAATTAACTGCAGTTGGAGAAATAAAAACTTGGCATAAAAAATTGTAAAAACGGAAGTTTTACCAAAAAATGCACTTGACGCTCTTCAAGAATGTAATCAAGCAATTTTCCAATCAACTTTTTAATCGTTTCAAGTCTTAGCAACCTTTTCAATTACTTTTTTTTTAAATATATTTATTAATATAATGAGCAATGGCTTTTAAATATAATATTTTGTAGTTGACATTATTATAACGTATTAAGTCTAATTTAGGATAGTAATGATAAATGATGTACAGTCAGGTGTGAAGTAAATCTGAAATTCTTACCAAGTTTCAAATATACATTTCAAACCATTTTTAAATTTAACATTTTTATCCTTACTATAGCATTTAGTGGTATTCATGTAGGTTATTTCTTATTTGAATAGAATATTAGTCATCACACATTTATTCTGTAGAATCAGCCATCATAATATTTTAACCAGAAAACTATAATAATATATTATTACTTATTAATTATTACTATATTATTATATTTGTTCTATAAAATACGTTTTAGTCGTTTATTTTTATTTTTTAATTTACTTTTAAAATTATGATTAAATAGCTTATAGATTACATTAACTAGTATAAGGATCAAGACATTTAAATAATATGATGTAGGTAGTAAAAAGAATATCTAATTAAACAGTTCGTTAGTTCGTTAAATTTTTCATAATTACATTGGTATTATGTGAATACAAATACATATTTTATCATTAAATTACCTAAGCGTAAGAAAAAACTACTAAACACAGTGCAAAACCTTCTAAACATAGATAAAGGTAGTTTCCTAAAAAACCTTAATAAATATAATTGTTAAAAAATGTCTAAGCATTTTTAAATAAAGAATGATACGCAACTAATTTAAGATTTTAACATTATATGTTAATTTAATCATTAAATAATAGTTGAAATTTTCTACTTTAAAAGTTTCGAGTGTAGAATTTAAATTATATATAATGAAAAATCTCTAATATAAAAAATATTAATATTTTTATAATAAAAAAATTAAATCACTTGCATTATATAAGATCTTAAAAACCCGACGTCCGTGAATAAACGTAATTGACCTATTATTATACGTTAATTCTTTTTAATTCCATACAATACATTTATTTTTTATAAGCTTATTAAATTCATATTTTTAAAATTATTGTTTTTAAATAATTGTGTTAACATTGATATATTTTTATTATAAGTCACCATCTTACAAACGAACAACATAGAAATATTCATTTAGTAGAATTCTGAACTATCCTGAAATATTATTGCATGTGTTCTTAATTTCAATATAGGTGGGTAGAATGAATAATTATCAACCGTAAAGGTAACAATTTACAACATAATCTGTGTTTTTACATTGTTTTAATTATTAAGCTGAATATGAAAAATTTTTATTGTTATATTTTACATTCTTATAAATCACTCAAAAACATTAAAATATTGTAAAAACCCAATGTGCAAACATAGATAATGTTCTTATCTTTAAATTTCACAGTTAGCTAATTCACTCTTAATATTAAATCTAACAATACAAATAATCAATTCTACTAAATGAAATGCTGTTGTAGGTATAAGTATAAGACCACATACAAATAATAAATTTATTTATTCTAGACAAAGGACACAATATTCCACAATCATATTTTATTAAGATGATTTTAAAATCAAGGTCTAATCAAATTTAAATAGGAAAGGTTTCGTGGATTGTGGATACGTATTACATTTTTAAATCTGTATCATTAAAATATTTATCCAAAAGTTACAAATGTATTTTGTATTAAATAGTTTAGAATCGTTTTTTATTTTGCAATATCATACAATTAAAATAAATATATATGGAAATGGCAAAACATTATAAATTATAATCAATTTTAACAGATCAAGTTTTGATATTACTTTTAAATTTTAGATTATCTTTTTTGTTATTTAAAATTGCACAACAACTTTAGTTTTACATAATATTAGTATTTATTATCATTAATGCGTGCTAAAAAGTAAAATTATAAGCCTTGTGCAGATTATATATTTTTATCACGTGTAGCCCGGTGTAGTTACTATGTTCTATTTACCTATCAATGTAGTTAGTACTTACACGTCAACTGTCATTTGTCATGTTTAAAAACAAATTACATAATATAGTAAATAGTAAATAAATTATGCATAAAATGAGAAGTAGACAGGTGTACATTACAGTATCTACTACACAATTTCGAAGTTTGATTAAAACAAATTACTTTGATCAGAGCGTTAACTCAATTATTGTCTTAATTGTATTTAATTAATCTCGATATTATAGCTAGATTAAAATTAAAAACAGGTAATATAGTAAAAATAGTTCCTTTTATCTCTAATCATTGTTGATATTAAACAAAATTGTGTTTATCGTGTGTTAAAAATTTTCATTTTTCTCAAAAAGTTGAAATAAATATACGATATAAATATATAAGAAGTCTTAAATATCACCTAAGAAAAAAAACTCAAAACAATAAATCATCAAATATTTACTAAAATGTTTAATATTAACTTTTAAGTTTAACTTTTGATAAATTTACAAAAATCTAAACGATTTTTAAAATATATTATGATGTTTATAAGACAGATATCTATTCTCTAATGAGGTAGGCACCAATACAAATAATACTTACCTATCTATTTAAAACTTCTGAAAAATTAGTTAGATAGTTCTCATAATAAAAACTCCTTACCAACTCATTAAGCGATACACCCAAAAATCCCACTAAATATTTATTTATTTTAAAATATATTAAGCTGTAATATTTATGACTATTGCTTATATAATAGTTTAAAAATGATTATAAAATATGTTAAATGATTAAAGAAACAATAATTATAATTTATAATTATCAGAACATTTTACTTTATATAATGACATACGTTAAAGAACAAAATTGTAATAATTTTTATTATAATAATTGTATTATTTGTCATAATCTTAAAATTAATAAGATGACCTATTTATATAAAAGCAAACTATAATATAATGTCGTGTAGTGTTTTTATCACCTAAATGTCCTTTAAATATTAAAAAAACTTAATATGCATTATTCTTTTATTATAATGTCTATAGACCTATGCAATTTCATCCATAATCTACATCAGGGATATTGAATACCTGGTTAAAAAATATTCATCTAATAAAACAAAGAATCTAGAGAAACGTTCTTTTTATATATTTTTTATCTCTTTATATATATATACATAAATGTATTTGGTATCATTTTGATTACGATGGTGTAAAATTACATTTTTATAATACACCTTTTTTTCCTCAAAATAATATTTTTTTTAGTAATATTTGCATTATTTTCACGAACATTTCACTTATCTCTATATTATTCTACTTACAATGCTATAGAAAATATAAAATAATTATCAGAAAACTAAAATACTAAATATTTTAATCAAAGTTATGACTATAAAAAACAAAATTATTTGTAGTACTATCAAAAAGGTATGTTAATCAATAAATGTGAAGTGTGTTCTTTAAAGTGTTATGCATATGATTCCCACGTAAAAAAAAAAATAAAAATTTTAAATTAAAAAATATCTAATATATTATCACCTATTAGGCAACGTTTTACTGAAAATAATTTAACTAAATATATATGATAATAAATTAATTTTTCAATCTTGATATGTAAATTGTTTTTATTTTTTTTGTACTTTTAAGCTCTAATTAAATAAAAACTTTTTTAGAAATTATAAATATTTTTTTACGATGTATTTTACTACAAAATCTAAGTCCTAAACTAATCTGTTTAAATACCCCTTCGATTTGAGGCTTAACTAGGTATATATAAGTTGTAATAGTGTAAAACCTTGGACGTTAGTACCTTTGTAACCACTGAAAACAATTTTATTTTCATTCATTTAGAAATAAATCATAAAATTACAAAAATATTAAACTGCATGTGAAAATATAACTCGTAATAACTAACAGCAGTTAAATTATAAGCTACAAAATCATAATATAAACCTAGGGCCAAAAATAAAGGGTTAACCGTGGTTATATTAGATAACATGGCAAGTCTAGGTGGATGCTGACTGCCAGCTGATTTTTAAAGTATAATTCTTAAAACCACAATCACCCATTATTTGAAAAAATAGCTTTTATGGATTTTAAATATTTATTTCAAAAATATTGTTTTATATTGAAGTTAAATTAAATAGGATATAAAAAAAACTTTCAATAACGTTAATACTTTTCAAAATAATAAGTTTGTTTACTAAATTAGCAGATATAATACTTAGAATCACTCCATCACCCTATAATTTATTACAATAATTATAATTTATAACATTAATATTTGTTGCTTATGAAACACTTATAACATCAATACTATTGTTTTTTAAAAAACAATTATGCTGAGTATGATAATATTTAAGAAGTAATAATTTAATAGTATTATACCTTCTAGTTTCTTTTATTTACTTTTATTAATCATTACTGGCATAGATCATATTATGCATTATTCACCGTATTGTGTTCAAATGTACCGCGTTAGGTAGATATCTAATAAATTATATCTTATCATATTTTTATTTTACAAAATTTTTTGTTAACGACTTGAGGTACCTATAATAGGTACTATTAAGTATTATTTGTTTAAATATTTAAATCACTTAATACATGGATGTAGTGCATCATATACTGAATATATTTATTATATTTTACAAATTAGTTATTGAAATTAATATTTGTATTATTCTAAATGCATTTAAATATAATATTACATAATAAAATGATCAAAACATATTGATCATTATCATACATGATCTTTAAATATTTTATTATGAAGAGCTCAAAATCAGTACTACCTACCTAGTTCAACATCATTCTTATACATACATTAATATTAGGAATGTGTTTTTCATTGATGTTAAGTTTTTTACTTTTTTAAATTAAAAAGTATATTTTGTAAGTACATTTTAATTTCATAATCAAAGTTGAATATTTTTTTGAGATTAATGATATAGTTATTTATAAAAACCAAATTTTAAAATAATTAAATTAATTCTAATAATATAATTTAAATGAGCTGAATATTAGATTAACATTTTGAGAGAAACTAGCCACTGTTATAAAAAATCACCCCGTATAAAGAGTATATATTATATACTGTAATATAGTGAATATTACTGAAGTCTGACTGTCTAAGATACTCAAATACATGTATACTAATATCTCGTTAATCATTTTTAATTGTGCAATAAATTATGCTATTCATTATTATCTAGCCCCGCATGTGATACCTTAGGTGGTAATAGGGGGTGACCAACCCGTTGACCCTAACCTTCCAAAGAACCGAACCAATACTAAATTTAGTAACTCAAAAATAAACTGAGAAAGCGATAGCTAGCCTAAAAAATTGGAAGGTACCTGGATCAGACTGCAGCAAACCATCAAATACTATTTCCTAGCTAGTCAAATACAAAGGCAAACGAATTGGAATAAAGCGGTAATTTTATTATACCATTACTTAAAAAAGGCGACAAAACCATTTGCCAAAATTACAGAGATATCACATTATTAAATTTAGCTTACAAAATATTCTCGAAAAGATTGGTGAACTAACTAGTGTCTTATGTGAAAGATAATCTAGGATAACACCAATTCTGTTTTCAGAAAGGGAGATAAACGATAGAAAAGTTGTCAATAATTGGCCAAATAATAGAAAAAAGTAATAAATACAGGCAAAACATTTAGCAGTTATATACTGGCTTTAAGAAATGTACAGTGTACACCGGTATAGTCTGTGTAATACAATGTATAAAGTTGGAATCCCAAATAAGTTAATAGGTCTAACCAAAATATGTATGAAGAATACCCAATATTAAATAAAATTATATAATACAATATCAAAAGTATTTCAAGTAAAGACAGGTCTGAAACAGAGAGATGCACTGTATCTAATGTTATTTAATTTAGCTTTGGAGAAAACAATTAAATTCAGGTGTTAGAGTTTTCGGATGATTTAAACGTTTTATGAAGCTCTTTAAGTGAACTTAAAAGTGCAACCAAGTTTTGGAACAAGCAGCTGGTAAAGTAGGATTAAAAATCAATAGAGAAAAAACAAAGATAATGAAATTACTATAGAATGAAAAGAATGCTGATTATGATGATGAACACGTAATTTTTGAAATGTTAACGATTTTTAATATTTTGAAATCATGTTCAGTGTAAAGAATGATTGGTTAAGAGAGATTGATATAAAAAAGGATAATATAGGCTGAAAAGGAAAAATCGCACTAAATTTATGAAATCAAAATTATTTTTAAAGAAAAGAAAGGCAAAGTTGTAGGTATACGGCGATGTTTAAATCCACGTTAAACTATATAAATACGAAATCTGGACAGAAAGGAGACTAAAGACGTTTAAGAATAATTTGTGGTTCTGTCTATGATAACAGAATAAGTACGTGAAGAAGAAAATTTAATCGGAAATTAGTAATTACAAGATGAGTTGGGACTGGCACCAGTCAGTAGCTTTATAAATGGCCAGCAAATACAATGGCTTGGTCATGTAATGCGCAGAAATGAGGAAGAGACGTTTAGAACGATACTGGAATGGTGATTAACGAAGTAGAGGCTTCACGAATGGGCTACAAAGAGATGGATGGACAGTGCAAGAATATCTCAAGAAAATAGGGGTACAAAATTGGAGAGTAATACGTTAGTTCAAATAGGGAAGAGTGTTAACAGATCGTGATAGCGGCGAAAATGAATAATAAATGCCAGCAAAAGAAAATGAGATTACTATCTGGGCCTAATGAGGTTTAATAAAATTTGAAATTACATAATTTAATAAATACATAATTAAATAATAGATACAAGGATAATTATTTCCTCGAATTAATTGGTAATAGTTGTCATGATTATTTATTAATATTATAACATTAAATAAATATGATGTAAAAGTTAATATATTTCCCCAATTATCTTAGTCGAAATAATGACGTGTTCTAATCGGTCAGCCGTTTTAAAATATTAATCTCTTTGAAAAAAAAAATTAAACCTACTGCAAGACCTTCAATAATCAAAAACATATTGCTGTTCTATTTACGATATTAATTATTTATGTATTATGACATTATGACACACTATAATACAAAATACAGCATAATTACTTATTTGAGTATAGTTGTACCAAGTTGCGATTAATCCAAATTTTATAATATTGTAATTAAAATTGATTTGATACTCCTAATTTTAGCCTTATAAATGTATACAAGAAGTCTCAAATTTCTGCTTCCATTAAAAATGTATTTTGAATTTTTTATACGACTATAATACAAGCTACAAAGTACCAACTGTTAGCAATTTGTATAGGTACTTATACTTACCAAATCTATTACATGTATTTGTAGGTATTATAATATAAGACGCATCAATAATTTAAAATTTGAGCTGAATAGTAATTACAGATAATGAATTAATAATAATACGATTTTATGATAACACGTATTAAAATGTAATTTATTTGTTTTATCTCGTGCAAATTGCGCGGTGCAATTATAGCTTAAGCTTAAATAGAAAAAAGTTATGTATAGTTAATATTTTTTCTACAAATACCTACTTAAAAAAACAACTATTATATAAGTGTATTTTATTTCTATTAATTACTATAAAATATGAAGGAACTAGGAATCTTTTAAACGATAATTATCATTAATCGGAATTCAGAACCCATGGAATTGTGCGTTTCTATTTCGATAACTTTGTAAAAGGTACTAAGCACCTAATACAAAAGCTTTAACCCTTAACTCGTAAGTTATTTCATCAGGTTAAATAATGTTTATGTATAAATATCATACAGGAGGATTCCTGAAGGGACTTAACATATTATACTAGCTATTTTAATCATCAAATATCAAGTCATCGGAATGCGACGTGTATAAGACACTTTACTTTAGATATTAATTAACAAATAACCGCTATCCCTCGTAAAAAAAATAAATAAAAATATTGTAACGTGGTCGGGGAACCTTATTACAATATTAGTAATCCAGAGAAGATTTTCAATTCCTTATGGATAAGTTTTCCGTAGCTGGGCGTAAAGCACTATATTAGAGGTATTTATCAATAATAAGACACGTTTGGTTTACACATCTATAATAACTATTATATTTAAAACAATACGTTACTGTATAAAAGATGGCTGTTAATAATTGTATTGTTGAATTCGCTTGTGTTGATGGCCAATGTCGAACTGACTGCCGTGTGTCACTTTAGTAATAACTAATAATTCGTACGTGTTAAAGTGTTTAATAGGTATGTATATTTTGTGTTGGTCAATCATATTGGTGGATTTATTGTGTAATATGTAACATAATATTATATTTAAATAGTACCTACCTATGTAACAAATATTACAATATCAACCAAATATCCGCTTATGAACCATAACCGTGTTACATTAATGATTACCATGGTTATAATTACATAGCTGATGCAAATAAAAAAATAAAACTATCTATGTGTACACCAACTTCATCCTCAATTAATACGACGAAGCTAAACACATCAGTACCTACATCACCAAAAATTGTATTTTAAATTTTCTTATACACATACATAATGTTGTACTTCATTGTAAAACTTCCTACAGCCTACAAGTTCTTTTTTAAAGAAAAAAAAATTGTGCTCTAAACTAATGAGTAATGGCAAAATTATAGGTAACTTGAACAGTTAAAATGTAAATATCCAAGTATTTAATATTATTTCTAATATTGTACGCATATAAAATAGCAAAATTAATAAATACTTAAAACTTGCTAAAAAATTGAACAACTTATTGTAAAAAACTAACCTAAGAATACAGATGTTTAATCTTATTTCTAACCGTTAAGTTTCATTAATAGACCGAATTACTCTAATTTTTAAACTAACGAAGATAAACATAAACTCAGTGTAGTCCTATATTAAATAGTTTTGAGACAAAGATAAAAAAACAGGTATATACCTACATAGTGTTCTCTTAAATATACAAAAAATGGCTGCATACGAACTGAGTCCGAGTATAACCTTTTTTGACGAATTGAGTCCCGGGTTGTTTAAGGGTATATACCAATTGAGTCCAGTGAAATTTTAGGTATAATACTAATTGAGTCCATGTTTTAATACTAACTGAGTCTCGTCAAACTAAAAAATTCTACAGGTATGGTTAAAAATGTTTTTTTTTTTTTTTTTAAATATTTTACAATATAAATATATAATAATGTAGGGGTATAATACAGTATGAATAATTAATTGTGTATAATTTAATAAATATAGATAATGATAATTTATAATTCTTTATATTGGTAAAAATTTATGGGACAAGCATTGTACATATTCAAATCTATTTATTTTGTTTGATTGCAATAGCTGTATTTGATGTTGAATTTCTTTTTCTTTATCTTTTATAGAATTTCTTGTATTAATTATATGAATACTTCTAATTTTTATATACGTTTCGCATTGTACATTCAACAAAATGTTTATAAATTGGTAAATGTTTGGATGGGCTGAATACAACATAGCATTAATTTTTGAATGAAAGGATTCACAACTGTTAGTGGTCCTCGCCAATGAATATGTAAATGAGGCCCACATTTCCGGAGGATATTGTGAGCTTTCAGTTATGTAATTTTCTAATATGTAGTCAGTAAAAAATTCCACTCGATAGTCTTGAGGTAAAATAGAAATTAAGTCATCGGTGAAGCAATCATTGACATCTAATGGGTTTAAAAACGAAAGCCCAAAAAAAGTTTTTAAATATTTACCAATTTCGGAGTTTTTATTTTTATATTCATCAACTAGACCCAATGATTGGATTTTTCTAAACCATGCTTGTCCCAAATGAAATCGACAACCCCTAAGTCGTGTTGATGGCCAAACTTTATTTACGGCAACATGAATTGCCTTTTCAAAATCAGAAAATACAGTTTTAGGATTAAAACATAAATTAAGTTTTTGACATTCTGAAATTATTAATTGAAAAGAAGCCTCATACGTCGTTGAAGCTTTGTCCAAAAGTAAACAAAATACTAAAGGTATGTAGTTATTATTTTTCATTCCGTGGATAGTAAACAGTTGAGTAAACTGTATTGGACAGCTTTTAAAAGTTCCGTCGATATAAATCGTATCACACATAATTAAAAATTTTAAATTAGTAACACATGAAAATATTATTATACTTTTAGTATCGTCATTAATTAATATAAATGACTCGTCTTTGTTTGTCTTCGGGTTAAAATCTATGAGAGCTGCATGTAATTCTGATAAGGTTTTAGGTAATTTAGGCATTATTGATGTTCTAACATGATGTATATTTTTTCGAATTAATTGTAAGTCATAGGTATTTAAAGTATCTGTATCATTCTCTCTGAGTTCTCTATGAATAATTTTTGAAGGTCTCTCAACTGGATCATCTAAAGCTTTACGTTTTAATTTATTGATAATTTTCTGTCTATTTATTAAATTTTCACTCGGTTGTTCATGATTATGATTAATAGATTTCTCAACTATAGTATTAAATTCATTTAATTTAAAAAATGACTTACAGTTATTTTTGCAACAAGTCCAGCGTTGGTGATTATTGGCTAAATTTTTGTGAAAACGAAATTTGTATCCGTCGATTACAAATATAGTTTTATTTCTTTCACTTAGTATAACTTCATCCATGATGCTTGGTGTACCTCGTAAACTAGAGTGTGTAATATAATCAAAAAAATTCCAAGTTGATATGAACTATATCAGTATATATCGGTAATTATGATACTAGTGACGATAGAAATAAAATCTAAAATTCCCGGCCTATAGTATAATAATATGTTACTATATTATCTGATGAAAGTCATAAAAATGATATGAACGAAATGTATATATAGTATTATATACGTATATTGACATATTGTACATCAGTACATCCATTTTGACGCCCGGCACGGCTGTGCGGCATAATTTTCGCTTTGTCTGGACTCGGACGGTTGATTTTATATTTTACTCAAAATAATCCTCGGACTCAATTCGTATACTATTAGTTTCCTAACCCCGGACTCAATTAGTATATATCTCGTTAGTACCCAGGACTCAATTAGTATATAATTTTTTTTCCCTTCAGGTATAGGGACTCAATTGGTATACAGCGCAAAAAATTACTACCAATTTTTTTAAATTATAAATTACAACCATATAATATATAATAGGTATAGTATTTTAGTACCTGTGTATATAAAATTTAAATTTAGAAATCAGAAGTAATTAACAAAAAAATTATTTTATATTTTTAATTTTAAGTGTAATTTTTTAGATAATTCAATGATTTCAATTTAATGAGTAATTATTGATTAAATTATTTAACTTGAGTAATACATTAATTGTGAATGGAAATATTAATATTGTGCTAAGTTATTATTTATATGCATATTTTTTATGGTTAAAATATTATTTTATTATTATTATCAATAATTCTAATATTATATCATGAAGGACATAAAGATCACATGAGTATTTATACATTATGAAAGATCATAATAAATTAACTATTTGCTTAAAAATAAATAAATAAAAGATCCATAATTTGCATATATTAATACAAGAATAAGGACATATAAATTAATCTAAAATGTATAGAAATTGTATAATTTAAAATCAAAACTAATGTTAATGTTTGACAATCGCTAATATGTAATCAATATATTAAATATATTTGGATAAATCACAAAATTTAACAATAAAATGCGATAATTAATATATTACATAATATTTAGCATAATAACTACTAACTTCTTAAATAACAAACTATTTTACAAAACTTTAAAATTGAATAAAGAAATTAAATACATAATTACAATTCATAAAAATTTTTTTTGTTAAAAATCCACATTTAGGTGTAATTTGGGCCTATTAAGAAATATACTTATATAAGGAACAAAACCGTTCTATTGTAAAAAAAAAAACTGTTTTGTTAAAAATTACATGACATAAAATATCACAAATTTAATATCCAAACATCCACGTAAAATTACAGTGATGATTAAATAATTTGTTTTAAGGGCTAATTAAATATTTGGGGCTATGGAGATTATCAAATAACAAATTGCATACTATGTAATAATCAAATTTAAAATTTTTCTATGATACATGTTTAAAAGCCCTCTCTCATATATATGTTAATGGTACATGGTACAAATAATAGAATAATTACTTATGTTAATTAAAGGATTTAAACTCAAAACTATCAATAAATATTATTCTAATAATTTAAAAGATTAAACAATTTATTAACTATAAATTAGTTAAATAATTATTTTTTTACAACAATAAAATAATATAAACAAAAAATAAAAAAAATACAGCTTTAACAATTATTCCTTGAACCTTCACTTAACAAACATGTTTTTTTCTTCAATTATAAATGGTAGAAATTGGTAAAATCTTAAAAATTTCTTCTGAACATGAAATTACAAAATAGAGTTCAATTTTCAATTTATTCTTCTTATTTTTCATTTTAATACAGATTTCAGAAATAATTGACTGGATACATATTTAAATCAGTGTTGTTTTGATGTTTGTTTTTCCTTATATTACAAGATCCCACAATTCTAGAAGCATAACAAGCTCTAGCAGTTATTATGCTTTAATTCAATTACGAAAAAATGTATGGCCATTGAAATATAAATTCACATTTGACAAAACAATAATTTACCAAACATTGTCATGGATAATAATTATTGCGATACATCTAAAAAAAATTCCTATAAATTTTTTTGAAAATTAAAAAATCAGATCCAAAAATAAGTGAAACATGCGTAATTTTTATAAAAAAATCCAATGATTACCAGTATATTTGAATAAATTTTTCAATTTAATTAACTTACATATCAATATTTAAATAATATTAATAAAAATGATTTTTATTTTAAGAAATAATTTCAAATTTATTTCAATTTTAAATTAAACTCATTGTTGTTCTTGTTAAAATATATATTTTTATATCTTGTTAATAACAAAATATTGATCATGTCCCCAAATGTGGATAAAAAGTAATGAACACACTTTTCACCGACTATAATATAAAATATAAATTGGGATGGGATCGGAATGTAATAATAAATAAGTCTAAATATTGTTTTGTATATCTTTATAAGTAGTCATATTTTAATTGACTAACTGAGTAAAAAAATGTTTATACTTAAATCAGTAGTCATAACGGTTACCATTCAATTCATTACATTCGACAGCATGCATTTGTTTTCTTAGCAGTTTTGTAAAATGCTTTGGACTGCATACTTAAACCTTCGGATTTGGCAACTAAATCATCAAGTTTTTCTCCACGTTCCAAAACAGCCTCAATTGTGTTATGCTAAAATATTATACAATATTTTAACTTTGATGAAAAAAACATTGATTTCATTAAATACACTATAGTTTAAGCAAATGTATAAGATGAATAGTTCATAAAAGAAATAATAAAAAACTAATAAAACTCAGAAAATAAGGCCTATTAATAAAGAATAAAATTATAAAAGCTAGAGAGGATTAAAGCATGTTATTAAGAGATACATAGGGTATTGAAGAAGACATTAAATGAATTAAATGATAACAAAATGTGTAAATATTAAATAGATTAAAATGAGTAATATAGATTAAAAAAAAAAATGAGGAATGTTACAGATTGTTTAGGATGGGTAAAAAGATAATTTTGTTATATGGAAATAAATCGTTGGAATGAGAAGGAAGAAAAATGCTTTTTATTTTTATTAATTACAAAAAAATATAGTCATTTAGCATCAGGAGTTATACAGAAAACATTAATATTTTGTAATTTGTCTCATTCAATGACAAGTAATTATGAATAGTCATAAAGATAAAAATTATCAATTAAATAATTTAATTCTCATTTTTTTTTCTATAAGTACTCAAAACTAATGAAAATTTTGAATAAAGCAGTGTATTAAAAATAAAATATTACCAAAATAATTTTTGTATCATCTAAATCTTGTTGAATTTTTGTCATAGCGTCAGCTTCTTTAGGATTTTGATACTTAGCTAACATAGCATTTAGTTCATTGAATGTAACTTGTGTTTCATTGAGTTTTGGCCAACTATGTGATGGAACTTTTACAGAAAATTCATCCAATGCCTAGATAAAAAAAAAAAAAATGCATTTAAATGGTAAGATTAATTAATACAAATTAGTTATACAATGATAACTTTTCATCTTGGAATAATGTAAGAACTTACTCAAATGTAATAGGTGTTAATTTTAAATGAAATGAATTTGTTATTATACCTCAATAATAATTTATAACAATTCAATAATTGCAACTATAGTTTTCAAATTAGAGATATTAAATAAATATTGATAAACTGAAATTATTTATTTACTTAAAATTAAATAAAATTAATAAAAAATGAATAAATTTAATTTAAAATGAAAAGAGAAGTAAAATTTAAAAATGTACATTAAAATATGTTTGTGCATAAAGATTATATGTAGTTTCCTACATGTTTAAATCTAAAAGACTATAGGCAAGTGATAAGTATATAATATTTAAATTAAATTTACCTATAATAAGATAAAAAGTTATGATTACAACTAATTGAATTTTATTTTGTTATACGTATTTAAGATTGAAAGATAAATACGTCTTTAAATTATCTTATATTTAAATATATAAAATAATAAATCATTACAAAACCACCAAAGAAAAACGATGGAAAACTCACCATTTTTCTGAAATCGCATTTGAGTATCTTTAATTTGTAATCATATCTATTTATTTTGTCATGAGTTTACCTTTGTTAGAAGTGTATGTGCAACCCGATGAGGATATTCATCATCAGATATTAGAACACCAGCCAAATTATCCGCTCGTACATAAACATGGCACATATATTCTAAAATTAATAAACACTGATAATCTATTTAATTGCATTAATAGAATTAATAGATTCAAACCTTTTTCCTTTACAGATTGCCTAGCAGCAGTTGCTGTGCGTTCTACAATGGTTTTAGTTACAAATCCCATAAATTCCTGCACACTTTTACGTTGAAAGTAACCAAATGACTGCAATTCAAATGCAGACTTCAATAGCGTTGAATCATTGGGTCCTTTGTACAACACACTCATAGCAAACAATTTCACCATATTGGCGTCTGTTAGAAAAAAATCACACAGTTAACATAGTTAAAAAAAACATTAAAAAATAAAATATAATAAGAAATTATATAATAAGTAAGTTAACATAATATTTACCTAGATAAATAAATTTCTTGAAATGATATCAATTAATAGCTTGTTTTGTTAAGAGTAAAATTCAAATAAGAAGTCGTAAAATTAATATTTTTTAATATCTTATTGTAGTGTGTTAAAAAAATCAAAATTAGATATTGATATTATTGAAAATGATAAATACAAATTTTCGTGGCTACCAAACGATATTAAAATGGGCCAATTAAAATTTAGTAGATAACGTATTTAATAAACCTGGAGAATTTACGATAGGGAAGTGAAAATATATTGTGATGCTACTACATGCTATTTGGAAATTTGAAGTTATTTTACATGATAACAAGGACAATAATAATTGGCTATCAACAGTTTATAGGTACACGAAAGGGGTTTTCTTTGCAGTGCATCCAACCAACGCGACCGTCGAATAGTAAGTTGTAATATTAATTATTATTACTAAAAAAATTATTATTTAGGAAAAATGCAATTAAAAATACTACTACAGTTAGATTTATTTATTTTTTCTAAATTCTAAATAACGATTATTCCAATTAAATCTGTATAAAATAATTATTGTTTCAAAATTTGGAGAACTTATAATAAAATAAACAAAAATATGTTAGGAGAATTGAGCCACTCCCTCTAAAACCGTAGCTGCAAGCTAAGACCTGGGATGGTTTAGAAGGTATGTATGACTATGACACCCCGACCATCCCTTTCCTAAATAAAGTAAATTACTGTCAGGATTTAAAAGGGTTCCTTATTTTGAATTCACGACTGTATTCTCTTTATCAGCTCCTACTTTTATCTTACAAACTTTACGTAACCATTTGCTTCTGACGGTTGAAAAAATGCTTTCTCCAAACATTTGTGAATTTAAAACATACTACATATTATGAATGTAACCGACTATTGAACGTCAAAACCATTTACATTTCGGCATTATATAATTTATATATAATAAATAAAACGAAAAGACAGAAATAGGTACTGCAGCGTTTCTCAAACTGTGGGTCGCGAGAAGTTTTTTTAACTATACAGATTGTAAGAAATTATTATAAAGTAGTAAATAAGTAATAAAAAAATTTGTTTTTTTGAAATTATTTTTTAAATTCTGTAAATGTAGGTAAAACTATGGGGGTTGCGATAGATTTTTAGAAGAAAATTTGGGTCGCAGTCTTAAAATGATTGAGAACCACTGCTCTACTGTATAGTAGATAATATAATAATAGATCTTGAATTACTTTTGAATTCAATGATAAATTATTGTACGTCAAAAACGATTTAGGGGATGATTTATGTAGAATGTATTGTTCTATCATTCTACGACATAAGTCTCTATTCATATTTTCTAATTTTATTTATATCATACTATTATTGAAATCAGTGGTGGATTTCCAATTAATCTTAAGGATTTAAGCCCCGAAATATAACATGTGTATAAAAACATTATTTATACTTGAAAAAAAAGTTCTAGCTGAATTTTTATTTATTTATTTTATTAATTAAAATTTGAGCGTGTACATGACGCATCTATGAATAACTTTAACAAAATAAAATCGACTCCTCTTTTATTTTTACGATTATTTTTCATCAACTATTAAATAATTTTTATTCCTATGACTCAAAATCATTGTCAAACCGTTCAATATAGTCTAAAATTTAATTTTAAAATAATATTTTAGATTCTGTGTAAAACGATGAATGTATCAATTTTACAATAATATGTGTCTCATGTGTGTATTTATTATTTTAACACTACTTATAATAGAAAAATGCTTTGATCTAAAACTTTTACTAAAGTTTCTGCATTTTGCACATTGAAAATTAGCTAATCGCTCTATGCATTAAGTTCCATTTAAAATTAGTAATAACTTATTTGAAAAACTAATTTATTTACCACCGTATTCTGTCAATCGTATAAGCAAACATTTTCTCTAAAACTGCAGGTGTCGTAAATTGGCTAACCAAGATCTAACGTTTGCATTATTTAGGTCCTTGTCAGTTATCAATTAAAAAAATACAGCGTACCTACGTCTATCGACTTAAGGTCTTGACAGATGCCTAAATCTGCGCTCTAGATGATTTCGCAACAATTAAATATAATACTGATATAGACATGGTAGTGTCGTAGTGATGTGAGAGTAAAGGATTACAATTTACATATATGTCACTTTTAACAAGTACACTTGTTAAAATATATTCAAAATGCTTATTTTTTTCAAAATGTCATTAAAATTACTAGCTGTAAGTAATATTAAATCCCTTTAAAATCGAGCGTGGACAAAATAAGAGTTGGTCAATACAAAATCATAAGGCTATATAAGCATAATATAAATTATAAATACGATGTAATATATAATATATGACCATAAAAATAATAAAATCATAATTTATCTATTTACTTAACATATAGGTACACTAAAATCTCTACATCGCAATTATTTAAACAATTAAAACAGTTTTTTGTTGTTATTTTTATTAACTCTTATAATTTAGCGATTAATAATATTATGTCAATGTATAGCAAGTACTAATATTAATACATAATGTGATCACATTGACCGACCATTCATACTTATTTCTGTAGAAGAACTACCTTAAATATTAATCAAAATAATAATAGCAATCAACGATGAAAGTTTCCAAATATGAATGTAGCTATTTTCCTCAAAAACAAAAAACAAATTTGTACCATTTTCCTCTATCAAATCAAAATAAGATTTTTCCGTGATGGTTAATTTTGGTTGAATGACAAATATATATGTCACTGACCCTGCAAGTGGTGAAGTCATCAGCGCAATAAAGTGATGAATTGGTAGTGATGTAGATGAATGGATGACAATTATTATTCGTTAAATCGTCACGCTAACGCATTAATAATTATAAAAATAGATATATTGTAATATTATTATTAAAATATCGTCACATTAGTTACATCAGTGATGACGTGCAGGACGTCCGCTGATGTTTAAGAACAGCGATTACTGTTTGTAATAAATATGGATAATGACAAAAAATTATTAATTATTGTTACGACCGCGGTTACCTAATAATGGTGCTGAAGCCGCAATGACATAATTATAACGAAATTACCGTTAAACTACGGCCAGGACTCCTCGTCACAATGCGCTGTACATCACTTAACGTCATCGCGTACATAATCATGTTTGACGGGCGAACGGAATGTCCTTATATGTTGCTGATGCAGTGACTGAAAAAATAAATATAAATAAATAAAAGACTCGAATGTCACTTACGCGTATGATATTAGGTCATCTAACGTACGTATGTTCGCTGCGTGTCCCATAAATCGAGAATGAGCCTTATAAGTGATATCTATGATATTTTCAGATCCACCATTCGGTATCGGAAATTGATGAGTGAATGAACTTGATCGCATACGGGGCATAGGCATAGGCAAGTATTACAATGTAATGTTTATTTATTTATCTAAACTGTTAATAATTAACGGATCGATCCCTATGAAAAAAATTCAGATTTCATAATTATGAAAACATTTTTTTTTTTTTTTGGTTTTCAAACAGTTCCTACGATTATATTTATATATGTAAATTCCCAAACAATCTATAGGTATTTGACAATAAAAATTCTAAATCTAAAATTCATATTGTGTGTAGACGTGTGGTGATTTAAACGAGCTATTTGTTGACTTGAATATTTAAAATAAAAGTGTACCTGATAAATTATCTGCCTTAGCCTATACTCCAATTACGAAATGTTTCAACGCACAAGACATATTAAATTTATGGCTATTTTTTTTATTTTTTTTTAATCAAACTTTAAATTATTGATATGCTGACCTTTAAATAAAATTTAAAGAACACCAACACATTTCTACCATATTTCTTTGAGTCATCTTAAGTTTGCACGGAGTGGGAAAAAATTATGTAACGAAAACCGAGAGTTGTTTGAGATTTGAGATCTATTCATAAATAGAACTAAATCGAAATTAAATCGAAACTAAATGGATATTATAGCCGAACGTGTAATATATTGCGGAATTTCAAAATAAGAAATAAAATAATAGAAGAATCTATAATTTTAGTGAAAATACCTATTAAAAAATATTTACACATAATACCCATCTACGGTTAGTTAAAGAAACTTAATCAAGAATATTTGTAACAGAAGTGCATGTAGTCGTGAGCGGTAGATAAATGAAAATATACAAAATAAAAATAAGTAATAACATACCTTAAGAACTTTTGATGAACTTTCTTTTTTAAGTGTAATAAAACCAATGGCAATGAACACTAGATATAGATTTCATAATAATGAATAATATTTTAGAATGTATCACGTATAAGAGCATAAAACAACTTCTTAACTAAGTTTTTTAGGGTAAATATTTTAGTTGATTCCATGACAAACTCAATAAATTGTAGAGCTCTCATGCAGCATGTTATATCAATATAATTATGTCTAATTGTGGCGCTAGACCATGAGCACGTGTCACTGTTTTTAACGTGGTTAATGCTAAATATTATTTTAAAACTTTAAAATGTATATTACATTTCAATTAATAAATATGAATTTAGAGGTAATTTCACTACATGTATATGGATATTAGAAAATAGAATACATTCTAAGAATTTTTATGTTAGTAATATAACTATTACTCGCCATTGTGTTCAGCATATACAATTTTTCAACACACATTTGTCGCTGAAAACCTGCAGAAACAAATGAAATGTGTGATAAATAATAATGATCATCGGTCAAGAAACAAGTATAATATCGATTGATCTTCATAGTTTTTTATGAAAATTTTTTTTAAGTTTATTGTATTTATTTAAATACATATAATTGTAAAATATTATTATTATTACAATTACTTTTATCTGAAAGTTTTATTATATTACTTAATACTTGAATAAAAAAATGACTGGATACAGTGAACACATTTTGCATGGATGTATTAAAATTGCCTATATAACATGCCCTCATAAAATCTTCGACGAGTAGGTACTTGCTATGCTTATTAAAACGTTTAAAACAGTGACGTTAGATGGCGTTGCCGTTAACGTCTCGAGTCTATAATATGCTTTATTAAAAAATCAACGAATTTCATGGATACCGTTTGACGCCACCATTGTCCATAATTTTACATCGTATCCGTACATGGTTTATCGTGAGTCATAACATTTGCAAACGTATAACAACGGTATTATCTGTTAGTGAGTCTAAGTCACCGACCATATAATTCGAGTACACGTCACCCAATTCTATGATAAACGATTATAACTAGATCACTTAATTTTCCTGTTGCTATATGTGAATTAAATTTATTATGTACAAATTTTATCATGATTAAATGTGTACTGTGCGAGGAAATCGTGAACAAACAAATTTTGGGGTGGGATTTAGAATTGTGATTAAACAAGTCAAAAAAATGTTGAGCCTCTGGATTTAATACATTATTTTCTTTATCTCAAATTGTATTTATGCAACAATATAACATTTAAAAGAAATTACATCTTCACATTGTCAAATATGTTAATGAAAAAAACTTAAGATACCTTTTGAGAGCCCTTAAAATTGGGGATTGGGGAATTCGTCTTTATTTACCTCCGTGAAGACTTGTCCTGATTTTATATAAGTAAGCACCAATTATATTTAAATTTTAACTTTCATTATTTTCCGGTACGACTTATTGTATAATGTGCAGTTTTCTACAATAAGAGATATGCGCCATCTAGATAATATATAGTCACATTTGTGGGTTCAAACTTCTTTATGTAAGAGTTATACAAGTTTGTACGACCGTTTTTAGAACATGTTGAATTTAATATGTATACTTTATATGATTATATAAATTTGAATTTTTACTTGATAAAATATGTAGTTGCTTTTTAAGTGGTACCAATGTCAGTTTCAAATGGTATTTCAATAAAAATTAAATCTGAAATTTATATGATAAAAAGCCTTACATTGATAAAATGTTAGTAATTTTTTTATACATATTGTAACACATTAACAAACTGAAAATAGTATTTATAACTGCCTATAAATACTTTAACAAGTATTTCTATTAACCTAATGTTATTGGGAAATTAAATAATAATTGTTAAATATACCACCTATTATCTTAATATGCTTTGACATAAATCAACTTATAGTCACAAATTCAATTTTGTAATAGTCTGAGTATTTCACTAAAATATGGGAAAAATGTCAAGCACTTTTATCCACATAACTAGTCTATAACTTATTCATACTACTACGGCTATATTAATGTATTAATGTGCAATCGTCAAACACTCACCTTAATTAACTAATAAGCTTGTATATAAAGGCCGGCTACGCTATTAACGTTATACGAACTTTAACTATTTTTAATATAACATATAACAATTTTTGTGATTTTTTACATACTATATATCCTCAATTCATATCATTCATATAAATCATTGATTATTAATAATTATTTTATAATATTTTATAAATGTAAAAATTCTATGTATATTAAGGTATAATATTATCCATATAAAATTGTTAAATCTTCAATGGAAATAAATTATAGCGATCGCTTTTTCGCCGCCACCTCTTGAGAACAAAATAGAGAGTCATATATAGAAATCAATTGTTGCATTTTTAGACTTGAAGTATCTATACTTTACAAAATACCACTGGGCTTGAACATTTTAACAAAAAATTAATAAACAATCGACAACCGACAACCTATAGTTGTTACGGCTGTTGTAAACAATAATAATAATAAAGTGATCATAATATCACATACAAAGCATATCCATACGTGTTATAAGGTGCATCCTTAACACTATATTATCATCAACGTAAACATCAACAATAACAATTTTGCAATTTATTTTATAAACATTTTTAAAAATAAAGTGGCGGAAAACACTTAAAGGACGACAAATACTAAAAAAAAACTATATGCATTATGACGATTGTATAGCCAAATGTAGATATATTTAATTTCGTGGGTTTTTGATTAAATATTAATGTAGGAATAAAAGATAAGACTTTCATGCTTAACAGCTATAATGCGCTTATGCGCAACTATATACTTATATTAATTTTTTTCAAAACAATTATTTTCGATTTATGTTTTTTATTATAACTACATCATTATTATTATTCCAATAATAATTTACATAATTTCTACAAGTAATAGTACCTACATATTACATAGACAATAAGCCAAATAAAATGCTAATAAAAAGTAACTATATAGTCTATACTGTCAATACTATTAAATAATTTATAACATAATAAATACCAAGTAGATGTAGGTATAGGTCGTATACGTTTTAAAAGTAGTGTTTGGACATATTATACAGATAATATGTGTGTGGCTAGATTTAAACATTTTACAAACAATTTTCAATTTGAGACACGGGTAAATGTATTTTATTTTTGGAGATCGATAACATATTTAAGTGGCACTGTTGTACTTTTGAATGTTCCTTTATTCTATTATCTCGACTCAAAATGAAATAATGATTTGTACCTTATACTTAAAATGATAACTGACAATTTTATAATACATTATAGTTTGATTCTACTATAAAGTTATTAATCTCAGATCATTTAAAAATTAAAATCAGATACATCAATAATTCACTGGGTATATATTATACTGTATTATGTATATTAAGTTAGAGAGCTGTTTAAAATATAATATACCATATATATATAATATTTATGCATATGGTCATACAGATAATAATAATATATAGAAATTAAAGGATCAGAAGTTGATAATTTTTCTCATACATTTTTTTTTTAAACACCTAAACATTTCTTTTTTTACTTTAATAGTATATATGTATATCAATACAATAAAAATCTAAATAATTTATTTATTTGTAATTTAAGGCCATTTTTAATTTTCAGCCAATTTTTCTAGAAAAATTACGACTATTTTAGTTCATAATTTATTTAAAAATTCAGAATCAAATATATATATTTTTTTTTTTTGATATAACAATAATAAATATGAATAAGCTATTTCATACAAATTTAATTTAGCTATTAATTATATACAAACATATCTAAAATAGGTCTTTAAGTTTGGGAGGTGAAATGCGATTAAGAATTAAATATTTTATAGTGAGGTGTGACTTTTACGGGCTTTTGTCCCTCCCACTACCAATACATATTATTTTTTAATAGATCATGATCAATATTATTACATTTAGTGTGTAGTGTAAAATATGTATAAGTTATAGAAAAATGTAATATTATTGTTTTTGTTTTTATAAAATGTTGGAGCCCTAATAAATAATAGTATGTAATTTAATTGTTTAATTAGTTTAATATACACTTATACTACAGATAAAAATCAGACTTAGATAATAATATTTCTATAAATTATTAAGAGGACACTACACTCCCATTTGTTGTCTCCGTTTTACAGGTGCGCATAATATTACAAATTTAAGTTCAGCCTTTCACATTTAATTTAGTCACTTAAAAAAACATCTTCATCAAAACACAGAGAGAAAAACTTCATAATGTACATTTTCTATTTTAAACTGCATGTACCTATTGTATAAAATAGAGACAATCAAACTATTGAGAGCAAATGCAGATATTGTGTGTCTTCTTAATTTTATCGTTTTTTTTATCAAATTCAATATTTTGATGTTGATGTATAGTTGTAGGAGTATGGTCGATTGAAATGTATAAATATATATAAATATAGGTACTGGCATACTATACCTACCTATTTAGTGTAGCCATACAAAATATTATACATTATCAGTACAGCTTGAACCTTTGTTAAGTACACCATAATAAAATATACTATTACTAACAAATATTTTCATTATTCAGCATTATGAACGCAGTTGTTCAAGGATAATGTAAACACATAATTCACATAATTAATAAAGAAATTTCTTTAACTCATTAGTCAGTAAATTATTTATTAAATAAACATGTAAATTTTGAAGTACTGTATATTGTAAATTATTACTTCAAGCATTCTGAAATTTGAAACATCTGGGGACTATGGTATAGTGTATAAAAACTAACAATAAACAATTTTTGTTTTACATATATATATAAATATATATATGTATATTTTATACGTATATTAAATGACTTACATACACAGCCGAAATAAGATACACATATTATATAAAAACTAAACTCTTATAATATAATACATTATAGTTGGGTCGTGTGTATATAAATATATATATTGCATACGTTATAATTCTGTTAATATTTAAATGCAACACAAGAAACATATTGCTTTAATTTTAAGATAAATATTTTTTTAAGCAACAAAGTAATCAATACAATTCTTTTACCAGGCGTATATTTATGGGTAATCTGAGTAAATAGTGATTATCTACGTGTATATATTAAAAATAAATCGGAAAAATTGGAATATTTACGCAACACCAATTTCTGACAAATTGATTTTTTGTTAGAATTTCAAATTAATATTCATAAATACTTAGAAATATTATCAAGTATTTAATTTTATCATTTTATAGATATGGTATTATTTTCAAAATATTTATTTTTTTTTTTTTTGAGCTATTTATCAGACATTTAAAAATTATTGACCTAAGTTTTGAAATTTTTCTCCGCTAAAAAGCTTGAAAATTTAAGAAAAGGGTTTCTTATAATTTGGTAAAAATAACAATTTTCACTTTTGATTTTAGCCATCAAGCCGAAAATTTTGGGACTGAATACAGCTGCTTTCAAGCGGGTCACGCTGTCCTTCTACAATAATATGGTAGAGGGAATACTAGGCTGCAAAGAATTTTACGAGGGTTTACTGAGGCTGAAGCAAAAGGCAATATATGAGTTACCCCCTCAAATTGCTGAGCACTTCTCCGGCAAACAGTAGAACGGAAATACAGACTGGCCTAAGTTGTTTCTACTTATTTGTATGTATAATTGTATGTTATATATTGTGAGTATTTATAAATTTCATTCACTAATTAACGATGACAGCAGAGGAGTAGTATTGTTCAAACAGATTCTCCTCTATTGTCGGTTAAACACGGAGAAAAAAAATATAGCAATTTTATATATTTATATATTCTCGAGAATAATTAAGCACTATTTATAAATATTTAAAAATATTTATAAATTATTTTACAACTAAATATTTTTTTTCTAATTTATTTAAATATTTAATATAATAACAAGTGTTATACAAATTTACTATAAATTAGTAATAATTATAAATTATACATTATTATTAATTAAGCAACACACACATTATTGCAGTAAAAAATTAATAAAGAGTAGTTTAAAAAAACACCCTTTGACGGATGAATTTTGAGAAATCCTTTCTTAGTGGGTTTCTACATCATAAAATGAAATTACTAACCAAATTTCATAATCGTAAAGCTTCAGCGGTTCCAACTATAGACAATGATGAATCAGTGAGCCAGAATATGTTATTTATATATATATTATACATAGACAATAAATATTAACTGGAAACAATTAAATTAAAAATAAACTGAAAATTAAAAAGAAAACGGATCTTATTCCCTATTTAAAACGTCAGTATTTTAAAACCGAAAAATTATATCGGTTGTGACATCGTGTCGGTTATTACGAGAAATGTATTGAAGTAATAAGTATATATTATGTGCATTTATACTTTTGTGACGTAGGCACTAAAGCATAACATCTGGTCAACTATTTGCACGATCATAAAATAATAGCACGATATTATAATAAACTATAAAGTCATCAATGTAAAACCTATAAAATTCTGAACTGTTCGTCAACAATTAAAATGCAATCGATTATACGCTAAGTCCGCAATACATATTTTGTCATCAAAAACGAGCTATGTCAATTATTGACAACTGCCAAAGTAGATACTGATACTATTAATAAGCATTACTGATGGTGTACGCTCAATAACAATATACAATAGTTATAGATGGGTGAATATGAAGGTAGTCATATCGATAATCACAGTGCTACGATACACGATCAACACTATCATCTTCCTGTTGAGACTGTATGACTCCTGTATACCTATTATGTATAGTATTTACATTAATGGATAGGTACTTATGTATGACTATGTTCCATATAGTATGTATATACTTGATACAATTTTTCTGTAGGTCATAGGCAGAAGTAGGTATGCAACTATATTTTTATTGCCAAGTCATCTATAGGAGATTCCAATATTTTAAGTATACAAAATCAGTTGAATAAATCTTCACTGATGAATATGATTGAATATTATTGCTACATAGTCGGAACTAGACAAATCATGAATAGGTAGGTACCTAGAATTAATTATTAGGTAGGTAATTGAATGATTTGATTTTTACAACCTTTTTCCTCGAATAGATCAATCTGAGATCATTCACTTAAAGCTTTTAGCTTATATATATAAATTGGTATTAGTATAGGTATACCATATAACATTGAATTTTAAAAAAAACTTAAATTTGATCAATTTATATGCCCGATATAGGTTGGTCGATAGAAGCTTAATTTTTACAAGCGACCCACGGTGACGTTGAAAAGTTATTAAAAATGTGAATTATAGTTAGATAAGTGAGTACTTGATAAATTTTAATATTTTTAAAACATAATGCATAATACATTATAATATATTCTATTTTATAATTTGTAACAAATATCATTTAGATTTAAGTACATTAGTTTTAAATTATTTCTATAATTCTACTATAAAATAATTACGATAAACATCGAACTATAATATTATATAAAAGTAATTGCAATTATTTATACTTATAATTTGTTAAAATAAGAAACCACTAATTTATAGATTTTTAAAATCAGTTTAAGTATAGGTACCTATATAGTACTTACACATATAATTTATACTTAAATAGCAAAGTGTTTTGCCGAATAGTATCTATATAACTTTTATAAGTAAAGCATAAATTACATATAACTAAATAAAACAAAGTATTTTTCCTCATAAATTATATGGAAATATTATATGTGCTACTCAACTCCTACTCCTGCCGCCCTCATTACGAGCATGCCTTCTTATTAAAAATGTCTAGTTCTGCCTAAGTTATTGCATATACTGCAAATAAACTGAATGTTTGATGCTATTGCGTACACTTAATGAATATTGAATTGCATTACAACGTTGTCACATTCACCAAATTATATTATTTAATGATTAATTTGCTTTATTAATAAATAGCCAGTAGGTACAAATTATTTCTTATCTATCTACGAAATGTTTAGTATAATTATTACATTGATGGATCGTATTAACTCAAATAACTATACCTATACATTACACTACGTATACAACCTAACTATGCTGTTATATTAGATTTACTTAGAATAGTTACAATATACTGATAAACAATTCTGCAAGAAGCTCGATTTTTTAGCTGTTACTTATTATAGGTTTAACTTAGTACCTACATAAAAATTAGAAAAATCACTTTGCTGTAGAATAGTATGTTTCAAATGTAACTTATCAGTTATCATATTGAGTACCTACCTATAATACCTATAAATTATCGTGTTGATGTGTTAAATTTGAATTAATTCAATTATAAATCAATACATACGAAAAACGATTTTGAGCGGAAATTATGTATCAGCTATGATGATATTTTATAATCTATTATCAAGATAAGTAATTTGTATTTATATTTGAAGTCCACTATGATGAATTAATTTTTATCAAAAACATCACATATATTAATATATAATTTATATAATATCCCAAGGGGTAAAAGTACAGTATACAAAATGATATAATATTATTTCTTAAAACTCGTAAGCTAATGCCACGTGCCATGTAATATTATGATAGTGTGAATATTTTCTAGGTATAAATAGATTAAAATTAGTCTAATAATATTTAGACAATTTCTTTGTGTGTAGAAAAAAAAATACATAATGACAAAAATGTTCAAGTCCCCACGATTAGTATTTTTTAATATAAATCATAATAACCAAAACCGTTATTTATTATTTAAATATTTATTAGATTATTGATAAAAACTAGAACTTAAAATGTCTATAAGGAAGATAACAATATATTATCGCATATGCCCCCCCGTTCCTTTTTTCATAATATCACATTTTTTTATTATACGTTATATTTATTTGTACAGATTATAAATTTTAAAATTAATTTGAGCAGGATTATAAAGATATTTAATAGTATATATTAATAAGCTTATACTACTATGGCTTTTAAATGCCTACAAACAGATAAAAAATAAAATTGTTAAATTATATAAAAAAAAAATAAGGATATTTATGATATGATGGTAGTAGGTACATATACTTATGTAAATATAAATATTATATGTAAACGTGTTTTTGTAGCTTATTGTACATTTTTGATTTAATAATTAAATTCTTTTTTAAAACAAAAACTTCTATCATATAATCAATAAGTTTTACATAAAAGAAAGCCCATATTAACTTATAAATTGCAATATACATACCAGCTATAACCTAAACATTTTTAAAACTGATAAAATATTTTTTTAATCCCCAATGTTAACTATTATAAATTTATTTATTTATTTATTTTAGTAGAAATAACTTTCATTATTATTTAAAAAAATTTTAATATTAGTTATAATATCCATTTTTAAGCAAAAAATTAATTACGTTTTTTTTAAATATTAGAATATATTTTGAATATCAAAAAAAAAAAATGAATAAATATATTATAAGAATAGGATAAAAAGGAATTGAGCATGTTAAGTGGATCACTCTGTATATCATTATTACTAATGATTCACTAGCTTTCTAATTATTTTTTCTTAATATATACATATTTCAAATAAATGCTAGAACTTTAGAGGATGCCCTTGAAAATATTGTTTCCTTCACTTTTTGTAATAAATGTTTTATCTCAATAATCCTAATTATTTATAACAAAACTGCATTAACTATAAAGTTTCTGTTCTCGATTTTGCTATTTCACTAGTTATTATTTATGCATGAACGATATATATTATATATGTACACCAAACCTTGGTGTCGCTTCTTCTCAAAACATATAGTTACATACTAACACATAATAAATTAAAATATTTTGTTATATACTGTTGTTTGATACAATGCGGAAATGTATTTTATATACAGCGATAACTTATTAATTTTCTTATAATATAAATCATTCTATATTCCGTCTGATATATGATATGTCCATTATTTTATGAAAAAATAAACTTTTCCGGGTATTATCATGATGAATTATCAAAAATAAAACATAAATACAAAAACCATAACCATATGACAATACATTTGTTATTAATGAGTGGCAAAAATATATATTTTTATAGACTCAACTCGGCGTATAATAACTTTACTATTATAACTTATATAATTTATCTATATTAAATACGTTTTATAATATGTTTTTAGATTGCTGAAAAATGAGACACGTCTAGGTCAGATAGGATAATTAAATTTATTATGTAATATCACTGGACCAGACGTGACCTGCAGCTGTAACCTGCTCTAAGTAGTCTAGGTACCTAACTTATTTTTTATAAGCTTTCAACAGTGATTGCGTCAGACTTATTTACCAGGAGGCAATATGTTTTCAATGATCATCGAGGGGGGAGTGGAGCTACGATATTTAAATATTATCATTTTCCCTCCATTTAATTTTGATAAACATATTATGTTCTCTTACAAAAAAACATAAATTATATAAATTATAGTAGATTAATACAAATTAATTATATTCTAAATACCTTAATTTTATACATCATGATTTAAGATAATAATAAAAAAAATATCTTAAATCATTCTATTCATAAATATATATTATATTATTATGTATACAATTATAATGTGCGCAGCAAAACAAATATAAGAAGGAATTTGACTCTATAGGCTATAGTTCCCATGCAAAGCCATCTCTAGCTTTCAACAAAAAGTTATTTAACGTAAGATCCTAACATGATGTAGCCTGCAATAGTATAATAATTATATACGAAACTTCTGTTGCAGTAATCACTCGCACAACAATCATTGATATTTTCACAATATACGAATATCTATAGTAAAAGGTGCTCAAGTATTCTTTTTATGGATAATAAATCATTTATTATTGTGTTTTATGTAACTTTTGCAAAGCATATGCCAGAAAAATTAAATGGTTTAATATGAAAACATTATTTGTATTTCAATGCGCCAAGCAAAATAATAATTATATCAAATAAAATATGACAAAAAACTTGTGTGATTTAACTAAAATCTAAACCTTTTAAGATACTCTATCACAGGTACGTCCTTATTGAAAAAGGTGACATTTGCCGCCACCCCCCCCCCCCCCACCCCAATTTCAAGAAAATTTTAAAGTTTAAAAATGAATAAATTTTGACTATATTTAAGTATAAAATAATAACGTTGTTATTGTATTCTCTTTTGCCTTTAATAAATACAGTCAACATATCGACTTTAGAGATGCCTTTATTCTACCATTAGCGTATAAAGTAAAATTATATAATACATGTATGAATATATTAAAAATAAAAATATTTATTGAATTCAACGACAGTAGCTTATATCTATAGCGGTATATCGGGAACCGTTATTCTAATTAGTATACGTAAATGTAAGTAGCAAAATAAAACCAAATAATTCACTCCCCATCACATTTAAACTTTATCCCATTCACTGACTATACTAAATAGTATAATTTATTAATATCTAATCTAACATCGTAGTCTGAATGTATTTAAAAAAAATAAATTTTATAAATAGCTCACACAAAACTTAAATAGCCGAGCCAAATACTACTGCAGAAATATGCTTGCTACAATTACTCGCCTCTTTAGTAATGTCGTCTCGATGCCCAGCAATACTGTGTATCATGCAAATATTCAATAATCTATAAGAAAAATTTTAAAATAAATTTTTAATAATTTAGCGATAATCGATATTATGATTTTTAGTATACTTGCAGATACCATATTGACCACAGGAGGTCATGATTTTTTTTTATTTTTTTATTTTTTTTCATTTGAGTTTTGACACCAGTACCTATCTACAGATAGAAAATTTATTAACATTTTCTGTACATGCTTGAAATGAAAACAACCTATAACTTAAAAAATATAAATTAATAATTCTTGTTAATTTACGAAATATATTTATAATTCAATTCAATTGAATTAAACAACTTCAACATTAATACTATTTTCATAAAATCTTTACTAGAAGCTGTAAAACCCGTCTTCAATTGCGGGCAACAATAATTTCTATATACTGTAATGTAATAATATTTTTTGTCAAATAAGATTAATATTATATTCTACAAAAATAGAACTCCCGCAATGTATAATTTGAATATCGACACTTTGAAGGTTTTCGATTAAAAACTGACATAGCGTTATTAGAACACATTCAAATATTTCGCTGATTTCGCGTTAAAATAAAAATAGGCTTACACACATATAAAGAATATATATGCGGTTTGTCCAACAACTAGGTTAGTGTGTCATCGAACAAAAATCTTCGCATCACAATACTTTACAAGGCTCTGTTATTGTTGATAATTTTTTTTAGCTCTTAATTTTTTTTGTTAGTTTCAAATTAAAGTAATAGTATACATTGTTTTGCAATCAACAATTAGGTCAAATTACTGCAAACTAGGTCAATTATAAAAATATTTTTGATTTTCTAGTAATTATCTAGATATAACTTATAAATGTAAAAATAAAACAGTAAAATTAGTTTTAGTTTTGAATTTTATCTTAGGTATTAGCTGTAAACAATACTGGTTATTGACTTTTTTGTTATAAATGTTTGCATAGTACATAAAATCTATGCACATTTGAATATAATAAAGTGCCAAGCACCTATGTTAAAAATATAAATGTGTTAAATTAGTTTTAAATATTTTTTGTGATTAAAATAATTTGAAATAATTTATTAAATGTGAATTTACAAAAATAAAAATTTGATCTGATAGTCGACAGTATGTACGAGTATCATAGATTATAATAAAGTAAATTGTAAATTTGATCCTGATAATTCGCACTGATAAAATTACGTATAGACACAACGTAATTCAATAAAAAAAAATGTATCTTTATTATGTCTTATTGTGTTCAAACTAAAATATTGAACGTTATTGGAAAATACGTTTAACAATAAAATAATAGTAAAGTATAAATTAATGAATAGTAGGGATGTATACCTACTACCTATAGTACCCTCTTAACTAAAATAAATATAGATTTTAAATTTAGTAAAGAGTGAACCTACTACTCGGGTCCATGCACTCAGTCCTCATACCTTAAGGTTGTATAATAATTCCTCATAAGATGGCTAAACAGATTTTGATGTGATTTTTTAATTTTTGTAGATTATTTCACGGAGAAAATTTTAGATTAAGGCATGAGAATATTATGGAATAATCACAACATGAAACAAATGAGTTTGAGGCGAATACTTATTGTATAAAATTGGGGTAGACGTTATACCATGTCATTTTAATCTATATAAAACGAGAAAGAAAATCGAAATTGCTTTTAAAATCTATAGGAATAAATAAATTAATCTAAATTATTCAGATAGATACCTTTTGTAACCATGCTGGAAGTAGCATGATAAATGTTCGTTGTAATAAGCTCTACTTTTTGCAGCCATCATGCAGTAGTAATATAACTATTATAACTTAACACAACGAAGCCGATATCGCTTTGTTTATATGTATTAAATTATAAAGTAGTGTTTTTTAATGAAATTAATAGTGCGCATTCTCACTAAATGATTCTTTGGAAGTTATAAATTTATGTGAATATTCACATTTCGTGGTAATAAAAATAAAAATAAATAAAAGTTATAATAAATTTAAAAAACATTCAAACAAATTATTAAAGTTATTAAAAAATGTAAATTGCATGGACATTGGCAGACATATTAACTGTAGCTATTGAGTTTCCTTCTTGATCAAATTATCTTTATATTGTTTATTCTACATCTATATATGTAATATATTATTTGTCTAACTAAAACAGAAAAAGTTGTAGGTATTTTGATAGCTCCACATTTGCAGTGATTACTGATTTACAAATACAAGTAGCAATGATTGTAGCAATCTTTTTTTAGGTATGTATAACGGTGTTAGCGATATAGCGCATTATTAGGTACATCAAAAATAGTGCGTCTTATTCCTACAACCACTGATTGCTAAACAATGAACACACGTACAGAATATATTCTAGATATATATATTATAATACGTTAATACCAACGTTTTATAGATATATGTCATATTATTAGGTACATATGTACCAAAACAATACATTCATGAAAGATTTCTGTACCACAACCCGAGTGGAGTCGGTTATTTCATATTTGTTCTCAATATTTTGATACGTTTAAGTAAGTATACGAGTATAGGTACGCGTATATCAGTCGACGACAATGGTTTAGTGTACCTACACTGTATATACATAATATTATTATTACGTCTTTTTTCTAAACAAATCCATTAAAAAAATGTTGATTATTCTTCTTTGTTCTTGAATAGTTCAGGGATAGCAATTGTATATATATATATATATATATATATAGCTACTGTAAAACCGTTGTCGACTTAGCAGCAACACTTTAATCGACACAGCGCAGACAAATTCAAAAAACAATTAAATTCGTTTGACGTTCTCGGAGGATTCCATATTTTTGACTCGTACAACGGTTTAAACAACGTATTATGTTCGGCTATACAGCCCGTACAAGACGCGATCTACATCGACTACAATATTATAATATATATATCAATATATGTGTATAGAATGAATAATATAATGATTATTTATGCTTGATGCGTATATACATCAATAATCTCGCGTACGATTATCGAGTATATAACGCACATTGATAGTGTTATTGTAATCGCTGTATTACGACAAATGTGCAGCAGCGAAGAAAACTATCGTAAACGGGCGAGGAACAGTAAAAACAAAAATTATCGAAAAATGTCTGCTGCATCGCACACACGCGGCCAAGCGCAGAGACGGGCCGCGCGTATTGTGAATAATTTTATTGTGATATTATAATATAGCCTAAATAATTTGTGCCGACTCAGATGCGCGCACGCACGCGCCACGGTGGGTCGTCGTCGTCGTCGTCGTCGTCGCGTACGCGTTCGTCCGTCGGGGCGTCGACGCCGCCGCCGCCAATGTCCAGTCCGGTGGGCGGTGACGTCAGCGCGGGGTCTCGCCCAATGAGTGGCGGCGCGGGCGCGGACGGTGTGCGGTAAAGAGGCGCACCGCGGTCGGTCGCTCGGCGAGAACGCGCACCCGTTTCGCTCTTCACTCACCCTGTCGAAGCCGTCGCGCGATAACCAGTCCACCCGCCGGAGAACACAGTCGGCGCCACAACGAGACCGCCGCACGGCACGACGATCGCTACCGCTGCCCCTCCCTAACCGCCACCGCAGTGGGTTTCGGTCTCGGAACACAATAACAATATTATTAGGTAGGTATCGAATCATTTCCGTTCCGCGACCAAAACGCCCTGCCGCCGCCGGCTGCAGTTATTACCGTGTCACGTATTCGCGGTATACACGCTACGCCGCGCGCGTCCGTTAATTAGTCGCCAGTGCGGTGTGTGATTTTTTTGTCTTTAGTATTATTTTAATTTTTTTTTTTTTTTTTTATTTTTTATCGAGACTCCCGAACGCCGCGGATTCGACGACCACGAAAATGGATCTTCCGATAACGACGGCATTTGTATCATCGTCGGCGGTCGCGAACCCTACGCGCTGCAAACAATGATCGTCGACTAATTACCTCCCGCAGTGCCAATAGAGAGCAGGTACGCTCGACATTGTTTACCTACCTGTACGACGTCGTGAATACGCGTGTGTGTATGATAAGTCCACGCGTCGAATGCTCCGCGGCCGGATTTCGTACGTTTTACATCCGCAATACCTCTATAAATACATATATTTATACCGTTCGGCTGACCCTCCCGCGCCCCACAAGGGTCATCGCGCGCTGCTTTCGGGCCCAATTCGAGAGATCTGCACAGTCTGAGGACTATATTTTATATGAGCTACTTTCCGGGCTCCGGCGATTTGGCCGGTACAACTGCAGAGAACTACAACTTTGACTCTCTCTCCAAAGACCGAGTAAGTACTTATTGCTTTACAGTCGAAACGTTCAGCGTAGATCATTAATTATACGCATTTATCGTTAGTAGTGTTAGTATGTCACTTACCTATACACACACACACACATATATATATATATAAGTTTGTATTATATATTTTGTACATGCAGATAATATTATGTTCAGTGAATTATGATAGGTACTGAATGTCATTGTTCAAAAGTTTTGTCTCTCAGAAAATGCTTGAAATTCTTTTTAGTTATTAAAATTAAAACAATGATATTGTATAGGGAAATCTTTGTCTTCGAGAAGTAGGTATATAGTATAATATTCTCCTAGTTTTTATCAACTCACATATTATGTATGGTAATTAAGTATTATATTTCACGATTTTTTTTTAGTTTAGAGTCGTTAAATTTATTTGGTAAGTCGTAATGTATAATACATAGTATGTAGGTATATTTAATAGACAAATAAAAAATAATATATACGACTATAATCATTACATTTATATTTAGAAAATGTTATATCCGTCTTACAACTTGAAATGCGAGAAAACTGTTTGTTACAGCAAAATAAATAAACATAATAGGTTGTTTAATACAATAAAAATGTAAGTTTAACATTAAGTTAATAATTTTTGTACAGATTATAAAGCATGAAATACTACTATTAATAGTCATTATCTTATATATGTTAATATTTTATAGATATAAGTGATATAACAGTTTAAACAACTTTAAAGACGATTATGGTACCTTCATGTATTTTTCTTTTCTTTGTCCCTAAGTAGTAGGTACCTATAAATTGTATAGTTCTCGTTTATTTATTTATTATTATTATTTTTTTTTTTTTCATTAAAACAATTCGTAAATATTTACAATAAAATATGTATATTTAATTATTAGGGAAACATTTTATTGAGGAGAAACCTCCCCTTAGAAGCACTTTTAATATACTATTTTTTTGTAAAATTAAAAAAGATGGTTGCAGACTTCTTCAGCGTTCCTTTTAATTTTATTTCATTAAAAATTATTCCAAACCATAATAACTTAAATACAATAATGCGTAATTAGAAAAGGGAAATTAAAATCAATTAACCGCCTTATTATTATCAACGATTGCATATTTCTTATTTTCATATCGATAATCTCACGTTTTTTGCATTCAATATCTTAAAAATAGAATGAAGAACCGATAACGTAATGTATTTTTGTAACAATTAAATTGATGAGTTGTTATTGTAATTTTTCCGAAATAAAAACGCATATAGAGTTTAAATGGACCTAATTTTAGAAATGGTTTTCGTTCTGTTTTCTATGAAAAAAATTAGCTGTGTGCGAGTATGACTTGTTAGAGTATTAGACAGACACACAATACAATATTCATATTACTGAAGTGACATCATCACATTGTGTCTATTACGAAACGTCCTATCCAAATATGTTAGCCAGGAGTATAAAAAATTTTTTTTCAATTTGTTCAATAGCGTACGGTCAACATTATTTTCTGAAAATTCATGCTATAGCATAGCGCACGTGACATAGATACCATGTATAATATTAAAATCATAATGCACTCATTGTACAAAGTGTTTTTTTAATTTTTATGATGTTTGATCTATTATTAAACATTATTAACAACGACTTAAAATATTACCTCATTAATAATGCATAATTTATTATTGGAAAATTTTATTTTATTTTGAATAGATATTATAATAGTATATATTTTAATATTTATGATTACATTTTTAACAGAATGCATTTAACAATAACTTATATTCGTTTATATGAATAATCATTAAGTTAATGTAAGCTATAATAATAATAAATATCAATGCGTACATGAACATGCATTTTTATTACGTAGATCATATATTCATATTTGAAATTGTATTTCGCGAGTGGACATCTGTATTATTTATCCTAATATACCTATACTGGCTACTTTTAAATTATTAGTTCCCTACTATAGAACTATAATATAAATAGCTGGAAATCGATTAAATTGGATAATTCCATACATAGTAGCTCGATTGAGCTCTTGTTTAAATACTTTTTAAAAGTCAATAATTAAAAAACTCTTTATGCAATATTGAATTTTAAATAGGTAAACTTGATGAATAATTTAATATTTTCAAAAAACGATTCTGATTAATATTTTTTTGTACATTTGCCCTAAAAGTTGTTACTGTAAAATTTAAGATTTACATTAAAATGGCTGTTTATTTATTTTTCGGATATTAAACATTCTTTATTTCAATAGTAAATAGGTAATTATAACTTTTTATTATTTTTGTATTGATAATTTCGTGTATAATATTATACTAGATAGTCATGAATAGGTATACTTAAATTAAAAGTGAACATTGTTCAGTAGCTCAGGATAATTTTAAAGTGAAAAAATAAAAATATAAATTTTACAAGAAAAAAATATGTTTTTAAAGTAAGTTACCTATTTAAAAATATTAAGGTGTACAATATATCTACAATTCAAACATTTTATGTAACTTTTAATATATTTTTTTAAATTTATTATTATTGATGAATTCATTAATTAATAAATTGTTTACGAAAATTCATACTTCTAATTTCAATAAAATTATTTATGATAGATCAGAAAATGGTCACTACAATTATTGTGAAATAGGTACCTACGCTATAATACTCATCTTTCTTGCTGTTTCTTATCTACATTTTAAAGTTATTAATTTAAAAAAAATTATAATCATTTAAAAGTAATATTATTATAAAAGTGTTTTGATTCAGATCATAAAATAAAAGGTAAAGATTACCATTAAAAAGTTGTTAACATTCTTAACAATATAAACATAGTACTTGACTATAAGGTAAGTAAAATTAGAAGTAATACAATAAATGTTAGAATAAAATTGCAAGCATTTTAATTTTTCTAAAAACAAATGTCAAATTACAGCTATAAAATAAATGTGTATATTATTTAATATAATCTATATTTTATTATTTTTGTAGTTTATAATTAAAGTGTCTATAAGTAGGTACTCGATATTTTTTAATATTTCTTATATTCAAAATATTTCTATGTACCAATACAAGTGTACGTGTATAAATAGGTAATTGATTACAATATCAAGTTTAATAAGTATTTTTTCTCAATTATATAGAGCCTTTAATATTTCATAAGGACAATTTTTTTATTGATTAATTTCAAATTTAAATTTTATTCTATATGCGTGTAAAATATATGTTACTAACGTATACATGAATGTTATGAAGTATTACGAATTATAAAATAACTCAACAAAGTGGAAAAGTTATAGGTACGTTTTTAAGGTTTTTCGATTATAATTTGCTTTAATTATGTAAATGTTTTATTTTGGGTGACATAAGACTATTAATAATTTATAATCATTAATTAGTTTGAAGTAACATGAAATACTATTATACAGTGTAATAATGAATTAAACGTTGTTTTAATGTATAAACATTATGTTTTTATTTACATCACATACCAATTCACGTAGATAATGGATGATATTATGTTTATTAATAATTCAAAAAAATCACACAGTAACCGGATCTAAAAAAATGATAATATTGGAGCTAAGGTTTTGTCATGTTGTTTATAAAATGTATACACAAATATTATTACTAACAGCACATTGCAAACAATTCTAGTATACCTATTGTGTAACATTGTGAGAACAACCTTCAATAATGCTGTCTATTTATTTATCTATTTGAATTACTAAATTTTTGAAATAATTTTCTTATAATAGATTACATGAATATATTTTCAAGTATAAATATTCGTTCTAACACAGTATTGTAATCAACAATACCAGAAATTTTCAACCGTTTTGGATCCACAGCATACTCTAATGATAAAATAAAAAATCCAATAACATAAAAACTTTATAGGAAAAATTCAATTAGCTATTATTTATGATTTTTAATATTTTAATTTTTTTAATTTTATTGAAATTGTTTTTTTATTTGCATTATTATAATTTAAATAAGCTACCAACTACTAACCCACCTATACTAAGAGTTAATAGTTTTTTTTTGTTTTTTTTTTTAAATCCGATGACGTATGATGACTTTTTGAAAAAAGAAAAACGATTCAATATTTATGAGAAATTTCTACAGGTTAAATAATAATCATATATGAACTATATAGGTTATAGGTAGTTGGTATTTTGGTAGCAGGTAAAAAAAAAAGCGTAAAGCAGATAAAATCGCTTTGCTATGTATAGTAGATATTGAGTGTACTTCATCATTAAAGAATAAATTTCTGGTCACTGTAATATTTGTTTTAAATTTGAATTCAATAATAAATTATTACATAAGAAAAACGATTCTGAGCAAAAACAATCTGTCATCATATATTACTAAATATAGTAAAATTACAAAGTCCCGTCTTTCTTTATTTTATTTCTTTTTGTTTTTTCTATTTTTTTTCTTTTGAAAATATTGAACTTTTTTATTTTTGATCTACCCAAATACCAGTTTGATCCAATTTAATATCTACTAGAAACCATTCCAAATTTAAAAATCAAATTTTCAGTCTAACTTGAGGTGATGACAGACAGGAAAAAAAAGTACATTATTGTAAAATATATAGGTGCATTCATTACACCGCTCAGAATCTAAAATTCCCAGTTTACTTCTTAATAACTGAAAAAAAAACTAAAAAATACGGGAACATTTAAATGTATACAATTTTTTGACAAAATCATTTTTTTTTATTATTATTTAAAAAACAATAAACGTACTGACTTAATAATTTATCCAAATATTTTGTATTAGCAATTTCTATGTAGGTATATGAAATAATTTTCAAAATATTTCAGCCCTTTTTTGATTTTTGTCGATAATAATTTTATTGTTCGGTCGTAAAACTTAAAAAACTAATGTAAGGTTTCTCACAAATGATTCTAACAACATTTAAACAATTTCGAAAATATTTTTACGATTTTTATATTCTGTTAAAGTTAATGATTCGTATGATTTTAAATTTCAATACTTTAAACATAAAAATAACATACAAAGTTTCTTATAATTTTTGTTATAAAAAATGTAATTTAAATACCTATGGCTATATCGAAAAAAATTGATCATAATTTTTTTTTTTGTCTGTGATAGAACTTTAACTGTTAACAAAATGTAAATTAATAATTTTTCCTAAAATGATTTTAGATACTTTGTTGTTATTGAAAAAATATTAATCGTATGGAAATTAAATATTACGTGCTATTTTTAAATTTTCACTTTCTGCACTCATTAAAACTTTATAAATAATTAGAATAATTTTAAGCTGATTATAGACATTTGAAATGATGTAACTATTTCTATTTTTTTTAAATAACAAAAAAAATGATTTTGTAGATAACATATTTTTATTTTTGTAAAAAAGCTTACAAAATTAACAAGAGGTTTTTTACTAGAGCTTTTCTCATAGCAATTTAATAATATTGTAAATACATCGTCACGATTTTTATATCAAGCGTTTGAAGTTTGAAACAATAATAACAGTGATTTTAGTTATTTAGTTGTAACTTGTAATTCAATAAATATTAATCTCAGATATCTACATTTGTTGTCTTTTTACATGTTATTATTTGATATACGCACAATTAAATTTTCAAAATATTTAGACTAATTTAAAGCAATTTATCCCACAAACTTATTTTCATACCAATCTATACAGTGTGTATTTCGGTGTATTAATGATTTAACTAAAAATTAGTTAATAACAATAAAAATATAGATATTATGTTGTAATTATTTATTATAAGAAAAACTAATCTAAAATTCATAAATTTTTAAGTATTACTTAATTGAAAATTTATTACTAAAAGTAATATAAATTTATTATAAAACGTCCTTATAGGATTAACTGATGCTGATTCTTTCGTTTGCTTCACTCAATAATTTTTATTCGTATGTAATGTATATACATACTATATACATATTTATCATTGGCTTTAAATTTATCCTCTGTAAGTACTCAATAATGAGGTAAAGTTAAAACCTATTTATACAGCAGTTCATGTTAATAGTGTGTTCTCCGTTCTCTCTCACGAATTTACGAATATTCATTTTATTTTATATTATATATACATAGTATTATACCTATACCTATATATTATGTGAGCAATTATAACTATAATTTTGATTATTTTTTTCTATAAATATTTTTACGTAATGATTGCATTAATATGTTAAATTTAATTAGACTATGAAATATTTCAAATAGGACTCTTAATTATTTCATTTTTAATTAAGAGTGAAATAGGGTAATTCACATTTTGGGAAATCTTATTTTCTTTAAACATTAAAATATTTAATAATTTTTGTAGGTTTTTTATAAAAAAATTGAATATTATATTTAACTGGATATTTCTATTAGTATACATGTTTTTTATTTATTTATTAGTTTATAAATATCCTTAAAAATCAAGTCAATTTAACATTGCAATGTTTATTATTTATTATTATTAAACAATAAACATATAGATACTCATAATTAACTCGTTAATGTAATCCTTACCCTTTTGTACTTATGTATGTCAACAATTTAATTTTTAGTAACTCATTTGAAATACTTTAAAGTACTTTTTGTATTCTGTGTAGGTATTTTAGTATTTATAAATTATTAAGTGTTGAACAATACTATTATATAACAATATAATATGTAGTATTTTATTATGACTAAAATAATTACACAAAATATTTCTAAATAACCCAACTAAAGATTAAATTACTACAAAAAAAAAAAACTAATTCATCATTTTATTAATAAACAACTAGGTGTATACATTTACTAGTTACAGGAATGAAATAGGTATAATTTATAAACATATTAAATGTAAATCGCTATATTCTTTTTTACTAAATTTTTATATAAATGGATTCTTTTTGACTTATATTACTTATTTCATAGCGATATTTATGCTCGTACAGTTATACTGCATGAATGTTGAGAGCACCAAGCTGTTCAACCAGGAAGCTATATGAGTTTATTATTCTCTTACGTAGTTATATAAACAATTTTGCCTGGCATGTGCAAATTAAAAATAAAACTAAACAATTGTTTGCTTAATCAAACCTCTACCCATTAAAAAGTAATATTGTTTTGATTATGATTATATTATATTTATCACCTAACCCTTGAATAACACCATGTGACGATGTGAGTCAGAAAATAAATTAAGTTAACTATTAATTATAAATAAATATTTAGTAACACAATAAAATCCGTAAGTAACTCAGTTTTTATTTAGTCCAATATTAATTTGTCTGATATTTCTCTTCTAAAATATCTACCAATAATGCTTAATAGTTCTTAAATATATGAATTTTTTAAATTAAATTAAAATATATATTCAATGTATAATATTTTACTAAAAAAAGTCGCATTCTTATATGACATGTTATCTACAACGGTTACCGTGATTTTATTCAATTCAAATAAACAATTATTAAAAATAATATAAACTATAGTAAGTACTTATATTTCTAAAATTTATAAAGTTCTTAGTTAAGAATTAAGATGAAGAATAATGTAGATGACAACAATTTATATCACGTATAACTATACGTTATAAATAAGTAAATATAGTTATAAATATAGTTTATACTATAAACTATACGTTTATTTATTTATTTATTTATAGTTTCTTATTTCATAGAAAACAATATATCTTGTTTTCACATTTAAAAAAAATCTGTAAATTATAAAGCCGTATTTTTTAATTTTAATATTATTAAAAATCTATTTCAGAATAACATTAAAAACGAAACAACCTATCTTCAAGATATTCGAGAAGATTGTTTTTACACCGAACAAAATACTTCGATGCGAGGTAAGATTCATAATATTATGTATATTGATATTTAATTTTTACTCTATGTATCCATAAACTTAATTAAGTATATATAAAGTTTATGAATATTTTATATTTCTTAGAATTAAAACTGGGCTCACAAGTTTGCCGTTTGATGTATCGCGTAACTTTTATCCTATTCTGATTGACTACTCATTGCTGTAATCATAGTATCTATCATTTGTTACAACTTACAACTATGGTCTACCGTAAAATTTCTCAGAGTTAGATTGAATTTAACTTTTGAACACGATACGACAGATGGCATAGCTGTGAACCAGGTTTTAATTGATAAGGATTTAATTTTAAAAATTTGAAGTATAAAATATTACTTAATGCATATGCGTATAGGTAAGTATTTTTTAGAAAGTCAAGGTCAACAGCTTTTACAGCTGTTACAACCTTTACTTATGTATATTTAAAATCCGATTATAAACATAGGTAATGTATAGCTCCTAATCGGAATCACAACTAACGAAAATTTATTTCAGTTTAAACTATAGTTCTTATAGGAGTATACTCAAAGATATATGTATATTTTATATAATTGTAAGTGTGTACAGTACACTTATAAACTTCCGAATAGTTAAGTAGCATTTGGTTGAAGTGTTATTCTAGATATCAACACATTTGTTTAATTTGGTATGTATATTTAACTACGTACCTAGGTGCATAATATATTATTATTATAAAGTAAAAGACAACTTAAAGTAATTAAATACTTCATTGCCACAGAAATAGTGAATCATTTTATCTGACTAACTATATTTGAATAGGTACCCAGTCTGAATTCTAATGTTAAATTTCCTATACAGTTATTAATAATTTGAAGTAGGTAGTAGTGTAGTACATAGTATATTTATAAAATACTTAGTTAAACATTAAAATACCTATAAATAATTTTCTAAAATAAGTGATCATAGAATCATATGTTTAAATTTTGCTTGACTAGGATTCTTTTTTAATTTTTTTTTTTTTTTTGTGTTAACTTGAGTGACCCGTGTGAGTAGGTGTGGTTTTTTATGCATTTTTATTTTTTATATATAGTGTTTTAAAATAATGGGTCACAGACTTATAGAAGAGAGGTGGCCCAGAAAAGGTAGTTTCGTCACGTTTCAATCATAACTCGGAAGGGGTGGAGGTATCGGTAGTAGGATCAAGAGGTGTTGGGAGAGGGGTATACTTAACAAGGACCATTTTAATGATCTGTTAAACGCCATGGCTAGTTTATCGAATTGAGTAGACATGTCGCCAACCAGCAGATATAGAATTAATACTTAATATTTTAAATTCCTATAATGTATATTGCAGATTTCTGCAATAAATGAATTAAAATTTTAAAAATACCTAAACATAATTTAGATATAAAAATATAAAATTGTATAATTTGATTATTTTCATAAATTTGCTTCAATATTATATTTTAGAATTTTTTATTATTTATATAGTTGATCTCTATAAATTTCATTAAATGTCATAGTTCTCAGAATTAATTTATTATATTACTAATAATTTGTGTATTTTTAATACGTTTTATCTCACACAATTTACTTGAGTATACGTTTTAATCAAAACAATATATTCTTTTAGGTATGTGTAATAATTATTTTGTTTTAGAATTAATAATAGTATGGAATCATAAAACTTTACTAATTGATATTTGTTGTTTTTTAATTTTTTTTTAAATTTAGAACTTATTTATGAGATCTATGTTATAATATAATATTAGTTTAAAAAAGTATGCTGTGTGGCGTTTTTACGACATAAAATCGAATAAACCCTTTTAAAACCTGTTGCGTTTAATGTTAGTTTTAGCGTATGCTGCAGTTTGCTGTCTTGAGGTTTTAAGTTATAATATATATGTATATAAGTAAACAATTTAGTCATTTTGTAATAAATAATATTTAACAGGATCTAAAATCGTTTTTAAACACGTTTTTATGACAACATTTTTTTTTATACATAATAGTCTATAATACGGCGTCTAAATAATTTATAAAAATATATAAGTATACATATTATATTTATACAAATTGATATTAATGGGTATATAATATATATAATAAGTAAGTACATAAAATTTAAATGAGTATTTTAACCTAAACACTATAATATGTATTATAACTTTATTCATAGTTCATAATAATTATTTTTAAATCTACGTAGGTACCTTAAAAAATATACTTATTGGTAAAATCTACACTATGTAGATACGATTATATGCATTTTATTTAATATTATTTTATAATCAGATTTAATATTTAATTTGGTACTATGTACATTATTATAGTTATTAATACTATTTTCAATTTGATGTATTAATACATATTGTTAAATTAATAATCCATACAGCTGACAAATTAATAGATATTTATTATTATAATTCACAATGGCATAAAAATTAAACTATACATGATTTGTTTTTATTAGGAGATGATACAGATATAAATGCTAACAACACCAGTGAAGATAAACGACCTAACTATTTTCAAGAGTCTCATCATATTTCTATGCACGAACCATCTACCACGGAGTTAGTGCCGTTAACTATTTATCCGGCAGAAACGGACTTGCAGTATGTACATAACTATTATATTCTTATAAGTTTTATGTATTAATTATAATTACAAATATGTTGATGTAATAAACATATATACATATATTTATGTTTAGAAATAATGGTGTTGTACATTCGGGAGACATTAGCAATAATACGGTTACTTCTTTGGGATCTCCCGAGGAACGATCACCGACGTCTACCGACCAACAACAATCACAGCAGCCAACTGCTACGACTTTGCCCTCAAAACCACCGTATTCGTATGTAGCTCTAATTTCAATGGCCATTGAAAATTCACTATATAAACGAGTTACGTTGTCTGAAATTTATAAATACATCACTGCTAAGTTTCCATACTTCGAGAAGAATAAAAAAGGTTGGCAAAATTCGATAAGACACAATTTGTCGTTAAACGAGTGTTTTCTCAAAATACCTAGAGATGGCGGCGGTGATAGAAAAGGCAACTATTGGACTTTAGGTATGAAGTAATATATTATATCAATAGCTTAGTTAATGCATGAATTAGAAATAGAGATAACACACAGATGATTTTTTTTATTGTTATTATTTTATCATCCAGCCGAAGAAATCCGAAAATTTAATTAAATACATTTAATTTTGGTCAGTGGCGTACCCAGGATTTTTCAATTGGGGAGGGGAAGGGGCTAAACAAAGTTAATTAGAATTTTATATTTTTAATATATTATATACATTACACATACCTACATATATTATGAATATTTGTAGATAGTAGGAATTTTTTTTAATACAAATGTGATAACAATAAATTGTATAAATTATATGAATTAATATTTTTTTATGACTTCAAAATATATTTATTTTTACCTTTTAGTTTTTTATTACCTGTTTCAATCATCTAAATACATTTTTCTGGACGTCTTTTTGAAATACTATTTGACTATTTCAAGTTAACTTGGTATAGTTATTTTTTATTAGTATTGGCCAAAGCCAATTCTTCTGACATGGTTGACCGCAGATACGTTTTTACTCGTTTCATTGTTGAAAACGTACATTCAGGTATGACTAAGATAACAGGCAATATTTGCCAATAATCACAAAAATATTTAAATGTTTGATATACAGTTGTACAATAGGGTAACGTATTATTAGCCGAATTTTGGTTTAAAATCCTTATTTCTCCATTGACATCTCCAAATGCGCTACTCTTCTTTAATAATAGAACTATCATTAATTGTAAGGTCTTGAACATAGACAAACATCCTTCAAAATAGTTTCATCATCGTACATATTAAAATTATATAGAACGAATTCCAGTAAATGTGTTATATATCACAGCCATTGATTAAAACGTACATGCAATTCTTGAATGATGTCTCTAGATCAGTTAATTTTACATTTACTCTATTTGTTTGCTCATATCCGAAGCATACAATTTAAATATTTGCAAAATCTGCTAAATTTGCTAAATTTGAAACATTCTTTTAAATTTTTAAGTGTTCATTTGCACCTTCTCAAAGCTCTTCTAATGCATTACCAATAATCATGACGTCGGATAATACTCCTTAGAAAGATCTTGTTTTTTGCCTTATAGAGAAATATTGAGTTGCAAAGTGTAGGCAAAACAAGTTACTGCAACTTTAAATTCAACGAGGAAATCATTTTCTGAAGCCCCTAGCCCCCTCCCTTGAGTAAACCACTGATTTAGGTGCTATAAAATAATTTTATAGAATTACTTGAAAAGACGCTATACCCACGTGTTATGTGATTTAGTTTCATCTATCAAACGTTGACAAATTTATTTTCAGAAATTCCAATTTTGTGTAGGTAGTAATCTTTAATAATAGGATGAATTAAACTATTATCAACCTTAAAGAAATAGGTTTATTACAGCATTTAAATTTTTTATCTAGTTGAAAGAGTTTTGATATTGTAATATTTTACATGCTCATAATTTACTTAAAAATCAAAATATTGTGAAAAAATCAAAATAGTATTCTTACCCTTAAGTTCGTTAATAGGTCAATTCACTTTGTTGTTAATTATTACTTGGTACACACAATATTGAAACCGGTGAACATAAATTAATTAAATATTATACGTTTATGAGATTGAAACACCATACGTGAGTGTGATAACCTAAGTCTTGTCATTTTGCTTAAAACAAAAATTCATTGAAAATTTATTTTTTTAATTTAATGTTTAATTTATTTTTAAATTTAGAACTAATATAATTATAATTCATTCCGGCTGGATCATGATAAATTAATTATTCTGTAGATAAATATATTATGTGCATGTTTAGTGATTTTAACACAAAAAATAATTAGATTGTATGTTTAATTTTAATACCTATAGGTAAGTACCTAGCTAATCATTTAATTAGATAGAAGTGCCTACCTATATAATATTGTGAGAGTCTTGATTAAATAATAAATGTTAGTTATAACTTATAATGATCGAAAATACCTATCAATAAATACGTAATAATAAATATTAATGTGATTGCAGTCCATAAACATAATATTATCGAGCAAAACTATTAATGGGTAATTCAGCTACCTAGTGATTATATATAAATAATGGTAAATTTATAAGTTTTTGGAAGTTATTTTTACGTATCGGTGTGTTATTCGTATACAAAAAACTTAATATGAATTAAAATATTTATAAATGTTCAATTAAAAATGTATGGAAAGTATACAAATTTGAATTTTATACATAATTTAGTACTTATAATTTATTATATAATACATTTATAAAAATTTAACAAAAAATAAATTCAAAATACAAGTGTTATTGAGAAAATAGGCGTTCTACCTTAAACCATATGTGTATTGCGTACCATTAAATATTAATATACCTACATATTATTTCATACCAAAACTTAGCTATTTGCAAATTTTAAATATTTTAATTGTACACTGGTTGTTTTCGTTTAAATAAATTGTGCCTATTTTAATAGATATAATAATAATATGGTAATATATTATTAGTAATTACTTAATAATTAAATTCAATAAAATAAAGGAAGAAAACAAATAAATTGTAAATATTTTAGCACTTTGTGCTATATTTTATTAATTTTTTAAATATAGCAATACAAATATTATTTTATTTGTTTTTTTCTCATCTATATATTTGTTTAATATTGTATATGAACCTATAGGTACTTTATTCATCTGAACATAAAAGTTTTTTTTAGAATACTTATACTTGAAATTATATTTCATATTAGATACGTCAGTATCATATTAAATAATATGTATATATATAGTAAATACTTAATTGTGCATTATATTTTTAAAACTTTGATTTTGAATCTTATTCTTTATCTTTCTGTAATCTTTTCATTAAACCAAATTAAAATAAACCAATAAATTAATACGTAATATAATAAAAACTATAGATATACTTGATATTTTATATGCAATTGTTATAAAATATTCAGCATTTATAATTTCGACAAAACTTAAAATATCCAAACTAGTTTTGATCAAGAGCGATAAAGATTTTAAAATTGCATGATTTTGTTTTGTTTGTTATTACATTGAAACGACAGCTGATGGTCGTAACAATGTGTGAAAACTGCTGTTAAAGCAGAATTGGGTATATGATAAAGATTTGTACGCGTGCGTTGTGCTTAGCTCACCAAAACATGAAATTCATTACGTTTCAAAAATATCACTATGTTTTATTTATTATTAGGCCTAATATTATAATCCAGGAAAAAATTTGAATTGCCCGCTTCATAAGCACTTTTTATTATTTAAATTATAGCATATACCATAGCCCATAGTTGAGTTATTAATTAATTATTATTATATAGAAATAAACTATTATTAATATTTAATTAGGTATACAAGTAGTACTTAAATATTTTGCTACGCATTGGAAATTTGAATACTACTTGCAGTATAGCTGGCATCTGGCCTAATTTAAATGCTTATTTAAATAATATGAAGATGATAGTTGCACATTTATTTGATAATTAAATATTCACCGTCATTACTATAAATGTATTATTAATATCGATCAAATAGGTATAGTAGGTGAATAAGTAATAAGTATAGATTATGGAAAATTTATGTTAGTTTAATAAATGTGTTAAAAGTTAAAAGGCTTTGGTCGGAAAAACAACGTTTTATTATGATGTAATCATGACATGTTTTGTTGTATACAATGTCATGAATACTTAACGACAATAATTTTATTGAAGAGAACAATTTTCAAGGCATTCGCATTATGGTTTTTTTATTGTTTCATAATTTTATTTTCATTAACAAACAAGTTTTTTGATTATTTAAATTTAAATAATTCTTATAGATACTACATGACTTTGTTATTATTTACTTTATACTTATTTATAATACGGTGTACTTTCAAAGATATTATATATATATATATAAATACTGCATTATTGATATCAATATTGAGTATAGCCTAGGTACTCTTAAAAATTAAAATAAATCATATTTTTAAAACTATTAATCAAAATATATTAACTATGCTTAATTTTAATTTAGTTATTGGGTTAAATTGAATTAATTGAGTACATGGTACGAATAACATATTTAAATAATTTATAATAATGATGAAAGTACAATTTATCGTATAAATATTTATTTATCATTTTTTACCTTAAAAACTAAATATATATTTAATTGATAATATTTATTAATAGTTATGTGAACATAGTTAATTTTTTATCACAACCTATACATGTTAGCCGCACTGTGTACGAAGAGAGAGGGGTAAACAGCCAATAAGACCAATTTAAATGATTTAAAACGTATTGGCGGAAAATAGATAATTATAGAATCTTTCTCAGCTTTTGTTAACAATAAATGGAAATATTTTATGCCAATGTGCCAATGAACTACTATAACTATTAGTTTTTTACCTGGTATGAATAACGTAAAAAAATAAATATATACATTCATTAGTCAAGAAAAATTAATTAAGTGGTATGCAGCTGGAGGCTCATTACTTGTATACAATGTAAGAATAAAATATAACATTGTTGTAACTATAAAAAGTTAAATAAACTCTCCTATTGATTCGACAACAAGAGTCCAATGTGATCGTGTTATAGGTTATATAAGTTACTGCATATACGTTCAACTATTAAATATTTAAATGTTTAGTTTTGCTATTAAGATTCAATTTTACTTTACTCATCAACAATATTAACATTGGCATCATTGTTTTAGATTGTTTTAATTTAGAAAAAAATAATTAAAATAATATTATGCATAATTCTGGTTAAACCCATTGTACTTTATGGAATGGAATGTAGCTATCCACCAAATCTGACAAAAACAAACCAATAATATTCCAGAAAAATATTTAGCCTAAAGAGAAATAAAGGTGACTATGAAATAAAATCAAATATAAAACTGAATACCTTAATATTTAGTAGACATTCTCAAAAGTTAAAGGATAAGATAGTTAACCTATCCTAAGCGGTCACACATAGAGAGCATATGAGATTTTTGATTAATTGTAAGGTTTGACGAATCGATTTTATATTTTTTTATTATTTGCTTTTATATTAGACTTTAAAAATAAAAATATTTTTTTTGTGAATTTAAATGGATATTAAATTGTTTTTAGACAAAATTTAATCAAATCAATAAAAACAATCACAAAAATAATATTATTATTTATTATTTTTATAATGAGTGATTTCATTCTAAGATTACTCAAAAACATAAAAAAAATATTTTGCATAAATAGATTTTGTATATTATGTTTTGCTTGGACTAGAAAGAAACCAAACAGTTCACTGACAACCTCTTAAAGAAGAAATATATATACTTATTAAGAGAACCATACTATTTTTACAATCCATTTTCAACTCAAAACTATTTATTGTTTCAAATATTAAAGATTTAAGTATAACATTTGACTAAACTTGAGTTAAAATACCTACTAATGTTTTTAATATAATTAATAAAGCGTTACCCTGAGGGCACTAAGGCTCCCTAAGATGTTACTATAATAATTTTACAATACAAAGTTCATTAAAATAGCTATATTACTCACTAGTTAGCTAATGCTTAGAATATAATTAACTCTTTAATTTTTATACAAAATGGACTTAAATAATGTAGATAAATATTATTTTCATTATTATATTAATTTAAACATTTTTAGATAGGTATATTGTACTTACATCGTATCTTTAAAGATAGTAAGTTTTTCAGATAATAATATTTTTTCACTGTTATTTTATAATTATACATCAAGTAAATTGTATTAACATACTAATCTTTTGACCTAGTTTAACATAAATGCAATGTTAATAATTTTTATTTTAAGTTTTAAAATTGTCTATTTGTTACTTAAGGTAGATATGTAATTATTTTTTGCAAATACATTTTATGTTATTTACTCGTATGTAATAAATAACAATTAAGAAATAATAAAGAAGGTACATTAAAAATCATTTAGAAAAGAAACAAGTATATAGGTAAATACCCATGCTAGGTTTTGTACTTTTATTCCAAAACAAAATAATATAAATAATTATTTTGATTCTTTCGTTATCTTTGAAATAATTTTCCCCTTGAGATACTAAAATTAGTTTCGACTTTTTCTTATTTTATATAAAAGTCTTTAATAAAATTCATTCTTATTTATAAATGTAGATTGTCGTAGGTAGTAGATATCATAAAATTAATTAAAATAAAAATAGCTAGATTAATAGTTTGACCTATTGTGGAAATTGAATGAGTTATATATAATTACAATAATATATATTTTAAAAGTACCGTAATAGGCCGGGAAGCACTTTTACACACTAAAACAATAGAGTAACCTACCTATTAGTCCCTAAGAAATTAAGTAGGTTATAATATTAAAAGATTATTATAGTTATCACAACATAAAACGCAAAAATTCATTTCTGTTATAAAATATAATCAGTAATCACCATTTCAGATTTCTTCAAAAACAAATAAGGAAATACAATCTTGTATTACTTTATTATTTATTATTGTAATTACATACATTTTACAGTGACTAATTCACTCATACCTATAGGTAGGTACTAGATATAGGTTCTTGTAATTTCAGAAAAATACTAAAATATTATTAAGTATTTTATAGTAGGAGATACATATTATAGAGTTGCATTGTATATTTATTCGTAAACTTTTATTTTTATATGTATCTACGGTTCAACATAACTTTATGTTTCATTTGGATTGTATTATGACGTTCTATACTTCTGTGTAAATAGACAAATAGTAAATACTGATTTATATCTACATGCAGTTGGATATTAAAAGTATATTAATATTATTAATATTTTTTATAATTATGAAATAAATAATTATCTTTAAAATTTATATAAATATTTAATTTTATCAACCATTGAACACAGAGGCGAAAAAGGTTAAAAGTTTGAAATGTTCGAGTATCTGATCCAAATTCAATAAATTATTGATAGAAACTCATTTAAGTATATGCCAATTAATATTATTACAAAGTTTATGACAACTCGTTCAAACACTAAGTTATAAACAATAAAAACCCATTTTCATATGTAGAACCTATAAGTATTTTAAACATTTACATTGTGATTGACATGATTAAATACAACTGTGAACATCACTGTAGTGTCGTAGTGAATATGCAAGAAGAAAAACGCTTTTTAACATTAAATAATATTAAATTACACGATTTAATAAGATCAAAAATATTAATAAATATTTTCATATTATAGACTGTAATATTGTAATCAAATTGTCGAATAATCTAAGAAATCTATGATTAGACCCATTTAGCCATACAAAAGTATGATGAGAGAGAAAGTTCCATTTTTAAGGCTAAAAAAATGTTATATGAGTTAATTTTTAATAATTAAAAATGTATACGTTTTTAGTGTGTTTGATTTTTTATAGCATTCAATTTCTCTCTATATTTGGAATTTTATTAAAAACCGAAACTCACAGGTGAAACACCCTGCACGCATCATGTATATCATAACATTCTGTGTATTATAATTATTATTATTTATTTGTGTATCTGAAAATGTACTCAAATTATTCAAAAAAGGATAACTATTATTTGTAGAACTGCAGTTTTATACGTAAACAAGTTATAAAATCGTGTACAAAGTGGTTGTAGCCAAATTATTTGGTGGAATTTCAGGATTCAAGCTTGTTTAAACTTCCTGACAATAAGACGTTTAAATTACTTCATACTATTTAATAATCAATATTAGAGTACAACATGATGCACACTATTTTGTACTTTAATTTTTTTATCTGAAAAAATCTTCATACAAATGCACTCTAATTGGCAATATTTTTGCTCAAGTATAAGATCGTTTTCTTAAAAATTCGTTCTATTCTTTTGTTATTGTGCTATACAAAAAAGTTGAAATTATACAATAGTGTTTGTGGCGAATCAAATTTGTACTATACAGTAGACGAGATCATTTTTGTCGTATTCTTATTTTGTATTATTACATTATTCTAACCTAACCCAGATAACCATCACTTATATTATTGTAAACGTATTTTTACAGATTATATCCTACTGAAATAAAAATGATTAGGTATATTAATATTACATCGTACAGACCTATATGGTGGTTATTTTAACAGTAAATTCCTTTTTTTTATTTAGTCAATTTTTGTGTTTTTGCATAAATTATTACATGAAGTTTGTGTAATAGGTAAACAGTACCTATATATTATTTACCTATACACAAAAAATCTAAAAAGTCTAAATTTAATGGGACGTATAATATTATAGAGAGAAGAATGTCAAATGTTTGATATATATTTTAAATGAAATTCTATTAAAAATATTTAGTAAAAAAACTTTCTTTTATTTTATGTGTACACACACTAAATTATAAAACCAACAAGTCCCTGTGTTTTTTTTTTTTTTTTTGTAAATGACAGTAACTTATCTAAAGAATGTTTATAGTTTCAACCGAGGACACGAAAAGAAACAAAACAAGCAATTCAATCCCTTTATCTATGATTATTGTAACATTAAAACACCCACGAGCAGTCTAATTTTGAACGATTTACATAACACAATTTATAATCAGCTGCGTTATTTATTTAATCTTTATTATTATTAATTATTATTATGCATTTGTATTTTATTAACAATTATTATTTAGATCCAAAATATAATAACATGTTTGTAAATGGGAACTATAGAAGACGCCGAAGAATGAAAAGACCATATAGAACAACACCTTACAGTACACCTGGAACTTATTTTGGACCCGATTATAGTAGAGGCATTTTAGGATCACACCCGACAAGTTTTGGTTCAAATCCTAATATAACATCGAGATTTGACCACAGGTATGATATTTTTAACAACAATTATTATTGTAGTTATGCATTGCATATTTAATAACTGATATTATTATTTCAGTAACAGTTGGCCTATATCACCCTATACAGCAGGTCCTCAAACGCATCAATTGCATTTTCCATCTCAGGTAACTTTTAGTTATTCATTCCTGGAGTTTAATAACGAAATTGTAATATAAATAAATAATAAATGTACAAATGAAATAACACCTATATAGTATACAGAGGGAGCGAGAGATCCAATTTATGTTAGACGCACTCGCTATTTCAGAATACACTAACATTCTTGGAAACATTTATATATTTCTTTTATATAATTTTAAGTCGTTACAAAATTACTTTTTTAGAAAAAATTATGTTTATTATTGTTATTATTTCTTAATTTTTTACTCTTTGGTGACAATATACATTTTTAATTTCGTAATACGAATAATATTCTTTAGAGTATTTCGATCTATAAAAATCAAATTTTAGTGTATTAGTTACAGTTAATTATTGTTTACACTTTTTATAAGTGAAGTAATGGATTAAAATTTTGTAGGGTACCAGGTAACTTTGAATATTCATAAGTTACTTGTTTAAAAATCGATTTTTATGTATCAAAGTACCTACTCCAAAAACTATTAAAGAAATATATTTTAGAAAAATGTTTTCTTAAGATTATGGGAAAGTTTTTTTTTTTAAACGTTAATATAGTTTTTAAGTAAGTGTCTTTACATTAAATGGATCAGTCTATAAGTGTTACTCCTTATATTATTTTTGTATCCATTTAAAACATTCATTCAAATTTCAAACTAATAATTATTTACTGTATAGATACCTATAATATTTATTATATGTACATGATTATATTTTACAATAAATTTATGATTTATGAATATTTAAAACTAGCAATTAGAGTCTAAAGGTAATTTTTAAATCTAATTTTGAATTTAGCTGCAACCAGTGCAATCTGTCCAGATCTCATCAATGAATCATTCAAATTACAATCATTTACCAACAACTATGGGTAAGAAAAATCAAAATAAAATTACCTTTATAATATATATACTATTTTAATTTTAATTTATTGATTGTATTATATATTTTTAGCAAGTTCAAATATGACATTTGGTGGGACATATCCACAATGTCAACGGCGTCCACAACAAGAAGTTTTACCAGATACTACTCTTCAGTATTCTTATTGGGCCACATCAACATCTTCTCCAGATCATATGATATCTGGTATTAATTATTCAGATCATTCATATTTAAATATACCAATAATTTTTAAATATTAATATTTTTTATTCATTTAGTGAAAGATGAACATTTGAATTTATTGGAAAAAACTCAAGATACATTGAACCTTGATCATTTTGACGTACAAACCCCAAATGTAGATTTTGAAGTTACAGATTCGCGACAAAAATGTTATTTATGAAAAATGATTTGTGATTATATTTAAACACTCATTTATTTATGGTTCTATGATATAATTTTTATACATAATACATTAATAATAAGTAACAAAGAAATGTAACTTGGTATGAATAACTTAGTGTTTTTATCTGAATTCAAAGTTTATATAATTATTAATTTATGAATTACTAATATTATAGTAAGTGTTACTAAGGGGATTCTAAGAGGCAGGCCAAGTTTAAAACATTAATTATTATAAAGTAAATACCTAAGTAAAATATAATTTAATTAAAAAAAAAAAAATAATAATAATATTGATTTTGTCAATTTATAAGTGTTAACAAGGACCTATAGCACTTGTTTATACTTAGATGTGTTATTTATAAATTATTTTTTTTAGTTTAATGTTAAAGAAATAAAACATTTTATTTCTTTAATTGTTACCACATGATTTAATTTGTATATATACCAAAAAAATTGAATTAACCTTATTAAAATATTTTTAGTATTAACAGTCAGTATTATATTGTTAAGGAAAAGAGTATATTTTTATGTCAATTTTAAAATTCATAAATAATAATAATTTAAGTATAATTAGACTTACTTAACATTTTAAAAGTACAAACAAAAATTAATAATTTAAATAATAAACAAATAAAATTAAGTCTGCCTCTGATATATAAATATTATTTATATTACTTTTGTATTTTTGTATTATAAAATATTAGGTTTTTATAGCCATTATTAATTTTTTAAGTAGGTGCCTACCTATCTTATTGTTAAACACAAATATTTACATTAAGTGCCTTATATTTAACAGTTTGTGATTTAAATATTTAAAATAAAAATTATTTATTATAGTTATTATATAAATCCAATAATTATTACTATTTCATAATTTCAATGTAACTTACTATAGGTACACAGGATATTTGTATTATATTATCAATAGTAGGTATACTTACAATTTGTGACTTAAAACAAAAAGTCCAAATTGATGTTCACTTAGTATTTACTGATTTTTAAGTACTGGGTAACAAGTGGATGAATACTTAAAATTTTGTTTTACTACTATTTACTTATAATTATGTATATAAACGGCAGCAATATCTGTTGATAGAAATTGAAACTGGGGTTTGTTCATAGGATCAAAATTATTTAGAACAAGCACAAGAAGACAATGCGAGGTTCAGATTCCCGAACAACTTTTTTTTTAAAGACATTTTATGAAATTTTTTTGGTAAAATTTCAGAAATATGTTATTAATCATATTCATAAAAAATGTAGCTATTCCATTACCTATAGGCTATATTATTCAATATATTTCACAACATATGGTGGTAATACACATATTTTATTTAATGATAACAGGTAGGTACAGTACCTACTATAGTAGAAACTAGGAGCTAAAATTATACTCTATACAAATTGTAGTATTAATATAAATTTATTTTACAGAAAATATTAAGTACCTACCTATAAAAAATAGATCTATTCACTATAGGCAAAACTAGAGAATTTTATTAGACTGGCCCACTTTTCCTAATCAGTTCCGATATGTATTTATAAACTTTAGGAGGAGGTTGTGAAAAATTGTTGATATTATTTTTATTCATTAATTAATTTGTTGTATTTATACACATTTTTTTATACTTGTGTTAAATACTTAAATATCTACGAATTTTTATTTAAAAATATATTTAAATATATGTATATATATATTATATATGGCTACTTACAGTTCAATATTTTTTTCTGTTTTAAGTCAAAATCTGAATTTCTTTGATTCAACATATTAGGTACCTTTTGTACTGTTATATTTGTATAGCATACTATATTTTTATATCTAAAAATAACTGAAATTCAAACTATAAAATTTACTTTTTTAAATTGATAATTGATATAATTAATGCATTTCAATATTATTTAAATCAAGAGAATACTTTAAAAATGTTAGAGAATATTTTATAAAACTAAACGACGATAATATGGAACCATTTTTCAAACATTTTCTATTACTTTTTTGACGTCGATATTTTTTGCCATGATATATCCCAATGTATGGAAGTAACGAATCGCTTATTGACGTTCCTGGTTATAGTGGTACAATAGGTTTAGTTTAAACATGTATACCTGAAGTACCTGCGTTATTATAATCGAAACCATTTAAGGATTTTAAGGTGAGCGAAAAAATAGTCTAAATAACAAAATATAATTAATAAAACACTATAATATTATTTATGCGTTCCACATTATATACGATTTTCAAAAAATAAATACAATGTTTAGAACTTTAGATACTATACTGGAAAAATAATTCCAGCTAGGTTTTACTAAGAAACAAATCATAATATTTATTTTGAATATTTTTACTTATTTTCAAATATATTTTCTTGTATAATATGTGATATTATTACGTATTTTAATTTATTATTACATATTACATATCAGTATGTTCATTTAATTTATTAATTGTACTGTAAATATTAGCACGGGGCGAGATTTGCCTAGTCCAAGGCCCAGTTGGACTAGACCGTAGCTTTACCTATGCTAATCACTGATTTCCCCATTACTTTTTGGCTTAAAACCATGTATGCATGAATGCAAAGCGACACCTAATGTATAACACATTTATGTCTATTTTTTGTACACAAGTTTTATAAACAAAGATAAATGATAGAATTTTTTTTTCCCAATAATCATATTATAGGTATTATATATTTATATCATGAATATTCGATTCAAGCATAATTTGTCATCCTTTAACTATCTAGAAGCTTATCACAGATTTTACGACGTTAAAATTAATAACCGTCTGAACTGGTCATAGCCCTAATGTTGTATACTCATATCAGTCATATCATTATATGGCTACATGCTACATACCAATTTTTTATTAAAAAACGATTGGTAGGTACACGAATTAGACGAAGCATTGGAAATTTATTTCGCAACATTTACTTTTGATAATTTTTGGTCATAATGGCGTCATGCCGTGTAATTAGTGATCTTGGTGTCAAATAGGTACATATAACTACGTTGATTTCAAAATAATTTTGAAAAATTGGTTAATAGTTTTGTTTTCATAGCACTCGTCGAAATAAAATAAAATAAATAATAAAGAATAACAATTTATAAAAAACAACAGAGGTAAGTACAAACACAGAATCTTAATTTATTTTGTGACACAAATAAACGTCTAAGTCATCCCTTGACCAACCATAAATCGGAACACATAAATAATCGTTCTCGACTATTAAACTATATTAGTTCTTTATTAGTAATAACTAATAACTTATTACTTTATGTCAATGTATCAAATATCAACATCGTCTATAAATTAATGACAATGGCCGACACTGTTACACTGGACGTGTTATCTACTATCGTTTTTACTATTTTAGCCATCATCCGATGAGCAATCCTTTATATATTGAGCGAATGATGGCGGGAAGGATAAACAATATAATTTATGAGGTGAGATTAAATAAAATCTTAAATACCCAAGTATTAATGCATAAAAGCACATTGCACATAAGTGAAAGGTGAATCCCAGATTTATTTTGCTCCAAATTGTTTTTGGAAAGCTCGTATTGTTCTATAGTATTAATAAAAAAAAAATTTTTTATTGTTTACGTAATGAAATTAATTATTTTATAATTAGATACAACGGCAATGACTTGTTTATAATAAGATAATAATTATTGCAAGCAGTGATTTATTTAGGGGTCGTGTAAAGACAATCATATGTTTATGAACAATGGGTTCATAATCCGTCGTTCTGTCTTGGAAATGTTCAAGTTTCGCCTTGTAGGACAGTGAAAATAGTGCTAAAGGGGCGTAGGATTTTTAATGCCGCCGGGCTGAAACATGTAAATTCATAAACTTTATGCTAAAATTATTTAGTAATGACTGACAAAATATATCTATTTAGACATATTATAATATGCTTGTAAAATGGTTGTAAATGTGAGTTGTCACAAACAAAAAATAATGATGATATAAATTTAGTTCAGCTGAGCAATTTTAAATTATATATGATATTTATACTATAATGTAATCAATGATGTAATTTACAATATAGATTGAGAATGTATTATTTTTAAATATTAAAAATGAAAATTTTTACATAAATCCAGTTTTTGACAGTAAATTTTCATATATTTTGTAACTCCAAAGTGAATAACAGTGTAGAATTTTAATTTTCAACATATAGTAACTATATTACATACCATTTTTTTAGACAATTTCCAAAATATTCTATCTCTTTTTATGCTACTTATAGGCATTTTTAGTTTTTTTTATTGCATGATACAATCTTTGTTTAAGCATTAATAAGCTTGAAAACTTGATATAAAATTACTCATTAGAATAGGTTGTTCAATTCTGAAATATTTAAAATATATAGTCATAATATTATTTCATGAGAATTTCTAAAAAACATTTCATAAAAAATGTTTTTAAATAACTCCATGCAGTAGGGTTTAATCTTATTACTGCTTGTATATACCCCTAGATTAGGGTGACTATTTTAAAAAAAAATAAAAAAACGGGACAAACAATTTTTTATTACGTAATATGATAAATTTTTATTTTTTCCAATTATATATAAGATACAATTTATTTAAATATAATAAAATAATACCTAATTAATAAATAATAATTAAATGTTGCTCTTTTTAAAATTATTTTATATTTTTCTAATACATTGATATTTTTTTACAAAAATTAATTAATAATATGGAAATAATGGGATTTAAATGATATCATCTTTTAAAAACAAGATAAAAAGCGTCCCGTTTAGACTTTGTCAGGACAACGGGACATGATGATCAAAAAAGGGATAATCTCGTTTTAAACGGGACATATACGGTCACCCTATTAAATAATATAATGATATTACCTATTCGAATTGAATAATAAATTAAGGAGTACAAAAATACGAATAAGGTTGATTATAGAATAGATGAACTTATATTTATTTTATATAGGTACTAGATGGTGAATTGTTTATGACGTAGAGTGTAGACTATGCCCTTTACTTTATGTACATAAATGTAACTAAATAATTTAGCGATAAAAGTATAAGTGAAAATGTCAAACAGCTGGATTATAGTAGAAATAGCGACCGCCAATATCATACAGTTAGATTATGTATAAAAGATGAAAAGTGGTGTGTTTTTACAAAAACAACAATTTAAATCCTTCAAATGTTTAATCATTAAAGCATTAGCTAACATACAAAATTGTACGCAGATCTTTTTTAAAATTTAATAAAAAAAATCGAAATGCATAAATCAATAGAATGTAAATATTTATACTAAGTTAATAACTGAATTTCGTTGGGGCATATAAAAATAGTCAATAACAATATATATAAAGAAAATGCATATAAATAATGTTAAATGTAATTATACAATTATTTGCCCGTGATTCAAATATAATGATATTTATTATGAACGCGAATCTATGTAAAAAATAATGCATAATAAAATTAATTCGACAAAAACGGTTTATTTTGTGGATGGCTGAAAATAAAATAACACGCAACCAAGGAGACTGCCGACGGGATGGTTTCGGTGTGAAGTACAAACAATATATGGATCAGTTTAACTCTGCAATTCTATCTGATCATATCTGAAAATAAAATACAATTGTGTTACATTTGTAAATGAATTAGAATTGTATAAAATTTTTTGATTACGTACTTACACTTTATATACACAATGGAGAATAAACGTAAGCACTCGTTAGTTGATGACGATGTTAATGTTCAATGTCAAATCAACAAAAAATTAAGAACCTACTATGTTCAAAGTAAGTGTACAAATTAACGTTTTATTTTATTGTTAAGTATTAATTGTTATGATATACGCTACAGAAAATTCGCTCGATGATAGTGTATCATCGGGCAACTTGGGTGATGACGAAGATGATGGCTCTTCATTAAAGAGTTGTATTCGAGTGGGAAGTCTTGCAGAAGACTATCCTCAAGATTTTGCTGAAGAAGTTTTGAACGATGAGTTCACTTACCCAGTAAGTACAGTACCTACCTATATTTATTAGATAGTCTCTGCAGACTTGGCTATTAATTTATTATTATAGTTTATAACTATGATATTTTTCCTTTTAATTTTCAATAAAATTTCCAAAATTATTTTTTTTAAAAGATTAACCTATGAAAAACAAGGAGAAGTTGCTGTTTTTTAATGTAATATGTAGACCTCGATTTAACCACGTCATAATTGTTCTTGATCTTAATACATTTAAATAACTTAAAAATACCTTCTTCTTTTCTGAAGTCAATCCATTCATAAATATATTTTTCTTTAAACACAAAGTTTTAGACTTTGTTTTTTTAAAAAAGTCAGAAAATGTTTTATACATTATTTTATACACCAATTTTGTGATTTATACATTGCACAAATTTACGGTTAATCAAACTATTCATTTTTTTTTTTTATATTATGGGCAAATTTTCTACCATAATTTTTATTTATTATATATATATTCTATGAATTTTATTTTTAATCTTGTTTTTTTCAAATGTTCTTACAATTTTTCTATTATAAAAACAAATTTATATTGTACGTAATTGTTTTTATCATGTATTATTTATTATTGTATTATATACAAAACAAAAACTATAAGCATTATCTACTATTGTATATTTCAAGTTGTAAATAATAAATTAAAAAATATTTTGTTTAAACATAAGTGTACAAGTCATTTTTATAATTATACTATTTTAATACTTATAACTTAAAATATAACAACTATAGTAGAAGCCGCTTATTAGAAACACGTATAATTGATACAATCGCGTTATTGAAACAAAATGTCTCGGGACGGATCGGCCGTATATTAGAACATTGAAAATAAATCAGATAATTGAAACATCTCATCGGTTATTTGAAACAATTAGGAGAAAGTCAGTTGACATATACACCGATTATCCGGCAATAACCAATGTACTTCAATTTTATCTTTGCTGTCGTTACATTTATTTTACTGTAATTTATCGTGAGAATGTTCTTTCTATACGTACTGGTCGTACTGTTTGTAGTTTAGCTTCAGCGTGCATATGTAAAGATTATTAGTATTTCCTTTTTCTAAAAATCTAAAAATGTCTAAACGCTAAGATTTTAGCCAATTTTCATGCGACCATTCGTGGTTTGAAACTCATTAGACCGATTAGCAGCCCAATACACACCCTCTGATATTTTCAATGCGGACAAGATTGAGCTTTATTTTGGAGCTCTATCTGAACACACAAACGCAATCAAAATAAGTGACAAAGCCAAAGGGGCAATATTACTCGTATGAAAATGAAAATATGGTCATGGAGTTACTCGACGCAAAAAAACAAATTACGAATGATAAATATTTTAAATAATATCGTAAAATATACACAATTGTGCATACTTTTTTAAATTATACAATATAGGTACATACATACATTCATATTTTTTTCGCGTACCTATTATTCATTTTTTTTTTTTTCAATCGCTTATTAGAAACAATTGGTTAATTGACACAATTCACCTTGGTCCCAAAATGTTTCTAATAAGTGGCTTTTACTGTATGAGAAAATAGTATAGATTACTATAATTACCATGACTGCGGTAAATTTTAATTTAATGATCGAATAAAATTATATTAACCGTATATGCTCTGTCAGTTTAGTATACATTGTTGTTTTATACTTAAAAAATATTGCTGTAAATATCTAATTTATTTTTCTGTTATGAATACTATAGGTTCAATTTTTTTATCAAAAATATTACATACGCATAATTCCTTTTTTCAAATCCTAAAATTATTAGTAAGAAAGAAACAATAATATTATAGATAGTTATTTAAAATCAGTGAGTGTTCTGCTAATTTTATTATACCTGACTTTAAAACCTGAAAATGAGAAATTTTTATTTGAACCATGCGAAACGCTATAAATTATATAATATTATTATAAAGTTATATTTTCTAAGAATATTAATTTATATATAACCACATAAAACGTTTATTGTAGTTTTTTTTTTAAATTAAAATTAATTATTCGCATTTATTTAAAGTATTCATTTTTTTATTATTTTATTCGTATTTTTATGTGTTGTGTTACTTTTTTGTGTGGCAATGACAAAATGCATAACGCGAATCAAATCCTGAATTCACTTTCCATTTACTTTTTATAATGATAATTAATGTATGACAATTATATATAAGTTTTATAAGTGTCATCAATCATCATTCTTGTTAAAGATTATTTATAGGTATACTCAATTATTTTATACAAGCGTAATTAAGTACCTATTTTATTTATCACTAAGATATAGTATATATAGGTATAACATTGTTACTATACTACCAATTGGCAATTATTCATTTTGAGTAGAGCAATTCTTTTTTTTACTTTGTAACAACATTTTCTTGAAACTACATAGGTAAACCAGTGTCCCAGTTCCAGATTTCAATAATATTATGATTTCACCATTGTACAAATGTACAATACATAAAATGATTAGTTTTAATAAAAATAAATGTATGTGTAATTAATAATACTTACCGATTGTACTAAAATATTATTTGATGTGAATGGAAAACATAATTTTAGTTTTTTTGGGTTTTTTGCAGCAGCTTTTAAATCAGCATTCCGTTTCAGTCGAGCTTTATCTGCGCCCCCTTTGACTCGACGATTCAGTTTAGCACTCATTTTTTAAAATTATTAATCACTGACCAGTTTAAACTTTAAACAGAAACACAAGGAAAACTAATTACTTTGATTATCATGACATATTTTGATAACGGATTTGGCTGGTAATAAACTAGTACCCACAATATTATAAAGAATCTTAAAGTTAAATGAATTTAAAAATAATATTCTTTACTTATTTATAATAATTGTACTATAGTCGACACCATAGAACCTATAAACTATATAGATAGTATATCTGATAATATGAATGTATAATACGTAATACAACATTAATCTATTTTTAGCGAAATTATATGTTTCTTTTTCCCACGAAATGATTTATCATTAAAGAAACTTGAGAATGAAACGATACTGACTTATTATAACTGATAAAATAAATAATAAAAACTATTATACATAAACATAATATACTATTATCACAGATTAAGTAATTTATTTATTCATTATTATATTATTATATTTTTATTTATTTATTTTATTTAATCAGTGATTCTATACACAGTCGGCCTAGATAACAAGTATTATTTGGTTTGAAAAAAACAGACAATAAACCAAACCAAATAAACTAAAATATTGATATATAAAATTGGATTTCTTTTTATCTATTTTTGTGAGTTTGGATAATAAAAATTTAAGTTTTTACAGAACATTGTTGGGAAGTAAGGTTTAAGATAATTTTTTTGAATTTCATACATTTAATAACAATTAAATATTTAAATGACTATATTTTGATAAATTCAAACTAATTTTTTCATATAAGACTATATATTATATAATAAAAATATGTAAAATAAAAACAAATATTGAAATATATTTTCACACTTTGAACACACAGTTATAGTAAGTATGTAACAGTATAATTATATAATATAAAATAGTAAACACTTATTTATACTATACTAAGTTAGAGATACACAATATTTTTCATTAAATATTCTTGGTGTCAACAATTTTGAGACTTAATACTGTACAAGAAATTAAATGCATTGACCTGAAATTCCAAATAATAAACTGGTACTAAATATATAATATTTATAAAATACAATTTAGTTCAAAAAAATGCAAAAAAGATAAGTAATATTTAATATAACTAACTAATATGCTGTTTTAGAATTATTTTATTCATTAAAACAAAAAATAATAATTAAAATAGAAGAAATTATGTTTGGTTTATTATAATTTTAAACCTTAATTTAATATTACTATTATTAAATTAATAACACTAATACAACAAATGGAATGAAGGGACAACATATTTGTGAGTAAAAATAAATCATAAATTAGAATATAATAAAAATAAAGATAGTAATATAATTTTAATTTTATATATAGTAGTATTTTTACAATTAAAAGCCATTACATCATTAATTTATTGAGGCTTATACTTACCAAACAAAATATCCAAGAATATTACAAATAAATTATATTATATATTTCTTTATTCAAGCATAATCGTCATCATCATCATCAGATAATTCAGCATCAATATTAATGCCCTAAAAATATAAAAACAAAATAATTTAATAATATTTTATTTTGATACTCAGTTATGAAAATTATACTTTTACAATTAATAGAGGTGTAAAAAATAATGTCAGATTAAGATTTTAATTAAAACCTTAGAATATAATAATGACAACATATCTTTAAAAAAAGTAATAAAAAAAATATGATTTATGATCATGAATTAACCTAACATTTTGTTAAATCAAATTAACTATTTATAAATTAGATAAGATTTAGTTTGTTACCGTTGATCCTATATCATCCAAGTTCATATTTTCTAGCTCTTCTTCTAATTCTTTATCTACATCTTCAAAATCATCCACAATTTTTGTAGGAATTAATGGCGGCGGTAAAATTACATCCTCTTGTTTCTTCTCTACATCTAAATATTCAAAATAATTACAAATGTTTATGTGATATAATAATTTAAGACTACATAATGTATGAGCATTTCACTTCAAAGCAAACAATTTAATGTCAATGAATCAATAATACAATTACCTATCGGCTATCACTGATAAAAATATATAGTTAACACATGCATAACTATGCAAGCTTTTTAAATGTATTATAAAGGTTTATTTTAGTTTCTAAACAAGAGATATATCTTGTCATTTTTCAATGGCATTTACTTTATTATTGAACAGGATATATATCAAAGTTAAACATAAGCTAATGTAAAATAATAAATTTCAAATATTAGTACTTTTGAAAAATGTATTTTATTAATTTTCTGAAAATGATTAACATAATTTAGTTAAAATTTTATTATTTCTTTGTAATTAATTAACAAATTAAAATGTTGAGCTATTAATGGAAATACTAAATTCAGAATTTTTTTTTAACTTCTAACAGAAATAATTTTAGATTTTAAACATTGATGGTTATTTATATTAGACCAAAGTTCTACGTAGCATTTTTTTAGTAAATATAATAATTTATCATTGATTTGAAATACAGTAAATTCATCAGTGATCTACTCAATAGCAAGGTAAATTTAAAACTTACTTTACATTATTTAAGTTAAGAATAAACTGTTTGTGTACAAGTTACACCCAAAAAGAGCTCCTACTACAACATAACAGTTGTGTATAACTGAACCACCAATAATTTTGACATAAAATAGAGTTAGACATCACCTAGGGCTTATTCATACTAATATTTTGGTGAGTCTGGTAAAACAGATCTCACTCAATTTTAACACAAAGCAGTATAGTAAGATGTGGAAACAACAGTACCCAAGAACACACAAAGTGTGGCATTTACAAACTTAAAAATAATATGATTTGTTTTTAATGAGTTTCAACCAAATATATAATAAATGTATAGTTCAGGAACTGATCTAGAGGATTTGACTGAATCAAGTGGCTCAGCTAGCTAACACAATTGTGGTTCAGTCTTAACCTAAATAATGTATATATAACAGAGCAAGTTCCATGGTTTATTTTTTGATATTTATAATTTAGAAGATAAAACTCTCGGAAATGTGTTATCATAAACTTAAAAACCTACAACCATTGATAATAAACACTATAGATTATTAATATTTATAATCAATGCTACAACATAACAAAATCGTGTTACTCAGCTTTAATATTAAAATGAATTGATCTATTATTAAACTTAAAATTAAGAAAATAACCTAGATTCGTACACTAGTATCTTACAGTATTGTAATTTTTAAGCAAATTATAACTTATAGAAGAATTCTAATATTACTGAAATAATTTTATCTGTCAATAACTTGCTCAAAAATTGAATATCTTAAAAAACCCAACTAACAAATACAGATAATATTCTTATCTATAAGCTCAATAATACAACAATTCACACTTAAATTAAAGCCAATACAAAATTAATTCTATGTTTAAAATAGAACTTTTCTCCTTTAATTATATTTTGATATTTGATATTTATTAGTTCATTGTAGTATAATGAGATAATTATTTTTTTTCTAATCATTGAGTAATATTAAAAACTAAACAAATAACTGTTTACATACAACTGGCTTGTAAAACTTCGGCTTTGATGTTAGCAATTTGTTCATTTAAACTAAAACTTGGTTCTTTAGTTTCAGCTGCTTTCATTTCTTCTAAACAGTTTCTTTCGTGATTCAACTGAAAATAAATGTAGGCATGTAGTAAAGAAAGTAAAGAATAAATGATGCTAATAGTTAATTAACTTACTGGAGTGTTAGCATAAGCAGCAGCTGGCAATTGTCTTTTCCTTTCAGCTTGTAAATAAACTTCTGTTTTTAAAGATTCTTGGTAGTGAGGGAATAAGTTTTCATATTCATCTGGATTCGCTAATGACTCACTAGCTTTTAAATTAGTCTTGCTTAATGAATCTTTCCATAGTCCAACAACATATGACATTTTACTTGGTAAATATGATCGAGCAAAAAATGCTGCTTCTGGTAACCTATCAGTTTCTATTAATAATTGTAAACATTTGTCTAAATCGCCCAATAGTAAATAAGACAGAAATGATATATTATTTTTGCCATTTGAGTTAGTACTTTCAGCTAATTTTTTTACCATTTCACTATTTCCTAGATGAGTAAATTAATTTATATTAAAATTAATATAATTAGTATAATATAAGGATAGTTAATTCTAATACATACCAGAAGATGTAGCTAACAAAAGTAATCCACCATAATCTTGAGCCTGATGGAGACATTCTTGGGCTAATTCAAGATCAGCTTGTGCGGTAGCTAATTCAGAGAGTTGTCTCCATTTTTGAGGACTAGATGCTTCCTTTGCAAGTAAATGCGCTTTAGCTAAGTCTTGTAATTGGATTGCCAATTCAAATTTATGCTCAACATCCGTTGATACTGATAATGCTTGTTTCTTATAACCCTGTGAAATATTATAATTACATAATTATAGTTGAGTTAATACACAAACACATGTAATAGAATAATAAAAACTGTTTTAGGATAATATAGTTTACTTAAGTAGTTCGGGTTATGACATAGATAAAGTTATTTGATTATTCTTTTACATTGCTAAGTAACTTAATATTACTCATTTATGGTTAAATAATGAAATAACAATAATTAACTTTAATATTTTTATGTTTATAAGAACCAAGAGTAATTATTTGTTAAATACCTGCTTTTCTAAGAAATGAGCCACTCGGGTCCTATATTGAGATGGCACTGAAGGTAATATACGATCAGCAATTTCAAAATCTTTCCTCATGACTGCAGTTTGGTATTCCAATACAGATAAAAGAAGGCTATAAGAAACAATGTTAAGTTCTTTATCACCCAAGTAGAGTCGATTTTCTTTAGCAACGTATCCTAAGAGATACATTGTACGATCAAGATGAGACACGGTAACAATTTCTCCACCAACATAATAGTTGATACGATTTACTCCATTGGTATAAATAAAGCAATCACCAACCCATAGACCAGTTTTTACAACTTCCTGAACTTCTCCTAAAATCTAAAATGTAATTTATGGTCAATAAAAAATAAATAATTTAACTATATTTAAGATTTAAATCTTTTTTTTAACTTACTTCAAAGGCATCTTCAAGTCCATCAGGACTAGCAGCTTCATAATTGGATGCTCTTGCAGCACTAAGTACATTAACGTCAAAACGTAATATAAAGTATGCTTCATCAGTAGCAAGACACACTAATTCTCCAGATTCTGACCAAAATACATGTTTAGGTTGAGTTTCAATTCTTCGTACTAAGTTACCATTTTCCCAATCATATAGAGCCAAACCAGTAACAGATTTCACACCTAACAAATAACCTCCAAAAATACCATCGGCTCCACCTTCTGGTTTAAAAGATTTTTTTTCTTTAAAATTCTTAAAGACTTTGATTGTAGAAGAATTTTCTCTTATTGCATATTCAGAGTCAGAAGACCATACAAAATCTTGAGCAGAGCCAAATGCTTTGTTACGTAAAGCCATGGATGTGTATATAATATACTCGCCATCACCACATACTACTAAAAATCTACCATTTGGATTATGAGATATTGACTGTGGATAAATTTCACAGCTACCCATATCTTTAACTTGTATGGATAAACGTTCTCCATCCTTGATTTCAGTTCCTTCTACTTGAAGCATTGCTTTAAGATTAGCTTGTTGAATTTCACTATGACGTGCCCAAACAATTTTACCACCATGAACATCCATTGACATAGCTGGCTCTTCACGACCAACTTTAACCATTATACTACCTTCATCATAACTAAAAATCATAAATTATAATTACCATTTTGAGTTAAATTTACAATAGAATTTATAAGTTAAAATAATAAACTATATTCTTACCCTAAAGCCACATTATTAGATCCTCGTAAGCAACAGATTGTCCATACACGTTCTAATCCATAATTTAATGATGATTCTAATCGATAAGTACCAGAATGCCAAATTCTGACTGTACCATCTTCTGAACCAGTTAAAACAATTGGAAGTTCTGGATGGAAACAAACTGAAAAAACAAATATTTTTGAATTAGAATAATTTGATAAACAGTCAATAGAATTTTATTACCAGCAGAAATATTTTGAGCATGGCCTTCTAATGTCTGAACACATGTTTTGTTTTGGTAATCCCAAATCTTAACAAGTCTGTCATCAGCACCCGATATTAAATAAGGCTTATCTCCAGCATGATAATAGTCAACACAATTCACTCCTTTTTCATGTCCTTCCAACGTAAAATTTGGTGTTGAAGAACCAAGTTGCCATACTTTAACAGTTCGATCTAACGAAGCACTAGCAAAAGTATTATTATCTTTGGGATTTATCATAATTTGCATCACATAATGTGTATGTCCCTCAAAAACTTGTTGACATGCCCATTGTTTTTCCCAATTCCAAAGTTTTATCAACATGTCATCTATAAACCATACAAATTGTAAATGTAAAACAATTTTCTTTGTACATAATAGGTAGTATGTATTTTTCTTTGTTAGCTTAATAGACTATTAAGGAGAACAAATCAGTTCATCCATACAGAGTATATCAAACATTTAATACATACCACTACTTGTAAGTATAAAAGGTTGTGAAGGATGAACTGCAATACTTCGTAAATAATCAGAATGCGCATCTAGTTGATGAACACGCTCCAAAGTATTATAGTTGATAACACGCAATTGCATGTCATCTGAACCAGTAACAATCCAATTTTTTCGAGCAACAAATCTAGCTGCTCTTACAGGTAGTTCACATACCTAATATAAAATATTATGAATATCAACAATTTAACATCTACATTTATACATACACATGTATAAACATAAAAGATATATTCACACTAAATATAGGCCATACAAATATCTATTTCTATATCTACGTAACAACTACAAAAGTAAATATAAAATATTTCACTTTAATAAAGTAGTACATTTTATACAAAGTAAATTTTTAAAATTTATAAAAAATAATTAATTAGCTTTTAGTTATCTAAAATTGATTCTCTAATTTAAAATATTAATTATTACTAAAAAAAATAAATCAAAATTATAAATTAATAACTTTTTATTAATATAAGAGTTTAAAATGTAATGACTAATTATGTAAATAAAAATAGTTACAAAATAAATATAAACTGTAATTAATAACTAGGAAATGTTTTAATATTTAATTATAATTATCAAATATTAATTTGTTTTTGTCAAATTTGTATGATAGGATCTCCATATTAATTTACAATATTTAACTAAAAGTTATAAATGCAATTTAATCATAAATATATGTATGAGAAAATTAATTTTAAGTTATAATACATAGACGTGCTCCATTTCAAGACATCAATTGTAAATCTCAGAACTAAGAATTTTCATTTAATATAGAAATAACCTTATTATTGATGGCAAATATTAAAATATTACAAAAGTATTATGATAAATATAATTTAATTAATAATGTGTATGTTTACTTCATATGATTTAATGAGTATAGCTGTTTCATGGTTCCATATATGAACAGTGCCGTTGTATAAAGATGCCAACATCCATGGTTCTTTCGGATGAAGGTCGACACACTTCACACGATCTGACCGAGCAGTCAACTTACGCTTGATGTCTAAACGCAAAGGCTGGAAAATTCCAAACGAATAAACACAACACTCTAGATAAGTCTTATATAATATGATGTAGTCATATCTCAGGCAGTTATAATAGGCACACTCACCATTTTTAAGGTTTTACGATTAAAGCCTCAGAATATCCACTGTGTCGAGTATTCGTGTGAATTATTTGATGGTTCAAGGAATGACATGTACGGGTTCAAAATATTAAAATTATTATTAATTATATGTATTCTGTATTCGTGTAACGAGTATGTATGGATGTAGAATGTTGTCGTCGGCAGCAAGTACATCGGTCTTATCAGTATCATTATCAACGTCGACCGATGATGACGGACGTGTACACAAACAGTCGTGCCAAAACTTAAATCATAAACACTGTATGTATATGATCCAAATACCGATCAAATGCTGCACATCACATCACTCTGGAACACTACCTATTATTTCTACAAAATTTTATACTATATAGACACATTTTTCAAATTTAAATAATATTCATATTATACGTTTGTTCTAGAAAATACCTATTTATAAATCTTGTCACAGTAAAGAAATATTTTTTAGATTTCAAACTTAAGCATTTAAATTGAAATGTTGAGTTTAAATAAAAAATAATAACAAAATCAGGGAACTACTATGTTTCTGCTCTTGTTCTTTAGTAGGTGTTGAATATATTTTCATTGATAGAGTAAATCATTACGTTTCAAATCCATACAAATTTTAAATAATAAATTTTAACGACAAAGAAAATAAATCATTATTAAAACATTTAAACTACTACTACTATGGTGTTACTATTTTCTAACTGTTAGGTAATAGCCAACAGGTTCACTGTTTTTCGGAACAAAAATTTGAAGGGATAAATATTTCGTAGATTTATGTATTTTTGGTAAAGTATGTTATAATTATTATAAACATAGACCTTTGGTTATAAATAATAATGGTTTTGTGAGACATAGTTTCAAAATGTGTTATACACCAGAATAACACAATAATTACTTTTTAAGCCAAATCACATAACACAAGTGTAAATACCTATTTAATTCAACTTTTGTATAAAATAAAAATATAATGCAGACTGTTTTATCAAGTTATATTTCAAATTAAATTTATTCCAATGCACTACTTGTTTCCATCAAATATCTTCCATTTGTTCAAAACAATATTTCTCCCAATAACCACTTTTTCCACAAGAAATTTGTTCCAATAGTAATTTGTACCAAATTTTGGAAGCTGATGAGTGATGAATCATGAATGAGAAGCCTACGGCGTGCAACAGCAACAGGTTTCGTCAACAAATATAATGTTTACCTATTGGTGGTTATTCGACTATTGCTTATTATTATTTATTACGATGTATGGACTATGATAAATTCATTTTTCGTTAAATTATGTAGATTTATAATGGTTGCCCGTTGATTGTTTTCTTATAGTAGCGGCTATTGACAACATAGTACTTAGTATTATATAGGTAAGAGGAACTATAACAAACTATACATCGCGGTCGCTAACATACCTATAAATGTTTCATTAACATTTAACAGACATAATATATTCTGGTAATATAATACGTCTATGGGATAATAATATTATGGAATCATAGACCTATAAAGCGATTGCTATAGACTTATAATTTAATGGTCTATTGACTATTCGTCAAATATTCGACAATACTTTTAAAATAATATCACACGAAAAATATTTATATGGGTTGGGTATACATAATTATATTGATCAATTGATGACTAATAATGTGTTACATTACGGTTTCGTGTTTCATGCCGACCGTCAACGTCGCTCACCATCTGATGCTCGCCACACACTACACTCCAGTTAGTAGTTTAGTACTTACTACTTGGTAGGATGTAGTAGGTAATACGTACAGTGCGTTGTTGATGTTTATAAACTGACCTCAAGGAGGAGAACTTGTTAGGAGGTGTCGGTGGCGCGTCACAGTCTGGTACTACGACGGTAGACGGCCAGTATCACCATTAACCATTCGTCACTGACGGAGCAACAGCGACAAAGAGCGTGTCGTCGACAGAGCGTTCGTCCGCCGACGGTCGCGACTGCCTCAGTCTCTCGCGACAACCGTTGCCCACTGGTGTTTGTGCGTGTGTAGCCATAGACAACGACAGAAAATGGTTTCCGATGCCATCAGAGAACATTGTACCGTGCTGCGACGCTGAGCGTCGTCCGGCTATGCATTGTCAGTTTGGATTTGGCGGCGTTGGATCCATGGGGGACAACGTTAGGAAGAAGGCCACCAGCGACACGTTGCCCAAACCCGGAAAGGTCAACTCTGGTACTATACTATTATTATTATTATTATTATTATTGTTATTGTTATTTACGTAATAGAGATTTTGAGCGGAACGATGAATTTATTTGTACTTGTTAGTTATAAATGTTTATAAACATATCGTAGTTTGTTTATTCATACACCCGAAATGTAGGCCAAAGATCTCCGTCTTCTTTTATGTATGTAACCCTGTAAATATCCTAAATTCGTTAGAGAAAGAAAGTGGTTGTTGTGTTTTGGGTTACTTTCACTTCAGTGTTGTGGTGTTCTATTAGCCCGGGGTGTTGTAATACTTCTGCATGATTGCATAGTGCTGGGTCATGTTAAGTATGGGCAGGAGCATAATTTCATTTTGCTTCAATCACACAAAATTTTTTTTCACTGTAACTGCATCCTATATGGTTTTGGTGTATTTCTGGTCACATTTAGTGATTCAATTGTATTGGTATTTTTTAGTGTCACAAGAAGTAGTAGGATCAGTTGTCAGTAAATCTAATTTGTTTAATAATTTTTTTTAAATTTTCAAATTGAATATATTTTGATTTTTGAGTTCCCGTGATTACTATCTGTTTTATATTTTTATCTTTTCAAGAAACGTATATATTTGTAGTATTTATTTTATAGCTATTTTAAATCAATTATATTTAAAAAAAAGCATAATTTAGTTGTTGTTTTGTAAGCCATTTATTGATTACAAATATAATAAAAATTGTCTAGTTTTATATTTAGGTAATAAGAGCCTACTTAATATTATGTACAAAATATAGAGAAGCACTTTCAATGCAGTTCCCCTATCCTTATTGGTTCATAACATAATAAGGTATTTACTAAAACAATTTATTGCCATGTAAAAAATAAAATTTATTTAAAAAATACCTAATTATCAAAATTATTTATCTTATTAAAATATATATATTTATATATTTTATTTAATTATTACATAATAAATAAAATGAATTTTTTGATGTGATCAGAATTGAGAAGTTTATAAAGGAGGAAAATTCTTCATATTATAAATACTTTCTTTTTTAAATTGGATTATTAACATTTACTAGAACATCTGATTTCTATATTATTTCAATAGTTCACTAAAATTAAATGAGATATTAAATGTACAAAGGAAAATTAGCTCACTATTGATTCATTTAATACTTAGTAGGTAATTGATTGCATAATCAGGCATATAAATAATACTACTTAAGGTGGCAAGGTGTCTGATTTAATGAATATTAAACTGTCTTATTTTTAAGTTTTTTGTTCAGTTATTTTAACTACTCAATATATGACATCAGAATGTTGTTTTCCAAAAAATATTGTTACACATATTTTGTTTTATAGTATGTTATTATAAATTTGTCACATCTCAAAACGTTTTAATTACTAAGAACTATGTTGAAAAATAAATTTTTATTTCAAAATTATCTTCAAATAAAATTATTATTTTTATAATGTTTTAACATAAAGTATTTTTTATTATTATATACATAATATGCTCTATAAAATATTTTTTAATTTTTAGTAAATCCATTAACACCTTAAATCAAACATAATTTGTTTCTAACAATAAATATACTAAATTATTAGTCTATCACTTAAGTTATAAAATAAACATAAGCCTTCATTTTCTACAAATATTTTATTGAATATAAATCAGATAAATTGTTCATAAAATTTATGTTATAGTATAAACAACAAAATGCTTCTTATAAAGTTTATTTTGACATTTAAAGTTAGTCTGATTCTTCTGTGGACTTTTTTTCTGTATTAATATCTAATGACTTTCCATATTGTTCCAAATATCGAACCATTGTCAACTGTGTTTGTCCTATAGTCTGCAAGCACCTATTGTTTACTTGTTGTATTACACCAATCAGTGCTGCTCTGGCGTTATCAATATTTACCAGGTTTCCATATTCTATAGTTTGGTTTTTGCTTAACAATTTTCCATCAATTATGGTTGCTAATAAAATTAAATGAGGCATCTTTTTCGTAATTTTTAATAATTTAGGTACCTGTGATGTGCTACTGAATACTATTGAACTGTGTGATTGAAATAAATCTAACACTGCAGCATAATTTGTGTCTGCTAAGGCTAGATTTAAAGTGCTTTTACCATACACAACGTGTTCCATACCAGCCATTTTAAAAGTTTTTTTAGTTTTGAAGTCAATTTCTCCTTTAACTGGATTTTTATGAAATATTGCAACCATTGCACTCTGTTCAAATAATTCTCTAAGTTCTTTAGCTAAAATATTTTCATATGGATTATTTTCGATTTGTTTAAATGCTTTACTGAATGGTTTAGGGCATCTTTCACTCCATGGCATATCTGATGGTTTTGGCCATGGATATTTAGGAATTGATATTGTTTCAATGACTGCACGGTAGTGATCTGGTTTTCTGGGTTTCTGTACGTTGACTCTTCTGTATCGAACACTGATGATATTTGGTATAAATCCTCGGCTACAAATAGCTTTACTTGAACTGTTTAACATGATGTTCCTAATTATTATAGTTAACTGTATTTGATTAAAAATTAAAAGTTTCTAGGTATATTTATTAGCACAAAACAAAAAATAGTGAATTACAACTTAATAAATGTTATTGTAATGTATAATATAACTATTATAACTTAAATTTTTTTTTAAATAATTAAATAATAAATAATAATATCATAAATCTTACTAAACTTAATTTGGAACGATAACCTCAATTTGTTTTCATTATTATCAATCTCAAAAGCAGTGTAGCCATATATTATAATATTATGCTTTAAAATATTGTATTTGGGCGTGTCTTGTTAATTAAAGTTTATACTATAAAAAAATAGTTTAATACATTTATAACTAATATAATAATAATATTAGTATATTATAGTATATAAACAGTAAAAAAGAATATTAATTATCATTTAAAAGAATAATTTGTTATTTAAAAAAAAAAAATTTGACATTATTACGTATTGATGTACATTTAATTATATTTATAATCAGTTATTATTAAAATAGAACATCAGGAATTCGAGAGTAATTAATTAAGAAATTTAACTTCATATTATTTAATCATAGACTTGGTAATTGGTGCAAGACGCAAGTACTTATGTAACGTAGTAAATTGTCATTTATGTATATAAATTGCAATTAAGTATACTTTTATTTGTCTCTTGATAGACTGAGGTCAGTTAATAAGGATATTAAACATAACTGTAAGTTTATTTTTAATGTTTTGCCATAACTACTATTCTAAAAAAATATAAGTATAGTATTGATAATATTATTTAAAATAATGAATAAATAATATGTTTCTATTTATGTATTAAGTATATAATTTGATCGATTTTAAAAAATGTAAATTAATTTTTTATATATCTACCAACTACCTACCTTCATTGTAAGACAAAATAATAATTTTAAAAAATGTATTATTTATTTAGGATTCCAAGTAATATTTTTGTTACTGATTAAATCTTTAACCATCATCTTATAGTTAACAATTATTATCGATGCTAAATATATTTTTATTTGAGAATCTAAGCAATCTAATTGCTTTTTAATAATGTATACCTAAATTTCTTAATGTTTTGTAATCAATAATAGAGGTATAACAATAGTCAATAATAAATCTATAAAATATATTATGTATTCTGGTTTAAACCTAAGAGGTATCTTATGCCACTGTCTACTATTGAGTTAGCTTCTTTATACTTATTAATTCAATTTATGTATAAATTCGTGAAACAAAATATTTGTTATAGTTTTATGTAATGTATCATATAAAATTATGTACAATTTCTAGTATTAACCTATTAATATTGTTTACAACTAATTGGCTAATGGCTTATCAATATAGTATACTAACTCAAATGTTTAATTTATCAGTTTTACATTTTATGTATAAATAAAGGTAGACTAAGATTATACACATTTTTATGTTTCACAATCCATTTAAAAAATATTTTAATTTAATTAATTTAACTAGTGGTTGAATTTTATTTTTTGTTTAATTTACCACGACACTCATTGAAGCGAATAATTGGTTTCGTGAAAGTGCTTTAAAGTAAATTAATTGTCTTCATAACGTACTAGAAAAATAGAAAATAATATTTAAGTCTCGATAACTATTTTACAATTTTACATAGGTATATTGTAGTTATTTCCGATTCATTTATTCCGGTTATATTTTTGTATACGAGTTACAAATAAGTGATAATATGAGCTTTGCATATTTATGTTGGAGGAATAAGTGTCATAATAATATCTGTATCGTGTATTTTAATACTTTTTATTATATATTTTTTGTATTCAGGTCATTTAGGTATAGTTTATCCTTTATTACCATTTGAAAACTGAAATGCTGTATGTGATCTATTTTTTATTTTGTCATGTTACTGGTCATTATGTTGTTATATCTCGTTCCAATTTGGTTTTTGGTTCGGTTGTTTGTTTGGTAGTGGGTTTTCTCGAGGAAAGAAATCACAAATACAGTTTTGGTCGTTAAATTACTTTTATTAATTTATTTAATGAATAACCTTAAATTTTACACTGTAAGACAAATGTCTTGTTAATACTACGGCTTATGAACGACTGACTTAAGAAAATATGCTGGCGACGGATGTCGCATACGCATCGAAATTGCTTACATGGTGTATTCTTATTACTAACTAAGGGGTTCTTAACAATGTATTTATACTTGGTAAAAATATGTATATTAACAATCTCGATTGAAGAATTTTTAAACTTTAAATATATAATATAATATTACATTGTATTCGATACCCATTGATAATAAATATCTATTAATATTAATATTAATTGAACTAGAATACCAGCTATTAGGAAACTCTGTTCACATTATTATAATTTACTATAAGTTTACATTGAGATTGCATCTAACAAATTCTGCTTTTATTTATTTTCTCTCCTTGGATAATTAAAAAAAACTAAACGAAAGTAGTTGTAGTTGTGGCAGGATGAATAGTCTGTCTGTCGGGCGCCACAACCGGTGTACGAGCTGTGCAAAGAGGGAATTAAGGTGGCTGGTACGTCAGGAAATGGCTCGGTCGGTGGGGTTGAATGTATGGGAAGTAAATGGTGGACATTAGGTAAAAATAATTTATTTACATGTAGTGACGCATTGTGCACAAGTATTAGGTACATATATTAAAAACGTTTGTTGTGGTGCATGTAAGTACTTAATATATTTACAATTTTCATCGTAAAATTTAATCACTCGCGCGAGATCAGTTGCTGAAAAAAATAATGTAATATTATATTTGACCGCTGTCTGCACGACTATAGTCGTAGGTGTAGTTGCACGGTTCGATTAATGTTCCATGGTATACAATTGTGTACGACTCGGACTTCTACAGGCTACAGTTCCAGTTGTAGTCCAGGCCTCCGAGCAGCTTAACGACTGATACACCTACTCTGCAGGCGTTTTCTTGAACATGAAATAATCACCGCTCGTCTGTTGATCGTCATTGTTTCTAGTATAGCTGATTGATTGTTTTATGTATGACGACAGAATAATAATTAAATTGCAATTATTATATCGCGAAATTTGTTTTCGTAATTGTTTATAACGAGTAGTGTCCCATCTGAATAAAAGTAAATTTTTGTTTTCGGATACGCACGACTTTTCGAACCCGTGGAATTTATCCTACTTATTTTTTTCACTCTTCATCACGAGGGAGAGGGAGAAAGCGCCGCCTCCGCCGCACCCCATTGCCGAAAACCACCTGCCAACCCCAGAGCAACAGGTAGTTTGTCAGTATACAGCGTATGCACCCATGTGTTACTTATACGTGCGCTGGAACAATATTATTTGTTATTATTATTTTATATTATTTGTGATGAAAATTGTAGCTATTTTATGTATAAGTGTATAACGTCGCTCAACGCCTGTCATTTTCCCGCCAGAACAATTTTGTTTTATTTTTAAAATGTTTTCTTTATAAAGGTAGTAGAGGTAAATAATATTATTTTTTACTGTATAAAAATATTTTAAATATACAGAGAAACATTTAACTTATTAACCGGTTGGTAAACCTGATACAACTCATACTCGCGCACGCACACATCTATTCATCCAGGCGTGAAACCATTGTGACTTTCCATTACAATGAACCTCATATAGGACCGTTTTTTCTTGTTATTATTTTCTCACAGTCTATTCACAATCAACAATAGAGTCTATTGCTGACGCGCTCGTCTCTCTCTGCAGGTACTCATTTCATGGAATGTATTTTAGACCTTTTTTTTTTGTTTGTTGTATATAAGATCGTCGTTTGTTTATGCTATAGTAGTGTCTATAAAGTGGAGTAGGAGGTAGGCCTTGCTGTATCATTATTTTTATTATTAATGATGAAATGTTTTTTTTACATTGAATTCTCATTTTAACTGCTTTATTATTTTCTAGTGTGTAAAGAATGGTTGGTCCACGAGGACGGCGCATTGGCGTATCATTTACAAAAGTTGGAAGGTCAGTATACTTGTTGCTCATTATTTCCACTTAATGTATTTATTATTATTTTACAGTCGACGAGCATTACAGTGGCAATCGTTCAAGAAATGCTATCGTTCGACAAGACTTACCTACAGCCAAAGAAGAACAGGAACGTGAGATACGTGAAGCTGAAGAACGGTATAATGCATTCATCAAAGAACAGTGAGTACATGTATAGAGTATAGATAAATAATTTCTAAACACCAACATTATAATTAAGTCTTTATCTGTGCTATCTTCCTGTATAAGTTTTTTGCAATTTTCTTAATAATATTAATAAAAAAATAAATACCTATAAAATTTAGGTTTATTAGAATTTTGATAGTATAGTAAAATGTCTTTTTATAATAGATTTTCTGTAAGACAGAAATTCCTTTACAATGAAAATTAATGAAATTTTCGTGTAGTTTAATCTACTTAAAACTCTTAGAATGGAAAAAAAGTTGGTATGAGTAATTCCATTAAAAGGTAGTTTTACAGTAATATTATTACATTCATAAAGTTGTTCTTTTAGCACAATAACTTATTTTTTTTTAATAGCTTATTATATTATGATTAAACTATCTTATTTTATTTATACTTTTCTAGGGAAGAAAAAGATCTCAAAGTTGCTATGGAATTGGCTGAAAAATTAACAAAAAATAAGTATACACAAGACATTGGGATTAAGACAAATTCAGCTGGAGGTAGACCTGGGATATTAAAAAAACATCGTCAACCTGAATCTACTAAAAGGTATGTATTGTATCTAATTTCTGCTTTAAATATGGTCTTAATTAAATAAATATATATTAATAAATTAATAAAGTTATACAGTTGAGTCCAATGAATATACAGAGTTTGACATTGATGACATTTTGCATGACATTGATTATGAAGAAGAGGTCAATCGTCGAATTCAAGAACAAAAGGATGCTGTGAGTATTGCCTTTTTGTTGTTCATACTTTATTAAATAATTATTAGATCCACAGTCATAGCATTTAACGGGTGTTGTCTTTAGTTCACGTTAATATTTACAATCGTGACTAGAGTTACACTCGTCAAATTCTAAAGACCTAAGCACTAGGATTCCAATGTAATTAATATTTTAGCTTAGTTATATATAATATTTAGTTAAATTAGTAATTATTAATAATAAAATATAAGGAATTGGCCAAACGATTACAAGAACAAGAAGGACGTCCCATGTCAATTGAAGATAGAGATAGATTAATTGCTATTGAAACACAAGACTGTGAATTGGCTAAGCTTTTACAAGAAAAAGTAAGATGTATAACCTTAATGTATTAAAAATTTACTAAGCTACAAATTTTTTTAGGAAAAAGCACGATTGAGGAGAGCTCGTGAAAAAGCAAAACAAAAAGCATTACTTAAAAAGCAACAACAGTTGGAAGAATCCCCTGAAGTTGTAGCAAGTACTCAAGAACCTCTTTCTAATATCGCTATTGCTATTGATCCGACTTATAATTCAAGAAGAACTGAATTACAAGATATGTCTTGTAAGTGTATTAAATATTAATTAGTTTTTATTTATTCACTTAAATAATTATGAATCGTTTTTTAGGTAGTAGTACTACTTCATCAGCTCTATCTTCATCATTGGATGATGTTCCTCCATACATGCCAATTCAAGGACAACGACGTAGCAATCATACAGATAAGAAAAAAAAGTCAAAGACTGATGGTGTTGCATCATTTTTCAAAGTATTTAAGTAACGTTTTGTGGAGGAAATATAAATTGTGATATTTCTATATTTTAGATTCTCGGCATAACAGAGAATGTATTTATAGTAAATTCTTTATTTAGTTAATTTACTTTATCTTAAAAATTATTATTAATCAAAATCTGGTATTCCACCAATTTATAAAATTGTGTTCATTGTCTAACTGAACATTTTTAAATAGTTCGTGTAAACTGAAATAACGAGTATTTTTAGTTCATTTTTTATATTTTGCTTGTTGTCATTCTTTATTTTATCATCTTATGGTTCATATAAAAAAAAAATGTATATTTTTTTATTTATATTGTTCTTATTGTAATTTTGGAACTAATTACATTAATCTATTGGTAATTGTCATGACATGAAAAGAAAATTGTATGTATAGCATTTTATTATTTTTATTGTTATTATACTAATAAAATAAACAATTTTTGTATTATTATATAATAATGTATTGCATAACCTGTAGAATATATATAACTTCTAATCTAACCTGCTCTACAGCTTGTTATTTTGTCAACTTTTCATACATCCCTGATAGAAATGAATTAATACTTAGATATATTTAATATTTCAGCAAACAAATTTTTTACATAATATTTATTTTAGTAACTTGGCTTTTAATTTTTTGGGGGTTTTTCAATGTCTGTTTTTAGATACTGAATTCTAGTGTTTAAAAAAATTGTCGCCCTTTGGTTTTAGAAATTTACTACAAGTCTGGAAAACTTGATTTTTCAATAATCTGTTGCAACATGGTGTCTATAAATATTTGATAAAAACTTTTAAATGATAGTGACTTTGATGCTGTCATGCTGATTATATATATGCAAAACAAAATGTGTGGGAGATAATAGTTTTAAGTAGCGTTAAAAATTTGTAATTTTTTGTAATTTGTGCGCCTAAAACCATCTTGCTAGTTAAAAGTTATAAATGTTACATATTATGTGTATTATATTATATCAGTAATTTGTCCTTTAACACCGTCACAATATAATTGTAATTACATTTATTTTAAGGGTATTTTGTGAGATCTCTCACCTTTTAGATGGAATAAACTTTAACCCATGTGTTAGGAGTTTAAAAGATTACAATTTTAAACACAGGAAATGACTACTAAGGTACTAATTATGTATCAATGATGTGGTAGTGTTATTGGATTATGTTTTGAGATCACTTAATATTATTCCCCATATGCGACCAAAGGACATCAATAATTAGAATATAATTTTAGGTGTTTAAATGATTAACACACGTACAATTGAATTTTTATGTAAGTGAATTCAACTATTATCTTTTTGTACACATCGTGGATGTTTCCCCCAACTCGAGGTAAATGATTCATGCTTGACATGTCCAAGGGATACACTATAGGTTTTTTGTTACATATCTATATTAAAAATAAATAACACAAATAAGCTGAATGCAGTTCTAGATTGAATATTGCACCGTTCATTCATTTTAATCGTCTATGCATATTAATATTAGGATAAGAGCCTCACTAAATATAAAAATTTAATTCATTGTTTTAGCTAATGTTTTTGATTTTTTAATATAATACACACATTTTATGAGTACTTTATTATTTTTTATATTTGTGAGTAAAAAGTTTAAAAGCTTTAAGCTTTTGGGAACTGCTGATATAAATATTTAAATACTAGCTGAACTCTTTCGCTGTCATTTATGTGTAGTAAAAATAAGAAAAAATTATAAAAAATAAGTACACTTAGACCTTAATTTAGAATAATACAATATGTTTAGTATTTAGAAGTAACTAAGAATATTAAGTGATTTAACTCATTTTTAATAATACTTTACATTAGTTACAAACTTACATAATATATCAACTATATTGAAAATGTTTCACCAGGAATTTCAACAAACAAATTTGAGAATTCATAGAAATTAGAAAGCCTGTGCTCATGATTTAAGATGACAAAGCAGTAGCACTGCTGTAGACGTAGGAATAGCGTTGTTGGAAACGTGAGTGTACACTATAAGGGACATGCATCGATACATTTTTTGACTTTTCTCATTAGATGGCTTATTCACACATCAATCACTTGCATTTTAATAAGAAACATGAAAATTGGTCCTGTAGAACTTTAGGTATAGCTGTAAGGCAAAAAAATTGACTTGCATTTTAAAGATATGCAAAGATAAAGATAATAATATGTTTTTTATTTTAACAGAGTTGAAAAGTTTGACCACTCAGTGGACACTGTACCAAATATTTTCATTGTGAATAAATGAATACTATGAAATATAGATTTATAAAAGACCAATGTTCTCCTACTTAAATTCCAATTTCTACAACTGTACTCCTGTTTAAGAAGTTATTTGAGTCCTAGAAATGTTGCTACAAATAATGATTTTTTTATGGATCACCAACAAAATATCGCCACTAAAAATTCGCAATTGAAATATTACGAAACTAATATGTACATCGCATGAAAAATAGCAGTAATTTAATTAGAAATAAATAATATTGATCATTGATTGAACCTATATAATAGTTATAAATAATTTTATATAATATTGTCATATAAATATATAGTAGGATTGATATGTATATTAATTAATGGAAGTATATTATATTAAATGAAATGCTTTGAAGATGATCTTCAAACTCTTGATAATGATAATCTGCTATAACTTTCTTTACTAGTTTAGTCCAAATGACTCTCTTGTTCTTTTTTAATCAGTTAGATGAGGCTATAACGTATATAGCAGATACAATATAAAATTATGGCGGTAATATTTCTTTACGATATACTGGTTTCACGACATTTTTGTTGCGATATTTAGTCAAAATATTGTTTTTTATTTGTTTAAAACATGTATTTGATTATTAATGTACATAGTAAAAGAGGTTAAAAATAAACTTCAAACTTTAATACAAAATATTTCAAAATACAATTTATGTTTTCAATAATAAACAAATATCCAAATAAGTATTTTAATATTAAATTAAATTATTTATATTTCAATCAGAGCTCTGTAACCAATAAGAGTGATACTGTAAGAAAACAAATGTTATATACTTATAAGTAGTTATAATTAATATTATGAATTTGTATTTATATAATAATGTATTTTTTAATAAATTAAGGCAATTTAAAAATTTATAGATTCTAAATTAAAACATAAATATTTCAATGATTTTAAAGTTTTTTGTTCAGAATAACAGTGTTTCGTTTTTGAATACTTGCAAATGGGTTGACTCGTGGACATCCACTTTCACGTTGTATAACTTCTACCACACTATAATTGGGAAGCCATGACTATGAAAAAAATATAAAATTAATAAATATTTAATGAAAAAGATATGAAAATTACTTTTTCTTTAAGAGCTGTAACTACAACATTTCTATTTGGTTCAGCGTCATAAGCTATTGATTCACATCCAAAATGTTCGCTATATTCATGAATCAATTTCCGTTTTTCATATTTCATTACTTCAAATGAATGACTTCGAGAATTTTGTTTAGACTAATAACATTGTAATTTACTAGTTAGTTTAAATTGTATAAAATTTAACTATGATACTTACTTGTTTGGCATTAGTGACTAATAAAGCAAGTTTTTCATGGACATAATTACAGAATGATGCATCTTTTTTTGCAAATTCTTTCATGAAATCTGAATATCGAGGAGTGACGTTAGGAGATAAATCTGGATTGCGGATTTGAAGTGCAAGGGCAATACGGCGATTTCTTTCTAATTTAGCACATTCTGTTGTACACTCCAAACTAAAAATTATTAATACAATTGAAATATTTATTCAAGTCAAAATCTTTTTTTAAATAAATTACATTTTATACGACTTTATGATTGGCGATGAGTTAACAATATTGTCTAGGAAGTTCATTGATTGTACTTTAACTTGAAGACGATATTCAACCACCTTGGGGTCAGAACATATCCTAGCTTCTGTCAAATTCCCACAAATACAACTAACACTCACCTTAAAAAATCATTATAAATTATGCTTATATATTTGTATTATTACATCAAATAAAGTTTTACCATTATTTTGCATGCTACTGGCGGACATGAACCATCATGACAAGGTTTAGAACATGGATGACTGCAATCCGTTTTAGGTAAATTACATGGTAACTGACATGGACCAGTGTTACATGGTGGTGGATGACATGGTTTGACACAAGTATGTCTTTTGCAGGGAAGTGGAATGCCACAAGGCATTCCACATGATACATTTTTTATATGACATGGTATAGCAAATCGCAGCTAAATAGTAAAAAAAATTGAAAAGTGGTATACATTGTAGAATAATGTATTGTAATTTATACCTCATGACCACCATAACATAACTTTTCAGTCAGAGCTATACAAGGAGGACATTCTTCCTCGTCATGACATATATGAGTAGCTGGATGATCACATTCATGTTCCCTTGAACAAGGTAATGTACATAATGGCGGACGAGTACCACACCTGATGGGAGGAGAAATGAAACTATTGCCACAACGACAATATAACTCTTCAAAACCTATTAAAATAAACCAATGACTATTAAATTAATAAAAGATTATAAAACAAGAAGATTCAAATATTTATATAGCAAAATACAAAAAAAATTATTAATGAATGAAATTTAATTTATAAATCTACCTTGCATTTATAATACAATGACTCTAATGTTTAGTGTAAAATTATTGTTGAGAGGACAAAAAATGGAAAAAAAACCCTAAAAATGTATGGTGAAATATAAATATATGTTTGGAACTTGATATAAATTATTTTTTTAAGACAATTGTATTGAAATAACACAACCTATCACAGAACTAACAGAAAAAACACATTTTTAAAGGCCCTTACACACTAGGCGAATAGTTCACGCGCGGATGCGATTTGAAATCGCTGCAAATGTTTGCCCAAAATTAAGCATGTGCAATCGATCGTGGATGATTGTGGATTTTATCCGTTCGCTTTACTAGGGTGAATGGTCTATTACAAACTGTTTAATTTTAAGCGAATGTTCACAGCGATTTAAAATCGTGTCCGCGCGTGAACTATTCGCCTAGTGTAAGGGCCTTAATAGTCTGAGCCCTGAGGTGAACAATGTAAATTAGTACTATATAGCATAATTTTGTTATAAGATTTCAGAAATTTAGATTACGTCAAAATGTTACTTAATATGTAACTATTAGGATAACTGATATGTAAAAAAAAAAATACCAAAACCAATATTTTCACATGATAAATAATAAGATCAGATGGTTATACACTTTTATATTATATATATATGTGCACATCCTGCACTAATAATGATTATACCTTATACTTTATATCTTGACAACTGCAATTAAATGAAAAATTGTAATTTCTATGAATAAATTTGATAAATGATTTTTTTTTCAAACAATATAAACTGACAGTTGAAATATTAAATTATATAAATAAGTTAGCTTATAATAAAAATACATTTAGCACTACTAATAATTATAGATTATATATTTACACCTACTTGCTTCAAAGCATATTGCACAGCTGCCAGTATGGCAGACACGATCACAACGATGTTTACGGCAATTTAATAGTCCATTACAAGTTCTAGTACATATATGTTCTTGTGCATTACAACATACTGTCATACATCTATGTTTACCACAAGACATCATCTAAAACTCACAAAATATAATTTTATAAATAATAGAAAATAACTATCTAATAATTGATCATTAGCATGCACACTTTGTGTGTGAGTCTAGGCTATAAACATAATTTTTATATTTCTAAATTAGTAGTTTGCATTATGTATATTAAGATCAGATTAAAATTACTGCCAACTGTTAAAAGTAAAAAAATATTATAATAATTGCAGTATACAAAAATCGTAAAGCTATATAGAACTTAATATTTAATTACTAAGAAAAGCATTTGAATTGTAATAAAAACATTAATTTAATAAAGAAAATAACAAACAATGATAGTGAATTTTTGTTGTTCAAAATAATCTTTCTGAATAGACCTTTATAAAAAAAATGATTTTACCTTGTTACATTTTTTTTTGCAAGTCAATTCACTAGTCACAGAATTACATTTTATTTCCTTGGATCTACTACCACATTTACATACATATTTGGTTTTCCGTTCACAGCGAACACATGGGCCTTCGTGACACTTTTGTTCACAAAGATGTGGATTTTCTACATAAATAAATACAATAAATTAGCTAATAAAATAGCAATATATGTCCATATAGTAACATACCTGGGGGACCACATTCTAGAGGTTTTCCACATGGTTGGTCACACGTGGGTACTGGTTGTGTGCATAATGTACGGTTGCCAAGTTCATCTTCAGTCAATGACCGTTTTCCACAAGGACATCTATTAACAGATAAAGCTATACATGGGTCACATTGACCTACATGACACACTTTCTGGCATAAGTGATTTTCGCAAGACAATTTTTTTTCACACAGATTTCCACAGCTGTAATACATCACCATGGCATTCTCTTGAGTGCATGGTACTTGTCGCTCTGATTTCCCACAATAACATACTGAAAAATAAACCCTTTAATTGTAATAGATATTAAAAAAGCGGGCAAGTGGGTACCACTCTGCTGTACATTAGGAGGTGGGGTGAACCTCGGACTAGGATAGATTAAACTTGAATGCAATGATAGGTGTCATTGTATACGAAAAACGATTCTGAACAGAGATGATTTGTCAGTCTAGGATAACAGCGCTAGTAATGCTAAAAGGAAAATATCCCCCAAACTCTGCCTGTAGTAAAACATTCATAGATATTCTCTAATATCTATGAAAACATTTCGTAACCACAATAATCATTTCGTATAATACATATAGGTATATACGTTTTATTATTTTACTGTAGGATTATTATATATATATTATAACCTGTGGTACAATCAATGTGAAAATTTAAAATTTTTAAATTTCCTTGGTTAATGTTTTAATCTTTAATCGCTTGTAATTGTACAAATTACAAATGTAATTCTTTTATAATTATTGTAAGCTAAATTTATGGAAAATCTTGTATTAAATGTTCAACTCTTAGCTACTTATACAAAAATTTTTATGAATTATACATACAAAATAGTTAGCAAATATTCATGGTTTTGACGAATTTTTGTCAATATTTGAACTTCAAATGCTAATAAACAAAAATTGTGCCTATGTATTCTTAAAACTTTTTAATCACTATAAGAATAACTTATGAGGACCTTTGTATTAAATTTTTAAGTATTTTGATTGGACCAAAAAATTTTTATCAACACTTCGAAAAAAAATGTTCAGAAAAATTGAAAATTTCAGTTGACTATAAATAACTTAAAAAAAGTCAAAATATTTTGAAAATTAAACTGTATATAGATAACACTAACATAAACATTTGGTGAAAATTTCAAGTATTTACAGTGATTAGTTTTTGAATTACAACCATATAAAAAAATCGATTTGGTCGAAAACTGGTTTTGCGTAAAAATTCCTGTTTTTCCGTTTTTTTTGAAAACTGTTGGAAAATGTTAATTTCCACAAATTAATTTGTCAATTTAACCAGATTGGAAACACAAAACATTAAAAGTATATTTCTAGGAGTAAAAATATATTTTTAAATGATAACTTTTCTATTGTAAGACATTAGTTATTTGTTAATATATATCAGTATAAATTGAAAAATAAAGGAATTTGTTTTTGCGTAATAGTAAAAGAGTTCAAGACTTTTTACTTATATATATTTTTTTTTTTTGTAATGATTATAGAATATTCTAGGATAAGATAAAAAAATATTAGATACATTTATTGTATATAAAATGTTAAGATTAAATACAATTTTAACACAATACTGAATGGGGATACTATTAAGCTGATAATGAAAAAGGCAAAACACTGGACCAAAATTAACGGCTGTAATACGATTGCGCCCTCCCTACCTTTTTACATGTAAAAAACGCAACACGATTGCGCCCCACAAATAAGCACGATTACGCCCGTTTTACCATTTTACCCACAAAAAATGCAACACGATTGCGCTCCGTGAAATATAGGTATACATTATTTAAAAATACAATCAAAATGATAAACTCAAAGTTTAAGTTAAAAGTTCGAGTTAATCAAATTCGACTGTTTTATTGAGTATTTTTACAAGTAAAAATTTATAAATTTATTTATTTTTACATGTAGGTACCTAAATGTATTACTATTTAATAGTGTATACTAGTGTATCAATAAGAAACAATTTTTATCAAAGCCAATAATTTAATTTTGTTGTCAATTCTAAGCCTGTAAAATTAGGAAAGACTATATAATATTATATAGACGAAAAATTAAAGTAGGTATCGTAGTAACGTATAAAACGTTTTATAAGCGCATATTAACCCTGGTTTATATTATTAACTTATCATTATTACTTACTTATCTTTGCTATAATTATTTTAGTTGAATGTTCCAGTACTGCTCAACTATGAAAATTTGTTTCAATGATTCATTAAAATTTTAAAAATCTCATATTTTTGTATATTTGTATTTTATATTACATATTATTTTATTTGTTCAATGGCATATTTTGATATTTATTGGGCATATTTACATGCATTTTTTTTTTTTTTAATGTTTTCAAGGTCATAAACAATTTTTAACCTTTTAAAATTAGAAAAGATAATTGTAAAATTTATGATATGTATTAATACAGTCGAATTTGATTAACTCGATTTTTTAACTTAAACTTTGAGTTTATCATTTTGACTGTATTTTTAAATAGTGTATACCTATATTTCACGGAGCGCAATCGTGTTGCATTTTTTGTGGGTAAAATGGTAAAACGGGCGTAATCGTGCTTATTTGTTGGGCGCAATCGTGTTGCGTTTTTTACATGTAAAAAGGTAGGGAGGGTGCAATCGTGTTTCACTGAAATTAACCACCTTAAATGATTTTAGATGTCACAACAGGAAGATGATTATAAACCTGATAGAGATGAGGCACGACAATATCATCAAATCTCTGTTTAGAGTTGAAGAAACTTGATGGCCTACCCCTAAACATAGCTACCTAACCTACATATCTTTTGCCAAGTAGTCGCCACTTGTCAACCATTAGGACTATAGGTCTTTTAATCCCAAACATAGACAAATCTTTTATACTTTTGTGTAGCCAATATAAAGCGGATGAGTCTGAATAAACAGAATATGTTGAGGACATATCAGCTAAATTGAATCCATACCAAATAACGAGATCAATTTCATAGTCAGTTGCCAAGAAATCAATGCCCAAAGGTCATAGACATAATTGTACTCATTGTTGGACAAAAGAATTTGAAAAAATATTACAAGAACTAATAAGGGGTGGAGAAAAAATCAGTTAAAATAAACTTGCTGTCCTCCTTGACGAGGAACAGAGGAAAAGATGAATAGTATTTATGGATGAAACAGACTTTGCTTAGTCGAGTAGAGAAAGTGGGTCACTTTTGTGGAAGTTGGGTGTACCATTATAGCTTAAACCTCATGGAAAGATTGCAAAGTATTACTAAACTTTTGACATGTATGTCTTATGGCTGGGGATCATTCTGTTAAACACCGAGAATGTTACCAATTTACCATGGCGTCATTGGTGCGTGTGTGTGTGCGTCGACTGAAGGGATCGTGGGGACCGGTTTCTGGAAATTAGCGATTATACGAACGTTATCGGAATCGCGGTGACTTGTGATCTATTAATAACATTAGATATAGCCCGTTGTATAATGAATGTATTGACGATAAAAATAACTATTTTCAACTATTTATTTTTTTATTAACTATTTTATCGACACATCGAGATTCGAGAAGCTTGAAACTCGTGACTCGTGAGTACATTTCATATTTCAGTAAACACCGTCCTTTATTATCCATCACTAAAAGTATTGTAAATGACGATTCTGTAGTTTAAAAAATTAAAAATTTTGAAAAATGTATTCTTAATAAATAATTGCTGTCTTTGAAACTTGTTTATTTTTTACACGGGTTAAAAAAGTTACATACAGTTTAATTCTCATCTCCTCGTATCTAATACCAAATTGACATCGACATTATTATGTCAACTATATTTTCAGTAGAAACAAGACATATACATGTAAAAATGTATCTGTATGTAGTGTAGATACACTCGTTTTTTTTTTCAAGCATACTTCATAAAGCATCAAATATAAAATATAAAAATCTGAAATTGAGGACTTTAATGTAGAAGAAGTGAAAGTCGCTCTAAAACTCATAAAAAATGGTAAAATCGTTGATGTTGATGGTGTTTATACGAAATTTATCAAACATCTAAATATTTTTAAACTTAAAAAAATAATTAATTATTATTAAACATAAATTAAAATTTAATTATCAAACATCAAAAAAAAAATTAACCCTTTGATAAAAAAAATTTTGAATATGAACTCGAACAAATTCAGTTGATCAGTAAATTTTCCTAACACTAGTTAAGGTACAGCTGTTGAGTTACTAAACTAGATACAAAACTCAATAATGTATCAAGTATGAAATAAAATTTAACGCCAAACTCACACATGCGGTCTTTTCTTAAAAAAACTAAACAACAAATTTACTTTCAACAGTTTCAACTGAACTGGTTTGGTATTTTCAGATTTAAAATTAGTGATATAATCTATTATCAAACTTAAAGATAAAAATATTATTCTGGATTCCTTGTTGGAATGTCCTTAACAATGCCCTTTAACAAATGTTACAACTATTAAAAATATAACAATTATAAAATTCAAGTATTATTGAAAGCTTATCTAAGATCCAAGTTTGGTAATAATCAATAGCTCAACCAATGTTTATGTTAAAATTAAAAATTTGATATGTATTAAATTCGTAGATAACACTAAAGGATTGTCTAATGAAGTATTTTTATAATGGCTTTTTCTAATGCGAGTTCTTAGAATTAAATAAATACATTTTCACTCATCTAACTAAAATTAGTTAATAATTGAAAATTCAAGAATAAACAATTAATAATAACATCTTTGGATTTTTCATTGATGAAAGATAGTTACAATAACATAAATTAACTATTGTATTAGTCAGTCTAAAAGTAAAGCTTACATAAAATATTAATAAACAATATCAGTTATGTGATTTAAAACATTTATTTATTCTACTTTAATAATCATATGAAACTAGAATAATAAAAACAAATAATTTGATGTCAAAATTACCAATTTTATTTCAAATAAATTATATTTTTTCCATTATTAAAATAATAACTAAAGAAAACCATAACTTACTTATTAAGCATATGTAACAGTTTAAATATAAACAACATTTAATGAGTGTTGAAAGATAAATAAGTATTATTAAATTTACTGCTTAATTCTTAGACATTTATATTTTTAATTATAAAATATATTTATCATACTAATAAGTTATAATAAATAATTCTTTTAAAATAAAAATAAGTATAATGAATATAAATTGGCACTTTGAATACAATGCATGTTTTGTTTTATATTATTTTAAAAGTTATATTTCATTTTAAAATGATAGAAAAAAAATTTATATACATTTGTTTTCTTAAAAAGAGGAACTGGAACTAGAATGTGATCTGGAACTAGAATGTGATCTGGAACTAGCACTAGTGGTACTACTGGAAGCATTATTTGAAAATCTGGAATTGCTTTCTCTACTATCAGTAGAATATTCAGAATCACTAGAAGGGTTAAAACCTAGTTCACTTTCAATAGATTCAGTACTCATGTCCCATGAATGATCAGTTGAATCACTACGCATCGGTGAAGAAACTACCCTTTCTTCAACTTCTTCACTAGAACCACTTGTTGAACTATGATTATCATTATTTGAGTCACAATCTTCATAATCATTATCATCATCATCATCATTATCATCATCATCATCATCATCATCATCATCATCATCACCATCACCATCATCGTCATCTTCTACTTCATAATCACTATTTTCTTCACTGTCATCAGAGTAATTCTCAAAAAATGAATCGCCACGAGGGTAAACAGAACGTGGGAAATGTAACATCGAAGGAAATAATGAACGACTATTCATTCCATAATCTATACCATATACAATTCGTTCCACATTATTTTCATCAATTAAATCATCAACAGAACCATCTTCTTCTTGATAAAAATGACCAATACCAGCAACAATATTATTAATATGAGAAGCAGAATAATATGAATTAGGAACATTCCTGCGTTCAAATAATTCTTCTGGATTCAACCCTAGCATTCTTAATTCTTCCTCTGTTACTATTGATTCAGGCGGTAATCGATTAACCTCTAAAATTGCATTAGCAAATCTTTCATTCGACATAGCGAAAGTTTCTTCTGGAGGATTAAAATCTAAAACAAATAATAGTAAATAATTATATAATGAATACAATTGAAAATATTTAGGCGTTCTTTACATAATGTTTTTACATTTTATAACAAAAACTATGAAATAAAAGGCATTTCTTTATAATTTAAAAGCAGAGGTTTATTTTTGTAAAATTCAAGACAATTTACTTATTTTTTGTGATACGTATTAATATTGTGTGATTAAGAGTTATTATAGAGTAAAATTATTTATTATGCAATGTGTAGAGAATATAAACCACGCTTGAGCAGTTTTTTTAAATATTTTAATTTTAAAAAGATTGACATGAAATTAAAAATATAAATTATTTAAGTACTTATAACTAATTTCAAGATAAAATTATAGAAGAATATGATAATAAATTTTTTTATATAAGTACAATTTACGTTACTCTCTAACATTCGACAAGAAGTGAATTTATTCAAATATTAACTATAAATAAATTGTAGTAAGTACAATATATAAATTTGCTATGGTTTATTACAGAGACAACACATGCTGGTACAATGACATTTTAAATTTGTAACATGGAATAATAATTAGATTTAATGATTATAAACCGTTTTTTAAGACATAATTTATATAATTAAGAAAAATTTAAGCCCATGGACAAAACATATTGAAATAAAGACAGTAACTCACAATTGCTAATTTTTGAATCGGAAATTATAGGTAGATATAGAAATGTTACAATTAAAAATTTTAACAAAATAAAAAAATTTTCTTTATAAATCTAAAATAATTATTATTTTGTTAGAATTCAAAACATAAAATATTTAACTTTTAATATATTGATCTATTTAATATTTAAAAAATTAAATAATAGTTAAAAATTTAAAACAACATTTTAAAAGAACTTTATAATAGTTTATTCTGTCTTACTAACATTTAACACATTAAAGTTAACACAGGAAAGAGCTGTACTCAAATTTGCTATGTTATTCATCTATTACTAGTGTTGTTCGAGTACTCGACTTTGGGAAAAATTTTCGAGTCGAGTACTTGAACTCGACTCGACTCGACTAAAAAAATTTTGTATTCGTAAATACGAGTACTCGACTTGAACCAAATACTCGAATTGAATCGAGTACTTGTTTCAGTGTTTCACTATATAGTATATTATGTAAAAATAATTATTAAATGTTGAAACTATAAATAACTGAGAGAACCCAAATACGAGTATTCGCGATAAGAATTCTAGGATGGTTGATGGTTTAAACTTTAAATTATTAACAATATTATAGTAACTATAGTAACCTAAATATCAATTGCTGCATGTATGAAAGATCGCTGAGAACGGATATACCGACTTGGGTGATTTTTTTTTTAATATTCTGGAATTGTCTAATACTCGACTCTTTTTTCGAGTACTCGACATTTTTCGAGTACTCGAATTTTGAACTCGACTCGACTCGATGTAATTGAAACTCGATTCGACTCGACTTGACTTCAAAAAACCAATACTCGCCCAACACTATCTATTACTAAGACAGAGATAACACAATCATGCATGATGAACTTCTTAAATAAAAAATTATGATATATTGACTAAAATGGATATTATAAAATTCAATTGAGTTTTTTAAAGACATTTTAACGTATTGTAGTTAAAAGAATTCAACTTTTATTTTCCAAATTAAGTAGAGTATAGTAAATTTATCTCTTATGGAAAATGTTATATATACAATTTTCTATATCAATATCTGTTATTTTTATGAAAACAAAATTCTTAGCACAAATCTTTCAACAATTTTGTATCAATTATAGAGAATATTAAATCTTAGCGTAACTTAGTAAAAAACGCCTAAAGTGTTAATTTAAAATTTACATTAATTTCTATCATTACTTACCATTAACATGGTAACACATGTTGACTCTCAGCAAATTTAGATGTTCAAAAGTTAAATTAAATATGTAAAGAGTAAGATCTAAGCTTAAAGATATTTAATTAAATAATAATAACGATTTAAATTTTTGGTAATAAAATTAAATGTAAGAAAACACAAAATATTATGTCTTAATCAATTTTAATTAATAACAAAACCATTATATTTTCTTTTTAAGTATAGACTGTAAAATAGGTATATCAGAAAAAACTGAAATACTAGCTTGATAATCCTCTGAAGTAGTCAATTTAATTAACTAAAATACAAAACTTAGATATATCTAATAATAATGATTAAGAGTTATAATAACAATAATAATTGATTAACAGCCATCTAGTAGAGTAGAAAATATATAAAGCCTTTGATTAATCAAAATTTGAGGCATCTTTTTATGCATTTTAAAATGTAATTAATAAAACAGTAAAAAATTAAATAATTATGTACATATACAAATAATAAGTAAAAGATTAGTATCAGAATAATACAATATCACAATAATTTGAAGTAAGGTTTCAATAACAATAAGTTAAGTTGTTAAAGTTTATATTTTAGTTTTTGGACAAAAACTTTTAAAAATATCATTTTAGATTTTAATATTAATAATAAAAATTCAATATAGTAGCTATAATTACTAACTAGTATTATTATGAACTCTAATATATTATTAACCACTAAATTAATATTATAGGATTGCTCCTTTATTTTATAAAATTGCTATGAATTCGAACCAAAGTTTTAAAAGAAAATCAAATCGAATCCATGCATTATAAAAATTAAACTTAATATATGAAAATAAACAGGACTATTATTGTCTACTACACAAAAATTATAATAGATATTTTTTGTCTAATAACAAGTTTTTTTGTATTTACTATTTGAGTAATTTTGTGTAAACTGTTTATTTCTTTAATTCTAAGTTGGCAAATCATGTTTCATTATTTTTTAATATAAAACTAATACTTACACTAACAACCTAAGAGCTTGTATAAATATAATTTATAGATCTGGGTTAAAACCTCTGCGATAAGAGAAAAAAGATTTTTTTTTTTTATATCTTATGAAAAACAATAATTTGTACTCAAAACTTTATTTTTTTCAAAAATAAATTTAATTTGTTAAAAAAAAAAATGCAACACTTACTTTGAGGACAGCCTTTAGTACATGGTTCACAACTGCCAACATGGCACATTTTTTCACATTTATGGGAAAAGCAGTTTAATGTTTTGAAACAAATATTGTTGCATATAATCTGGGTTGACTGTCCACATTGAGCATAAACTCGTTTTTTTCCACATGCACATGATCTGAACATAGTTTAATTTTGTTAAAATTAAAATTAAATTAAATTTGATTAAATAATAACCTTAAGACTTGTACAACACATTGTGGACAAGGACCAGGATGACAAAGTAGTGTACACTTATGATGACAATCGTCATAGTTTAGATTAGAATTTTTTCTTTGCAATCCACAAACTTGACCACATGAATGAGGAGTATCCACATTATTATGATATGGATTTGGTAAAGTTCCACAAAAACAAATATATTTTGGTTTTCCAGTCATTTCACTTTGACATGCTGGACATCTCCAAACAGCATCTACAAAAATTATTTTTATACTTTAGTAAATAAAATAAAAAAATAAATATGGCAATAATTTAGTGTTAAGATGCATTATTGATATATTAGAAAAAAATATTAACTATACAAGTAATTTAATTTCTTGTCTTTATTATCTACCTAAAATTCACCTGCCATGTGGTCTTCTACATTTTTAGGTAATATGTAATTTATTATTTTAGAAAATCTGGCAGACCAAATAAATAGTAAAATCGCATAGCTAAACATTTAAATTACAAATTATGTATGTAAATATATTTATTATTGAAATTGTTATAATTTTTACTTAGATGCGAGATAATGCTATTTTATCATCAAGTTTAAAAAGTTGTTTTTGATGGCAATAATAATTTTTTAATCATAGTAATAAAAAAATTCCCATAAGTAAAATTTAGGCCTAACATTTTTTCACAGATCTACAATACAAGAATTCTGGGAAATGAATAATTCTGCTAAATAGTATAGGTTTTATAGAACAATTTTTAACATTTAAAAGCTTCTAAAAATTTAATCCATAAAAATATTAAATAATTAACATTACTTACTACGATGAGATTTAAGGAACCAAACTAATACGCATTTTAAATGCATAATTTGGTAACAATTACGACAGTTCCAAATTTGTTCTACATTTTTAGCTCGCTCATAACATATCACACAATCTACTTTGCATTCATTTAAAAGACTGATAAGTAAATCTCTTTGACTTTTATGTTGTAATGCATCTGGTATAGTTGAAATTGAACTAGAAGCTTCACAATTAGAGTTACTATTATTCCTAAAACATGAAAATTATTATTTAATGGTCAAATATTTAATAAAACATTTTTATATAAATGAATACCCACCCACTACTATTTGATGCACTGGAACTTGCACTAAATGTCATTGATCTAATGATCACATTTTCTCTTTGAATAGCATTATTATCATTATCTGCTATAAAACAAACATCAACAAATTAATAACATTTTGAAAAATAAAAACAATAAAGAAAAATTAATATTGATGCTATAATTTATTTAAGAAGACAATAGAAATAAACTTAAATTTAATAGACTAAACCAGTACACATGAGGGGAGAGAACATGAACTTTAAATATAGGTAGAATGACTAAAAAACATTCTGAGGTATTGTTAATGAACAACTTCTTCTACAAATTACTTATGTGCTAATAATGATAAACATTTTTTGTAAACCATTACTTATTGTTTTAAATAACAGATTGTAAATATATTTTAATAAAAAAAGGTAGAATGAAGCATGTAATTAGGTATAAGCACATATATATTATACATATTATGATTACTAATAATTATTATATATTATATTATAGGCTAGGATAAAGGTGGTAGGTTGATATGATTTATAAATATAAAATATTTAACAATTGGGTATATTTATTTGCTTATTACTTTAAGACTTGTGCATGGTTTTTAATCATAACACACACGGGTAGTTAATCACAACTAAAAATACTAATGAAAATGTTTAAATTATTAATTATGATAGATATCATATTTACTTAGAGGAATAAATTCTGGAGCGTTTGGCGATAAATTGGAAGTAACCCTGATTGTACTATCAATTCGACGACTGTTTCTTTTACGACTGCTAGTTCTCGGCATTGTCAATCACTTTGTTGAAATTAATTAACTAAAACAAAAATAAAAAATCATTTTCAAGTTCTTACGATTTTGTACAAAATTTTAATACAAGCACATGACAGGAATTGATAAATAATATATTAATTTTTCATCGCAACTTATTTTAAGTATTATCAAGTATAATAAATTCATGATAAATCAAAAAAAATGTTGTATTCATAAGACTTAAGTAGCGTAATTTATTTTGAAATATTTCACCAAAAGGACATCACACTATACTTTTACAAATGTACAACATATCAAATATAAGTTAGGTAGTTTCAATTTTATGTAATGTTTAATAATAGAGTGCATTGACCTATTACATAATTTAAAGGATAAAATATTATCTGTCACGAATTAAGATAATATATACTTTAATTTGTATTCGTCAATGGTCAGCATAGAAAAAACAGACCAGTCAAAATGGCGAGAATTAAAAAAATAAATAATTTCATGCGTAGAGTTGACATGGTCACCGTATGATCACCAATCACCATTATCCACGAGAATATCCGGTGTAAATAACGCTGATGTTCCATTCAGCAGCTTTTTTATCACTCACCGGAAAAAAATGCCAATTGTGTCACGAGATCTGCTATGCTGAACGACACCGTCATCGATGTACTGGAAAAATGATTAACAGCGAGCACGAAAGAAAAACAAGCGAACGACGGTGGTGGTTGAACCGACTTTGCGACGAGTCGGACAGACGTCGTTTACGAGAGAAAAAAGTAAAACGCGAACTTTGCCCTCATCCGACAAGCAGTGTAGCGGTGGCGAGAAGTTCTGAAAATCTGAAGTGGCGATCGCGGCGGACGACGGTGTCGGCGTCAACCAAGCAGCGAGCGCACGCGCATCACACAACAATAACACTAATCGGCAATCGCCGCGCACAGCAAATAATGGCAATTGGCAGCTGCTGGATGGAAGAATGCCGAATACCGACGGGCAATTGGCTGAGTACTGACGGTGCGTATCAGTGTGTCACTACGCCCCTTACTACCGAAATAACTGGTTTGACCTGTGTTCACGGAAGTGGACGCACTGATTGACCTTGCGCCTGTGAAAACCGAGCTATATAGACATATAGTGCATTACCGTATTTTCGGCAAACCAATCTTACATGTTCTGAAGACTGAAACGATGTAGCCGCGTAGGATGAGTTGTAAAGTTTTTCCATGATTGTCGGTCGCTATGGTAGTTGTGGTAGTTGTCGGTCCGTGTGTTTACTGTTTTCGAAAACACATGTTTTGAATCAGCGCCGCTAACAACGACGCCACGGAAAGACCATATTCTTGAGGTCCACCAGATCAAACGATCGTATCTTTTCTTCCATGACCCGTGCGGCCTTCGTGTGAGAGAGTCGAGTATTTATTATTTAATGTGTATGTATGCGACGGAGTTTTAAGTTCGATTTTTTTTTTCATTTCGTCATTTTGACGCTATTCTATCCACAACTACTACCACTAATACTACTACAACTAACTACTACTACAACTACAGGCGCTACACAGGTAACGAATACACTATACACTTTACAGTACACTACTACACTACGAATGTCGTCCTGTACAGTCCGTCATGATAAAATAAATTAAAGTCGCTTAACAAACGTCGCTTGGTCAGTACTCGGTATATTATTATCTGTTTTGTCGCGTTCTTTGCGCTGTTCCATCTCGTAAAAAATATCCTTCAGATCAAACATTTGAAGTGAAGCAAGTTCTAAATTCGTTTAAGTTGGCATTGCATTCAAAATAATTACAATTAATAACAACTAGGACGACGTTTAATTTCAAGTCGGTCTATTGCTGTTTTTGTGATTCCCGCGCTATGACGAATACGTGTTGTTGAAATAGCATACGATTTTTTTGGTACACTGCCTGTGCCACCGAGCAGCTGTCGACCGAACACTCACTAACTAAAATATGGGTCGCAAAAAGAAGAAGCAGTCCAAGCCATGGTGCTGGTATCCTTTTTATTGATATTACTATGATGGTTTTTGTTTTTATTCTATAGAATTAAATATTTATGAATATCCATCTACTCTTAATCAAAACCACCCATTTTGTATTTTAATGTAGCTACATGCATTTTTATCTGTTTATATACCATGTATGTGTTGTAATTATTATTGATTTCTCTTGTAGTTTACAACACATTTGTATGGGTTCTCTCGCGATTGATTGTAGTGTCTAAAATGACTCATACTAAATGTTAAGGAATAATTTAATTAAATAGATTTGATAGCCATGACATGTGTCTATTGCCAAAAATGTTTTTGCTAATTTACCATTACCTTGGAAAATAATGAAATGTATGTGTTACCATTTTGCCAAATATAATTAAATTTGTGCAAGTAATAATTAGAAATATACTATTAAACTAGCATCATTTTAACATGAAAGATTAATATTATATCACTTTGACTTGATTACTATCATCTTAATAAGTTTTATTTATTATTTTTATAATTTTTTATATCAACTTAAGTTAATTGTTTACATCAACAAAAATATGAAATGTTAAAATTGAATCATTGGTATTTTTTCATTCTCAAATTATAAAGCTATTGAATAATGTGAATTTATTCTAGTTTTAAAATAATTTTGCTTAAATAATAAGAGAACAATTTTCGATAATAGTCTTAAGTTTAATGTCTTAGGATAAATTATGATCAAAATTAATGTAGAAATATTACAGTTATATATATTTATTAATTAGTGTATCTGCATTATTTACATTTGTCCTAAATAATTCTATTGCAAAACTTACCTGATAACTTACAATGGTAATAGAACATATCCCCAAAAGCCTACTGCTATCGAAAAGTTAATCAGAATAAATATTTAAGAGATCTTTATACTAATTTAGAAAAGTTTTTATGTATTCTAGAGTTACTGTTATAAGTATAGGGTGTTTCATTAAGAACGCCGGATTTAATTTTGTTATTACTTTATTAATATTAAATATTAAGAACAAAAAAATTATATGAGCATGAAGTATACACACTCCGATTTATGTATGGCATATAATATCTAGCATATGTCCACCTCTGCTTCGCTGGCAAGCTTCAGTTCTGGCCACAAAATTGCCTATCACACGGTGACACATCCTGGTTTAGTTCACTAATAACACGACAAATTTCATCCTTAAGTTCTTCAATGGTTCACGGTTAATTTTCATAGACGTAAGCTTTAATGTAACCTCAAAGAAAGAAGTCCAATGAGGTTAAGTCACATAACCTGGGAGGTCATTATGGAACGCTAAATCCAGTGTTCTTAATGAAACACCCAACGCCGGATTTAAATTGCCCAGTAATTTTCAGGTCATGTGACTTAACCCCACTGAACTTCTTTCTTTGGGGTTACGTTAAAGCTCACGTCTTTGAAAATAAACCACGAACCGTTGAAGAACTTAAGGATGAAATTCGTCGTGTTATTAGTGAACTAAACCAGGATATGTGTCAGCGTGTGATAGGCAATTTTGTGGCTAGAATTGAAGCTTGACAGTGAAGCAGAGGTGGACATATGCTAGATATTATATTCCATACATAAATCGGAGTGTGTATACTTCATGCTCATATAATTTTTTTGGTTCTTAATATTTAATATTAATAAAGTAATAACAAAATTAAATCCGGCGTTCTTAATGAAACGCCCTATATAATATAGTTACCTAATCTTTAGTTGGTATTGATTTAATTTTTTTGTAGTTATGTCTTAAAAGTTAAAATTGTTTTTTTTACTTAAAATAAATAGAAAATAACTAAATTGTTAATTTTTAAATGTATTTAATCCTTAATTAAATAATAAGGTATTGTAATCGTGAATTTGATGATGAAAAAATTTTAATTCAGCATCAAAAAGCAAAACATTTTAAATGTCATATATGCCATAAAAAACTATATACTGGTCCTGGTTTATCAATTCATTGTATGCAGGTTAGTAAATGATTAATTCAACATTATTTTATAATTAAAGATAACTATTATACCTTTATAATATTTATTTAGTTATTTTATAATTCGACTTTTCTTCTAAAATAATCAATTATTTATTATAATTTAAATGTATATATTTTTGAAGTTTCTAATTTTTCAATTTATTAATAATTCATTAAATACTTAATTTTAGTTTGTTTTTTTTATACTTATCATAGTATAACAAAAAATTTTTTATTGTATCTTATAGGTGCACAAGGAGACAATAGACAAAGTGCCCAATGCACTTTCACATCGGTCTAATATTGAAATAGAAATTTATGGGATGGAAGGAATTCCAGAGGAAGATATGAAAGAACATGAGCGACAAAAGTCTGGTGGCAAAGGTTAATATAATATAACATTTTACATCGTTATAACTTATAAGTTATACTAGAGCTTGAATTTCAATGCATTTGCATCTTTTTTTTTAATGTCTTACATGATGCCTTCCAAGCTACAAACGTATTTCAAGTACTCCGTGTTCTAACCATATTTTTTTGCATTTTAGCGGATTTTATACTCTAAAGGACATTTTTGACGTATTTCTCATATTATGACTAAAAAAATTGACTTAATTGATACATAAGTACTATGCATAGTACAACGTAATATAAATTATTTTCATTTTTAACTTAACATCAGGTAATCTGGTTTTAAATTAGATGAAGCATTTTCAGTGGATAAAAATTTGTTGGCAGAAAACCGTCGATCATTTAAGTTTCAAAACATAAAAGAAGCTCTTATTGTACAGTGTAATACAAATGTAGTTTAATCATTTTTTAATTTTTATATTATACTTTTTTTTTTTTACATAGTAATTTGAATTTATATAATAAATAACGTATTTTTTGAAAGGACATTTTTTGGTATTTTTAAAAGCATTTATATCCCAAGCCCTAGTTATAACTATATATATATCTACAAATTAAATAAACAAGAATTAATATTTTTGTTGGTCGTATCTATTAATTTAATTTACTGTAAAAGATAATATAATTTTCTTAATAACAATTGAAAAAGAATAATTGTATCATATTTAAATGTATTCTAATTATAGGTACTCGATCAGATAGTGATGATGATGCTGGACCACCTATAAAGAAAAAACCTGAGTATTCAAACCCAGCTGGTCCTTCCATCATGCCACCTTATAATCCTATGATGAATCATATGCAAGCTATGGGCCCTCCTTATATGGGACCTGGGTAATTAAATAATCATTATTATTGGTATAGTCAAAAATAAACACTAGTATATGTATAACATTGATATTCTTAAATATAATTAAAAAATAAAATAAAACTATACAATAGTTAGCTGGTATATGATTATTATACCCTTTAAAATATTATAAATATTTTATTAACCCGTTACTGGTATCGCTATGTTTTGTATCAAAATAGGTGTCGTATTAGCGTTGTGCTAACATAATTATTTGTTGATGGTGTAGATTATTTAACAAACTTAGAATAGTAAAACAAGGGGATAAAAATATTTATCTAGTTATATTCTACAAATATTTGATTGCTAATTAAAATTGTCCATACAAATAATTTTTGATAGGAAAAAATATATATTATATTCATTATTTCCACTTTCTACATTATTTGGAATACAAAATCATCAAAATCATTTTATGTGTAATTCACTTTTAAATCAATACTGATTTAAATATTTTTATAATGACTTCACCAAAAAAAAAAAATTAATAACTATTTTGTTTATTGGAAAATTAATTGAAATTGAGGGATATATTCAAAATGTTATTTATGACTGTTCATAATATTTTAATTTATATTTTATTATATTTATTAGAATGCCAATGATGGGTCCTTCTGTTTCTGTTGGTCCTATGCCACCTGGTCAGCCAGTAGGAATGGCAAATAAGCCACTATTTCCTAGTGCTGCAGCAATTGTAAGTTTAATATATTTTTATATTTATTTTAATGTAATTGCATTTATATATATATATTTTAGGCTAGTAACTCTGATGGTCGTTCAAATAGTTCAATGCTATCTGGTGGTCCTGTTAGTGGCCTAAATAAGTCTGCATTTCCTGCTTACTCTGGGTAAAATATATATTATTTTTTGTCAGGGTAATAGATATTTCATAACTCTATAATAATTTAGTGAATCACTTAATTACTCTCAACATTTATAGTGTATATTTTAACTATTTTAAATAATTATTATTTTACTATTTTTTAAATCTCAGGAATGATAATGATTCAAAATCTAAATCACTTATTAGTTCTACTGGAACATCTAGTAAAATAATTCATCCATCAGAGGATATTTCTTTGGTAAGTTTAGTATCCTTATAAATTGATTATACTTTTATAACTTAAAATATTTTTAATGTAATTTCAGGAAGAACACAAAGCTCGTTTTCCTAAGTATGCTATTCATATGGAGAATCCATTATCAACAAACATTACTGAGCAACATCAACTTGGTGCACCACTAATGTCACCTCATGGTCAAGTGTCTCCTCACACTCAACAATTTCAACAACAGCAGCAGCAACAACATCAACAGCAACAACAACAGCAGCAGCAACAACAGCAGCAATTGCAACAGCAACAGCACCTACATCAACAGCAACAGCAGCAACAACAGCAACAGCAACAGCAGCACCATCACCATCACCAACATCAACAACACCAACAAGCAATTCAAAATGAGGTAAGGTAGAGAATATTTAAGCATATGGTTCCAGCTTCTAATTCTTAATAGAGGTTATCCACCTCTTAACGATTCAAGGTCCGTTAAATGTTCTGTTGACGACCGAAACTGCTTAAAATCATAAAGTAGATTTAAATTGAGTGGATTGACTTTGTAAGTACAATAAAATGTGAATATTAGGACAGGTTTTTTAGGTGAATTTAGGACTTTTATTTTTTTATTTTATCATTTGTTATATTATTGTTATGCAAATTTTCTTCAGTTGTGGTTAGATTGTAACAAAAAGTACTTAAGTTATAAGATACAAAGGTTTATCAGAGGTTGGGTGAATCAAAAGTGAGTAAATTTTCAGGTATTTTTGGTTAATTTGTATCTGCTCATGAATATATATTTTGCTTTATACTTGTATATTATTATTATTATTATTATTATTATTATTATTATTATTATTATATTATTATTACTATTATTATTATTATTATTATTATTAATTTATCATTATTTATAAAATTTAGGATAATTTTTCGTATCAATTAATGTGTTAATTTCAAACATTTAATAATAATTTATTTTGATAATTTTAGATGGAACGACAAGTAGCTGCTATGGCAGCAGTTATGCAACAACAACAACAACAGCAGCAGCAGCAGCAGCAACAGCAACAACAACGATTTGCTGCACCAGTTATATCAATGCCTAATATGATGCCCCAGCCTCCTACTGTTTTTATGGCTCAGCAAATGCCAACTCTTTTACGGCCTTCTCTAGGTGGTTTACCTCCTCATGCTATGAGCATGCTAAGACCTCAAATGCCTATACATCCAGGTATTTATTAAAAAAAAAATACAGTTATTAACACTTGTATTAATTTTTATGATTCTTTAATGAATTATATATATTAGGTTTAATGGTTAATCCACCAATGGTCAATCCTTATGCTCCCGGCGGACCAATGGGCTTCCCAGGCGCTCAAATGTTAGCACCGATGATGCATCCTCGCTTCAGATGATCAGGTTTGTTGGGGGGCGTATTATTCGTGTACAACAACACACCCCCGTCACTTTTGTAAGTTGTTAATTTTTTTTTTTTTTTCCAATTAAAAACAAATTGTTAAATTTATTGAAAAAAAGAGAAAAAATTAAACTTTATTTCCTAATTGAATTTAGGATTATTTGAGATAAAAGTTAGTGATTTTCTTTTTTCTTTTTATATGAATAATATTTTAAAACTTCTATCTATGAATTTAATTTATTTACAGAAGTTAGTTATTACCCCTATTCATTAAGCTAATTAAAATATAACAAATTTCTATTCATACAGTTTTGTTTACAGAAAAAGGAAAAATTTTGAATAATAACTGAAACGCAGTTTCAGTGAAAAATCAGTAAGTCCTTTTATATTTTAAATGTCCTTTACCCCTCGTTTTTCATTCTTTGGATTTTTTTTTTCTTGATTTATTTGTATATTCCCAAAAATAGTTTGTAACTAAATGTCACACGTACATTTTTTTGTAGAACGTGTGTGGTAGTATTTATTAGTGTGACGTGGATTTCGTACAAACTTTTTACGCTCAGCATAAAATGCACAGCAAATTTGTTTAAATAAAAAAAAAAAAAAAATATATATATATTGTTGAATGTGTTTTAATTATTTATATAGTGTTATGTTGTGAGAATGAGTAAGTACTAATCACTCACGTATAAGATAGTAAACCTTCATTGTTCATCTCTAAAAAGCGTGTTTTTAGGTTTAGATATATAACGTGCCTACTGATTTCTCAGATGACGCGGCTCAGAATTCTATTATCTTTGGTATGTCATTTTGCATTTTTAAATAAATTTAAGGCCTAATGTTTAGGGTTTTAATTACTAACATATAGATTTAAAAATATAATTGTAAAAATTAAAACAAGAAAAAACACACTTTTATTATTCTAAATCATTAACAAATTTATTATCATTACATTATTATAATTTATTATATATTAAGTACGTGTGTATGATGTAATTCAAGGTAAGAAATATTTGTTTTATAATACTAAATTTTTGAAAATGCACTGTAATCAAATTTTCTTAAAAAAAAAATTTGATTATTATGATGCATATTCTACTTTTTTTCAAATAAATGTAAGTACATATCTGAAAATTAGTTCAATTATTTCTATTAAGTGAATCCTCTGAAAATGGTGAGTACCTTATTCACAAAAGTTAATTAATCCTCTATTCAATTTTCTTATTACCAATAATTTGAAGACATAATTATATCATTTAAGAGTGATTATAGTGTAGGATATTCAGATTTGAAAATTTATTTAAAATTGTATATGGATAATTCACCTATAAAATTAAAATCCTGTTTGAGTATGAAACTGAAATTTTGAATATGGTTTAAAATATACTTGTAATAAATCATATAATAATATGTTTAAATTTCAATGTACTCTATTGTACATGACTGGATTCAAACAGATCTTTGAATTTCTTTTATTTAATTATTTTTCATTTCAATTAAAAGTGTATATTTTCTGAGTATTTTAAAATAATTTGTATTAATATATCTAAAACTTAATACATTTTTTTAAATTCTAATAATAATTAGTTATTTAGGACAATTTTGTTACATTGTATATGAATAATTTTTGTAATCCTTTTAACACCTATTTAAGGTAGTTTATGGATCTTCTAAATCTGAATATGATCATCACTACCAGGTACTTGTATCTGTTTATCAAGTCCTGCCGTCCAAATATACTACATTCACTGATTGAGGTTGGTTGTTGTGATCACAGTGAAGCTGTTGGACCCTAAATTGGGTCCCCTGAAACACAGCCCCAGGCGAGGCTATCCCTCACAGCTGACCTGTTGGACTTGTATTACCAAGTCCCCTGTTAACCACAACAGGCGACACATTATATTATTAAAAGTTACATAATATTTGTTACAAATCTGCGTACAGATTGTTTTTAGTGTAGTTTTGCATGTCCAAATGCGATTTTTGGGATAAGCCAAAATGGTTGCGGTAATAAATGACTCAACAAATCATAATGGCTTTGCACACTACTTTGGGCGCTGATTAACACTTCTGTGACTGTTGAAATATAAATTCAAATCTTATGATGTGTTTTAGGTTGGGTGATTGATAAAGGAGACCTTTTTTACAGTTAGAAGTATAATTTGTTTTAATTGATTTAATTTTATACAACATTTTTAAAATTTTATAAATAAATACTATCATTAATGATATTAAAATATTTAGAGTACATTATTTATACTTAAAAATTTCAAACAAATTTATATTTTATTTTTCATAAAATATTTTGAAATGGTAACTCATGGGTCTTCATTCTTGCCTGTTTTTATTTCATTGTATATTGATAAATCATTCCATGATTGAGTATCAGCAGTTCCAAATATGACATAAATTAAGTTTCCAATGAAAAAGACACCAGCTGAGTATAAAAACACAATTCCCCATTGATCTTTGTTAGACTAAAATAAAAAGTACTTTTATGTTTTGTAGTGATTTAAAAGAAAAGTTAGCATCTTACACTGTCTGTCACGACAAACCCCACTAATAATGGTCCCAATATTGATGTAATATTTGCTATGCTATTGGTAATTCCCATCAGTGTGCCTGCAAAATTTGGTGCCAAATCTATATGGTTAGTCAAAAAACCTGTGAAAACACCACTATTTAAACCAAGAGTTGCAGTCAACAAGACTATTGCTCCTATAGTTGATGTGTCAAATAAATAGAGTGAGACTAATGTTAAAGCTCCTCCCCAATGAGCTACGCTATTCCACATTTTTCTTTGATTTGTATTTGATATCAAACCGCGTGTCCTGATATAGTCACTAGTCCAGGAAAATGCTATAATCAATATCCACATGATCAAGTATGGCATAGCAGATAAAAATCCATTCTAGGTAATAATATATAATAAATTATCAATTTAAAAGTTTTAATTCTGTTAATATCTTACTGATTTAATGTCGAATTTGAGTATATAATTAATATACGTTGGCATGTTCGTGAATAAAATCCAGAAGCCCAAGTTCTGTGTTAGATGCACAATTATAAGTGTCCACATTGGAATTGACTTAAATATTTTTCCCCAAGGAGTTGGCAAAGGCTATAAAAATATAATATTAGGTCTAATTGACTATCAGAATTGTATTAATTACCTTTTTTGATGTAGTATTACTTAATGAGTTAATAATGAATTTTTTTTCTGCCTCACTCATAGTTTGATGTTCTAATGGGCTGTTGGCTCCCATCAAAGACCATATGAGTACCCATATTAATGTCAGAGCGCCACTTACATAAAATATAGCTGGCCAACCTCCTGAACTACTAGCTAAAAGACCTGCGGTAGGAAGCATAACTAATGATCCAAATTGCGTGCCACTAAACACAAATGAAATCAAACGTCCTTTTTCGGATGCAGGTGCCCATTTTGATATCAAAACATTAACTACTGGAAATACGAAACCCTAAAATACAACTTTTATTTATATATATATCATTTATGCAAGTGAACATTTTCAGTTTATATGAGTTGATAAAAAGAATTTAATTCATTATTTTTTTGTCGTAAAATAAATGTTTGACAAAACCGTTTATTCAAATTGTTTAATTGGGTAATTCAAAAATATATGATATAGATTATTTGAAATATTTGCTACCATTATATATGTTTTAACCTTTTCTACCCACTTAAAATAATTTCAGTGGACGTGTCCATCAATCACATTTTATATAGTAAATGTAAAATTATTTAATTTTGAAATACTATAAATAAATATATTTTATTTGAAAATTAAATTTCCCTTAATTGTTTTTACTTACTTGTGCCATTCCTTGAACCATTCTATTTGCACACATAACTAATACACCACCGTGTATCGCTGACACTGGAGTGAGTATCGTCAAGATTCCACTGATTCCTAATGCACCAGCTAAAAAAAATTTGCCTCCATATTTTTGTGCCATTTGTCCTGCGTATACTTGAGTTATTAGATATCCCCAAAAAAATGAACTTAATATTTTGCTTTTTGATGATTCATCCCAGGGTAGCTCCTATAAAGTTTTAATTTTATATAAATATGAATTTTGTACCATTACCTGAAGAGCTTGTTTGCTTGAATATAATAATTTGCCATACTCACAATGAAATGAGTGTTGGCTCTTGATTTGTCTGTCATGGCTACAATACCTACTGACAGATTAACTCTCAATCCATATGCGATGACCATGCCAAAAAAAATTAATAATGTTTGTGTGTATCGTTCGCCCCATGTAAATTTTTCTACAAAACATTTTGATGTTAAATAACTAATGGTAAAGCATTTTAAAACATACATTTTGTATGACAAACAATAATATTAAGTATATTTTTTTTTTGAAAATTAAAATTTGCCCAACACTTTTTAATTATTTGTGTTATTACATATATATATTATTTACTAGGTATGATGTGTTACTAATATTTTCTCATTAGTGTCGACATTATGTTGATGGTTAATTTTTTACCTCTAGTATGGAAAATTTGTTACTTGTTAACTCTTAACTAAATGTATAATAGTATATAGGTGCATTATTATTATAATTTTTTTTGTGAATTCTTTGTATTTATTCAAATTAAAATGACAAAATATTACTTAGCGTATATTAATGGTTAAGCTGTTCCAATTGTAATACATACTTATAAATTAATTAATTGCTTCACTATTTCAGTGATGCAATACTAATGCATTTCCATGTATAGAGATTAATACTTATTCTAATTGATTACTATACTTTTTTTTTAAGTGAATAATGATATTAGACACTAATAATTCCATTGGCTATTATTATGATTCCTATAATATAATATTTAATAAAAGTTTAATAATTAATGATAAATTAATTACCTTATAGTTTTTTATTTTAGTTAAATTATTGAAATTGAATATAGAATGGTCGATAGAGATATATATTATGATTCAAAAAATTAATTTACCTGACTAATCAATATTGAATATTATTCAAATACCTAGATTGGTTTAATTAATTAGTGAAGAAAAAACAACATAAACAAAAAGATTTCAACATTTTCGGAAAACAGGTAAGTGATATCACTATACTTAAAATATTTTATGTGTATTTATTGTATACAGGGATGAATTGATGATTTTTTTTTTTATAAATTATACTATAATAGATATAAGGTTAAACGGATACTTTTTATAGATTTATGATATACGCTCTATCTATACATTGCTATACTATAATATCTATAACTATAGAGTTAAAGTTCAATAATATGTTTGAAAACTATTCAAATAATTATATAGACAAAGTTTTGTCCAACTCTACTGTTGAATATTTTTTGTTAATATTAAATTTACAAATTTCTAACTTATATTCATTTAAAAAATGTTGTATTAAAGAACTTGAGCAGTTAAAATAATAGTTAAAAGCATAACATAAATTAAAAGAAGTTTTAGGGATTAAAATACACTTAGATACTTTTATAAAAATTTCAGTTGTTGATCACATCAAATAACAAAGTTTTTATGCACTGTTGAACAAGAATTATACTATGATAAGTAAACCATTAAAAGGTGTTGTAAATATTAATGTAGTAAAATAACATTTATAAGTAAGTAGTTTAATTGATAAAAAAAAAAAATTAATTTTAATCTTGGAGGAGCCATTTTTTGGTTATTTAAAAATAATTAAAATTAATAAATAACTATTTTTTGCATAAATAAAACATATGTTTGATTCAGTATTATTTATATATTCATTTTAATTACTTAAATATTACCTGAATATTGACTCCAGGCCATAACTAATAGATTTAGTTTATGAGCGGACTAATGAATATATTGATTTTACAATGATGACGTGTATTTTTTTTTTTTTTTTTTATGTGTATGTTGTAAACATTTAATCAAATTATACATCTCACTTAATGCCTATAGGTACATAATCAATTTTTACTATACTGTTTTTCCAATTTGGTAAACGTCGTTCTAAATGTTTATCACCAACACATTTATTTTTATTTTTGAAAGGTTTTGTTCTTCTTTTGGAATACTTGAGAAGATGCTACACCCACATAAATTGTCTCTGTCTTTTAAACGTTTTTATCTTAACAGATCATTAATAAATTAACTTTAAAATTAAATGTAACACTAAGTCGATTCTACTGAAAGCAAATTTACAATGTTATACGTTTGTAGGACGAAGAAAATACGCGGGTGTGTCATCCTCTAATATAATATATGATCACAGACCTTTTGTTCTTTAAAAAGTTTTTCACTATTTTCTGTCATTTTTTTCCGCTTTGAAGATTTTATCATTTCTAAAATTCAACACGGTTTACATTTTACAGTGAAGCCTCTGAATAGCGGACACTCTGAGTTACTAAAATCTTGTCCGTTCTTCAAAGGGGGTAAATTTTTGAAATGTATAGGTAAACGGTAAATGTTATAATAAAAATAAAATGCACCATGTTAAATTTTATTTTAGTGTTATGTTTAACTTTTTTGATAATATAGGAACCTATTGTATGTATAATAATAAAAAAATGCACAGGTGCCTACTTAAATACAATTTGTTTGATGGGAAAAAGTTACTCAGTTTCATTAGTTAATAACTATGCCGTCTCTGTAAATTTATTAAGTTCATTTGCTAAACTTACAGTAGAAAAGAAAATATTACTGCTTTCTACCTCTATTGACGATATGAAATAATCTACGTCCTTTACAGTGGCTAATGCGTTCAGTACATTTGTAATCGGTATCAACGATCGTCATGAGTGGAAACGATTTTATTCAAAGTGATATACGAGTAAGTTCTTTATCTCTGATTTGGTATTAAGTCTGTTCGTCGTATTGACTAAAATCACATCGCAAAAAGCACTTTTTTACAGTTTCATGCTTGACGTAGGCTTACCCTTGGATCGTAATTTTATGTTATTGTCCCATAATGACTTTAAAAATGTTAGAAAATTTAATACAAGATCCACATTCCTAAATAAGTTATTCTTACATAGATATGTGTGTACAAATATTTAAAATACAATAGATATAATACCTGGCATTTGAAGTTAAAATTTTGACAAAATTCGTCATTATCACGAAAAATTACAAATTGTTTTATAGTTGAAAATGTCTGACTATCTATAGCTTAAAGATTAAATACAAAGTTCTTTTAATGAAACCAAAAAAAATGTTGGTAACTGTCAACTCTTTAATAGTTATGTCGAAGAAACCATAACCAAAAATCTGGAAGTATTAAAAAATGTATTTTGTTCTGTTTTATAACGTGTACGGCAAAATACCTATAGGTTTACGGAACTATTAAACAGTGAAAAAGTTCGAGAAACAAATAATTTAGAAAAAATTGTACCTATTTAATTTATATAAATATAATTAGGTACCTATTTATTATACATTGATCATTGTCATAACTATCATTATACAATTAGTCGTAAAAATATATAAAAAATAATAATATTTTAATTTATTATTATTACAACTAAATAGTTATATAAGTTAATTATTATTTATTATCTACAAGTAATTTGTCATTATAATTACTACTACCCAGAACTTGTACTAATGTGCAGTTATAAAACGCTAATTGTGCAGTACCTACTGCTACTTATTTTAGCATTGTAAAAAAAATAACAAATTTACTATAACAACCAAATATTGTTCATAATATACCTATTTAAGTATTATATTATCATGATATTATGAATTATAATACAACCATGAACTAATGTGGATTGTACCTAATATGTTTTCTATGATGTGGATTGATCCCATTATAACGATAATAATAAAATGTTGAATACAAAATAAGTTCAGGTATCTACTTGTACAGTTTTAAAATGTTCTTAACGCAAAAACTGCTACTACCTACTTCTTTTCCGTAAGAGATGTGATATATTTTGTAATATCAGTTCGACTGCTTCATCGTTTATAGATTTTTGGTATAATATTCGAAGACAACTTTTCATGAGTTTGAAAGTATTTTGTATCCTTTTAGATGTTAATCTAATTTCATTTGTCTAATTCTAATTTTGCGATAACGACACTTATTTCCCATTGCATTTTATCAATTAATTTCCATATCATAAGTTGGTTGTGCCTCAACCATGGGCGTCCCCAGAAATTTTTCTAGGGGGAGGATTAATTTAAAAAAATAAATGAAGATTTTTATACATTTTATTTATAAAACATTATTATTTTTCGTCATTATTACAATTAGGTAACGAATTTAAAATCCTAAGGGGGGCAAGTGTTCCGTCTTGTCAGCTCCCTGGAGACGCCCATGGCCTCAACACATGTTTGAATTTTTTAAATCACCTATCACGAGTATCGGAGTATTTTTTGTTTTTATGTTTCCCATTTAATGTTGATTAATGTATGTTCCAAATTTTTGGTGGATACGACGATTTAATTCGACGTAGTTTTATACTTTTTCCCGAACCAGCCTTTTTGTAAGTACCTGTGACGTGTGGGTATGTACAATCAAAGTAACGACTTTCGACGGTTTTCAAATAGTTCATATTAAGTCTTTGTCAATTTTGTGTAATTGTAAAAAAGCTAGATCGTCTAACATTTCACAAAAATAACGAAAACTCGTTATTTATATACATTGTCAACTTCTGTAGGTAAGTCTAGGTTTTGTGTTTTTTGGTATCTACGTATTTTTATACGAGCGATAAAATTATCTTATTACTAGGTAATTCAAATTCAAATTTTTCACTGGCAGCTTGAATAATCGCTTTCTCAAAATCAATGTGTAACTATTTTTGTTCTTTTAACATAATATTTATTTTAACATATTTTAATAGCATTTTACAAATTGTTAATTAATTTTCTAAACATTTACAATTTTTGTCCTCGATATAATTAAATATAGATGTAACTACATTTAGTTGAAACTATTTTAACAAAACTCGAACGCTTACTTTCGATAAATGTTTTGGTAAATTTTACACAAAATCTGAATTATGGCTTTAAATTTAAATATTTTTTTATTAAGTGATAAAAACATTCTTTTTTTTTTTATAAATGAAATTTACAATTTTTACTTATGACACAATGAGTAAATGAGGTACATAAAAAATATACACTCAAGGTCGTAAAAATTAGTCATTCAAAGAGAACAAAAAACATAAGAATATCTATTAATAATAGTATATTAACTGATTAGGTATATTATTATTTCAACGACTGGTTTCAAAAAAAAAAATATATATATATAGTAGGTACGATTCGAAAAATACGAGTTAGGTATATACTTTACAGTAGTAAATAAAATAATGAGTGAAATGAATAAAATACTTATCAACAATTCTGATTTTTTATCTGTAGTATCAGTACTTAATCCTATATCAATTAATTTTTAAATGATAATTGTGTTTTAAAATTTACAAATTATTACAAAAATGATGAATATTTTTCGAATAAAGTAATGAATCAAAGTAAATTAGCAAAAAAACATGTACAGTAAATAAATAAGTATAAAAGTGTTATGAACTTTTACAAAGTAATTCGCGATTTGAGAAAGTTATTTGAGGACATTAAATAGGTTATTAAACGCGTTCAATCCTACAAGCGTAGGTTCGCTAAAATATAAATTTAATTATTAGTTAATATTATGGTAGACTATATATTTTAAAAAGTATATTAAAAATACCCTTCAAAAGAATTTTAATTTTGGACACGCCTTTGAACCATCCATGTGTATTATACTCGTAAATCTAATCTGTATAATTAGGGAATAGGTAGGTATTAATAATAAAAACCAATGAGTTATGTCCAAACATGTGAAGTGTATGCCGAAAATATCACGCATAGTTAGTATGTTTAACATGAGGTTTCAAAGTACACATAAAATATTAATGGAAAACATAATAAAGTTTTAGAAAAACAACAAAAATCATTATTTATTTTATTAAAACTATCTATACTATTTAACAAGTAAAAACCTTTAAAAATAATGAAATAACTTTTTCGATATAATTAATGAAAATGGTTTATAGTTGGTCGATTCGGGGTACCCAGCTGTTTTGTTGTAAACTTAGTTAATTTTATATATATATTAAAATATTTATGATTTAATTGATTGATATATTCTGTAGTTTAGATTGTGGTACTGGTGTAGGATTGTAGTGGAAGTACTAAATAACTAAATGTATTCTTTGCTATACCATTAAAAATTTACTCCAGCTCCTACAGTTATACGGAAGTAGGTACTAGGTATATCTATTCAATTCAGGTATATTGTAGGTACTTAATATAGACATTGACAAAAATATGGAATTGACTTAAGAAACATAGTCCCTTCACAAACTTCACAAATTTCTGTCAAATAATTCTAATTTTAAATAAGTACCTACTTTTTACTAAGCATGTAAATAAGTATCATTTTTTAGAAAATAATTTAGAAATATGATTTGTGAGATTTAAATTAAATTTTATTCCCTTCAACAAATCTGGGATATTTGCCCTATATGCATATTATAATTTATTTTTGATATAAGTAGAACGTAATATAATATGGTAATGCTCAGTGGCATACAGAAGCCCAGAAGAGTGAAGACAGATACAAAATTTTAAAATTATCGCGATAAACTGATAACCATGTCCTATTATTTAAATATAGTACGGTCTACAAATTTAAAGATAAACCTAGTTAATAAAATAGATTTCTATCACTTTTTATCGGTAATGTAATTAAATAGAAAAATTTGTTAGCAGTGACCGCCATTTTTTAAAATAAAACAGATAATACAGAAATTTAATTCATGTAAATTAAAAATTATTTTTTTATAAAATATATAATAATGATATATATCATACAGTATAATATAAACAAACCTTACCTTGGTTGAGCAAGGTACTTAGTTATTTTCAGTGAATTTGTTACTAAAAATCGTATGGTACACAGAGAGGATAAAATATAAGTATCTATTCAAAATTTAATCATAATAGCAGAAAAGCGTTTCTCATGCTTACATAAAACATTTTAGCCTGTGAACACCAAGGAATCTACATATATGTATTTTGTAATACCAGCTGTATAACTAACGCGACCATAGTTTTTACCTCTCAGAGTAGGACAGTAAATTTTAATTGGAAAACAAAATTTTTTGTGTAAATTTACAACTATAACAATTTTAATTAAACAAATTATTTTAAATAAGTAAAATAATGTTTATTTATAATTAGAAGTTGTGTAAATATGTATAATTACATACGTTTTCTATTACGATAATCAAATACGTGCTCTTTTTTAATAGAATGCAATGCAATGCAGATTGCTTTTTGTTGTGGTTTTTTTTTTTTTGACAAAGCTCGAAAGTAGGCCTGTTCTGCTAAAGCGGGACGTATATGGTTCCGATTTCCCCGAGGAAACAATGAACAAATGTTGAAATATAAAATATAGCATTATGTATTAGTGTATCTACTTTTGACTAAAGTTCCAGCTTTTTTAATTTTATTATCTTCATAATCAATGATAACCTTATAATATGAACCAAAAATAAATTCATGTGAATCTTTATAGCAATCTATATTGGGGTTAAAAACGAATCAAAAAACACCCCAAATCTATTGATTGAATAGTTCCTATACCTACGATCCCCGTATAATTAAAAATAAATTAATTTTAATATGGAAAAAATATTTTAGTATACGATACCTATGATTTCTTATTCATTAGTTTATATAAAAACGAACAAATCGAAGAGGACTTGAGTAATCATGAAGTAGCCTTTCAAAATCTAATAGTTTATGTAAAATAATATTTTGATAAATAAACAATATACGTATGTGTGTACATTTGTATGCTATACAAACGCTGTATTGATATGACTTGGTTAAAGGAATTGTGTATCTATATGCCTAAATATACGTATTTAGGCATAAGTGCACCTATATTTGATAGAGTGCCCACTAATTTGAGATTTAAATGAGTCGTGAATTATAAAAAATTATGGCTTTAAATTATGTTAATCAATTATAAGTAACATTTTTAACGGCAATATTTGAGTTTGAGATAATGGGTATAGGTCGCTACAGAATTTGCATAAAAATTCTTGACTGCCGCATACTCTCACCTGCAAATATATCTAACAAGTATATATTATATTTATACCTAACATCTTATACAGTATCTGATTACCTATAAACTATGATAAAAACATATAAAAGTCACAAGCTGTTGGTCGGTATACCCAATAATACGGCGCACCTACAGGCTACAATAAATTAATGATATTAATTATAAAAGTACGCAAGAATAATGGAAATTATAATTTTTTTTTTTATATTTTTAATGAAATCACTATAAACTAGTTTTACCTAATATAATATTATTTTATTTCGTAAATGCTTCTTTGCTACCCATTTAATTATTTTAATTAAATTTATGATAATTAAAGTTATAACTGATAATCTGACCATGTGTCATGATTGTACCATCAAATCATTAATTTAGAGTAATTAAAGTTATTTATAAATGTAACACTATCTATTACATATTAATTTATATATTTATATATATGTATGTATACAAGTATATGTATGCGTCTATATACTATATAGTATACATGGCTTCTACTTACATTTATCATAAGTTAATAATTACCTACTTTTAAAGTAATAACTAATAAGTATTGACTAAAAAATACGTTTATCGTTCAGTTCATAATCTAATAATAACGTAATAAGTGAGGTAACTTACCTACATTATTACGTTTAATAATTATAATACAATATAATTACATATTGTAATATATAGGTAGGTATATGTATATAGAGTCCTCAGTAAGGCGACACTGTGGTAAACAAGTATAAATTATGTATACCTACCTAATTTATACTTGTTTACCACAGTGTCGCCTTACTGAGGACCTATATTATTTATACAGATATTATAGTCTTAGCTTAATAAATTATTGGTTTACGTAAAATGGTTACAAGATAAAAAGTATTTTTAATATTTATAAGCCGTTGTGTAAACAGGAATAAAAGAAAGACATATTTACGACTTTAGGAGTGATCGATTAATAGTTCTTTATTTATCTAATACGTAATATTTTAAATTCTGATGAGCCGAACGCATGGGCATCATTTCAGTTTTTTTTTTTTTTTTTGGTTGTGCGAGGTTTCAAGTAGACCATTTTGATATTTCGCCAGGCCATATATAAAAATATATATACGTATATGTACATTATCCTTCTTTTAATTATTTCCATACGTCGCATAGACCGAAACATTGCATCAATATAAATAATAAAAATCAATTTAAAAACTAAAATATAATAAATAATTAACAGTCATAATAATTGATAGTATACCAATATTGATAAATGTAAATATAAAAATTAAAATACAATTTAAAAAGATTTAACTTTGAGCATTATATCAACAGGATGTAGGCCTATTAGTATTATTTTAAAAATAAAGGATGCAACTGCACATCCTGATCCCCCATCCCCCCAAATGATGCCCCTGACGGAACGATAAGTATATTATTGAGACTTAGTTTTACAATGATTTGTTTTAAATTTTAAAGGGACTAGGGACTGATTGATCTTCCAATGTTTTTTTTATATGTATATATATATATATATATAAATATGTTAAACGTTATATCTGGAAATCAAAAGAGAATATATAACGATATATTAACTAATATACATTATAAAATTAACTTAGTAATACAAGTTGACAGACTGTCTTTGCTCAGAATAGTTTTTCATTTCAATGATGATATCATTGAATTCAAATTAATAGATACGTTACAGTGACCTATACTCAATAATTAAATACTTACATTCATCGACACCTAATATTAGCAGAGTATTACATATAAACTTTACCCCCTTTTTTTGTATTCACCACCAACTTTTTTTTGAGCAGCAAAAACTCTTCATGATTTAACTTTGAGAATTTAGGAATTTGTTGGTATTTTGAACTTATACTCATAAATGCACATAAAATTTTAATTTTATTATCCAATAAGGCTTGAAAAATACTATAGTGGTAATACAATTCTTTTATTAGAAACTATAAAAAAGCTTATAGCATTAAATGCTACATCAAATATTCAAGCGTAAAAAAGTGATTTCTCATCGAACAATTTTCGTTATTATTTAAAAGTATTAATCATACAAAAATTTGAAACATTAACGAAGAAAATTTCTAGTGTTAGCTTCTAAATGGAATGATACATGGGTCATATACTTAGGTACCTTAGTACCTACATGTTTTTACGAAAACAATTAAGTACCTACTAGAAATTAAAAAAAAGTTTTATATGGAGTACAATAAGCCAAAATGACAGAAAACTAATGTTGTATATAAATATTTCTGTTTTTTTTTTTTTGTTTTTCCAAATCATTAAGAAAAGTACTAAGAATTCTTTTTTAAACTTTAAATTTTCTACCGAAAAACTGCACTCTCAATGTTAAAAGTTGAAGTATTTTTTTTATTCTAAAAAAAGATATAAAACGCAAAAAAAAAAATAAGCACATTAGCTCAACATTTAAAACTTGTATAAAAACTTTATATTATTTTATAAAAATAAATTTTTAATTGAATTTTTTATGAAATAAAATTATCGATTTTTGATTAAAAGTTTAACATATAAATACCTACTTATTTTAATAACTCTAATTATTAGTTAATTTGTTTATTTATTTATTATTATTTTTTTTTTTGATTTTTACATGATATACTTAATTAAATTTCTTTAGGTAAGAGTAAAAAAAATTAATTATACATCATGTTTTTTTTTAAATAGGTAACACTTTTTATGATCATGTATTTATTTTTTCTATAATTTTGTTAAAATATTTTAATATTTTGTATTTTAGTTTGCGAATATTTTATAAAACATTTATTAAGTAATAAGTAACTAATTATATAAAAAAAAAATAATAATAATATTATATTTATTTATGTTATTATCCCATATGCGATATGCATATTTTATAACCTATACCTAATGCGTGCAAAATGCATTTAATTATTGTTAATTCATAGTTTTACCTTTTTTCTCCTCTTCTTTTATATCGTTCTCCATTATATTATAATTATAGATTATATTTTCTTAAATACTTCAATAATATAATAATTGATAAATCTATTTCGAAAAAAATGCATTATATTTATAAAAACTTAACGCGTATACGACCATTATGACTAACTAATACAAACTAACGATAATTTCTCCGATAAATCTCCCATAAGCAATACGAGAACAACGTCCATTCGATTCCACCTCCATATTATTGAACTAAATACAACGTAAATTCTAAAACGCATTTAAAGTTAATGTTTCGCGTATAATTTATATTGTTTATACCTGTAATATGAATATTATTAACAAATCAAATGCATAAAACCATTTAAGCGATGCATAATATTTATTACTAAAAAATTATACTAAATTTTAAGTATTATAGTATAATAGTATAATACTATAAAGTAATATAGGTTTTAGAAAAACGATGATAATAATTAATAATCAATATATATTTTTAATCATTCCTTTTGATAGATTACGTATGTATATTGTATACAATTATATCAACGTTGTATTAATGTACTATACTACTATTAATATGCATTTAAAACTTATTTGTATACTGTTAATTACCTTTGGACATGATTGTGTACTACTTAGTAAAAAAAACTCATTATATCTGTACTATGAATGTGTATTATTTATTAGTTTGTTACATATATATTTGGTGTTATAATGTTGTCGGTTTCTTTACACGTTTTTGTCCTTGAGGTGGTTAAATCTAAAAACAACAACTAGTCATAGTTTTCGAAAAATTAAGCAAAATAGTATACTAAAGGTTTGTAAAAAAAAAATCTTGTTTTTTTATTACTTTGGACAGAGAATACTAATCTTGTATTTTCGTCACTCGTTGCCCAAAATTTCTAATCGTTTTACATATATATTTTTATATTCATGCAATAACAATAAATTTCTCGAATTCAGTGGTTTTCAACCTCGAGTTGTGATTCAAATTGGGGTCACGGATGTTTTTAAAGTAAGTTGCAAGTGTATATTATACACTAGTTGCCTTGTTATTTCAGCACAATTTTTTTTTTTAAATTAATAAAAAAATTGAGAAAGGATATCGTATTTTGAATATCATTTTAGTGACCAGTGTATTTGTATGTGTAATTTCTATTTTTTATTCATATTTTCATTATTTTATGCAATAATAATTAGTAATGTTAATAACGGAGAATTATTTTTATAATTATTTTGGTTATTTTCGCAAAAAATTAAATTTCAATAATTTAGGTCCACGTTTATAAAAAGTTGGGAATCATTGGTTCAATTGAAACAATTGAATCATAATATTATATATTTAATTAAAACAATATAGGCATCCGATAAGTATCTCCTATACGCGCTAAACCAAACAATGTGTAATTTATAAAAATTAAAACCTTGTTTAATTTTCTGTAAGACAGCCCCTTTCTTTTGATTTTAATTTTAAAGAAATTAAGAATACATAAACATAAAATATTAATCCGTTTAAGTTAATAACATATATTATTTCGTTAACAAGGCCGCAGTTTATACGTAGCCTACTAAACACTATAGTTTTTCCGATAACGTAACATCAGACTATCAAAGTAACATCAATTAAAGTAACTATCAATCTATAGACAAATAGACTTCTGTTTATTTTAATGATTATATAATATGATAATTAATGATGTAAATTCTGATTATAATGAATAATAATACCTAATCCGGCCAATCTAACGAAACTAAACCAAAAACAAAACCAGATGAATTATAATATTATTAAATAGTTAAATAGTATAGGTACAAGTCTACCACTCGTGGTTCTTTACTAAATAACCACCTTGCAACCATACTTTAATCATTTCATCACTTGTCATCATGTTTAAAATATGTTTTATTGTAATAATAATTGAATCAAAACAACTGCAATTATGTATATAATATCAAACAAATAAACAACGACTAAACATTAAAACAGTAAAGTTATATTTTTTAAACAAAAAAAAAAAACGAAAATTATAAAAGATTAAAAAAATTTTCTGTAATTATATAAGTTTACATAATTTCCACATTAATTACCAAGCAAGTATCATTTTATATTTTGATTAAACATCTATTCAAGTTCTAATTTTTTGAATTTTTTATTTGGTATTTTACTTAAATACCATACTTATAAGTTATAAATTATTATCACATAAGTATAATGTATTAATGACATGCTTATTTTTATTTTTGTTCATAATATTTAATAATTCAGTAAACAAGCAATATATAAGAAATATAAATGTATTATCATTCACAAAAAATGAAAATCATAACAATTTATGATAAAAAAGAGCAATAAGTACTCACAGATAAGTGAAACTTCTTATATGACAATAAAATTCAAGTATTTAAAAATGTGGTCTTAAAATATACTTCAAAATTAAAAAAAAATCAGAATTTAAATAGATACATAATGATATATATAATTAAAGAATAAAATTGAAGCGAGCAAATACTTGATGAATTCTGCATGTATATAGTATATAGTATATACTATATTTATTTATTATATACCTAGCTGTTATCCAAACCAGCGTGCCACTGCATGTGGGAAGTACTAAAAAATTCAGTCCTTGCTGTTATTAATTAAAATACAATTAATTCACCTAAGATATTCACGCAGTACGACACGACTACGCGAATCAAACATATAGTAAGGCTATGGTAATTACAAAAATTGGATAATGATAATACAAAATAAACATTAAAATAAAATTACGACATTATTACCACAAAACCATATGACGCAGAAAATAATTTTGAAGGCTGATGTATATCTATAGTTATGAAATCAATTTTTACACAAGATAAATTAACAAAGGATAAGTCAGAAATTTAGTAACTTCAAACGTAGTAAATTTCTCCAGTACGGCCGCGGCAGTACACGTATTACTGTAATAGTATACTACATAATGTACTTACGCTCAAACAAGTAAAACGTATTCCTAAAAATATTATAGGATTTTGGGTATTATAATATGACATAGTAGGAAACAGGGACTTTAGATACATACAAAATAAAATTTATGCAATGTCAGCGCACGATGTTTTCTTTCTCTGAAGATTCACGCAAAACATGATAAACTTTCATTCAAAAAAACCAATTCTTTGTTTTTAGCATTAATATTAAAGTGAATCGACCCGTTATCAGACTTATGGTTAAGAATATTATCCATGATGTTTACATACTGAATTTTTTTACGATATTTTAATTTTTACGCGAGTTATGAGTATGTAAAATATTGCGATTTAAAAATTCTTTTATATCGCTTTTAAATTGAAATATTGTAAAAATGTTAACGCTTAAATGTAATTGATGTCCCGAAATTCAATCTTGTTCTTGCAAGTACGAATGTACTTAATAAAACTAACAACATGTCAACATACATTTGGTTTTGCTGTCGTGTACGGGTAACGCGGAAGAAAGGGAAAACAAATTATAATGGCTTGACAAACTCTTAATAAATTATATTAGGTAGATAGGCACTTATATTATGATTCATAATATATACAGTTGGGTCTCGATAATCCGAACACAGGCTAATCCGAAAGACGCGGTAATCCGAACGAGCTTGAGGATTACCTTATCGCTGTATGTAATATGTACGTATGTACGTATGTATTTATAAATAATATTTTTCGCTAATAAAATTTTTCGATTATGTTTGTAATCGCACGTGTATGTCGTTTAGATATGAACGTCGATTACATACGTTCGTCAGTTGAGTGTCGTACTGCATAAAGATCGTTTTACACTGCGTATTGTAACATTTAATAGTAAGGTTCATAATTATACTCATAATTATATTAATATTTTTATATATACATTGTCTTTTGAAATTACAAGTTTTTACACGATTAATATAGATAAAAATAAAAATTCATAATTTAAATTACAATAAAATTGATGTTTTTTTTAAGCTATAGGTAATCCGAACAAATCGCTAATCCGAACGACCCCTTTCCCCAATCACCTTCGGATTATCGAGACCCGACTGTATATAGTTTTTCGTAGATATACGCTATTTCTCTGCAGAAATTCATGCGATAATACATATTGACACATGACAAATTGACAAATATAAAAACACAATGATTAGTTATTTGTTTATTATGTCGCCATCATATCGTATGTATATGAATATATGACATATAGACATGTCATGTATATGAATTAACTCCCGACTTTGAAGTTTTTGAACGGAAAAAAAATAACAAATATAAAACATGGCACTAAATCAGTGATATCTTAATTTTAGTGAAGCTTAGTTTATGAGTAAATTAGAAAACAGCGTGTACCTACCTACCTACCTCGCTTTGTATACTAATTAGACCAAGTTGGACATTCCTATGTTGGATACTTGGATTGGATATTGGGGTATAGTATTTTCGGACGTGGTTCAGAGTGTTCAAACTCTTCATAAATTTTTCTGATGATTCTAAGAACAGTCTTTGAAACTTATTTGTCAAACTTGATCAAAATTGTATTTCGTATGAATTCTAAACATTTTAAATTAATAACTATTAAATATTTTACTTATTAAAAAGTAATTATATATTTACTATTTGTTTTATTGTCATATTTATTTAAGTTTCTCATTGTATTATTTGATAACATAACATTTTTATTTTATGAAACAGACAGTTATTTGAAGTATTTCGATATGTATAAATTAAATTTTGCACTATTATAGTTTTTGAATAATAGACCAATATTTTGCGGGATATCCAAATACCACTCCACTCCGCTTATTAATTTTAATTTGGATTGTTCGTCTAATTTATATGAATTCAAGTTCTCAAAATAATTTTTGCTCCAGAATATGAAATTAAAATTGCATGTTGTCATATAAAAACTTAAAAAATATATAATCATAAAAATAGGTAAAAAATATAATTTTTTTAAAACACTTGCTTTTTATTACTTAAAATTATTTAAAAGAAATATTTTCAAAAACGTTAATTATTTATTAAATAATGAGTGGTTTATCTTAAAAGAAGCGCCTGATATATTTTTTAAAACTAAATCTTAATTTATTATATTTTAGCAAAAGCAAAATAATATTAAAATTAACTTATCCTTCATTGGAATAAAGATCGTCCAATACTTAGCTGTATATCTTAAGGTACTTTCCCACAATTTTATCAGGATTTTGACATTTAATATATAAAATAAAGATAATATATATATTTTTTTTTAATCCATTTTATTTTAATTTCGTAATCCAGTAACCTTATCCCTATGTATTCAGTCATTTCTTTATAGGTCTATGGACTATGATTAATCCACAGCCACATTACTTATAATATGAATCTTTTATAGTTAAAGTTGAATATTTTATTCCTTGATGAAAAATATGTATTTTATGGTCATGATTATTAAAAGATTTAATATTTCCTTATGTTCATGACTAAGATATAGTTTTAAAAAATTGAAATATTTTCTAAAATTATTATTAATGCAAATTTAACTGTTTATATGGGTTTTTTAATCCTTAAGTAACCTAAAATTTAATAAACTAAATTAAATACCTAATGTTCTTGAACATTAAATTTTTAAATTATAACTATGCATGTTACTCCCGAATTAAATTGATTCATATCAATACTATGTAATTTATACAAACAATGAGAACATGAAGTATGTACCTAATGATATATTTCTTTTGTAGCCGTTGTAAGATGTATATTATATATAAATATTAAAAAAAAATATAAGCATACAAAAAACAAGACAATTTCATTTGAGTTATTAATATAACATTAAAGTATTATAATTTATTGTAGTAAACATTTTAATATAATTTTGAATAAATTAATACATATAATAAAATAAAAAAATTATCAAAAAGGAAGAGTAAATGTATAAATGTATATTGTATGTTCATATATACAATATATTTAACACAAATAATCTATAACTTTAATAAATTAAGTGAAAAAATACAAATACGTATTCAAGATTAAAAATCGATATTGTTGTTACTTCTTTCAAATTTTCAAATTATTTTATTGAAGAATATGAAGAAAGTAGAGTGTCTTGGACAAATATTCAATAAAATAATAAAATAGCCAATCTACTTGAACAAACAATAAAACAATTTTATAAATCCCTACTTATGTTATTAAAAGTAGGCAATAAGTATTATTCATTAATAATAAAGTATACAGAATACAGATCGTAAACATAATTCGTTTACAATTATTTTTATAATGTTTTTATTTTGCATAATATATATATATATTATATATTTTAGAGTAGATATAAAACTATTAAATTATTTTATGAAATTGTATTTTATACTTAGAATAGTCAGAAATACAATAATATAATTTAATATTTAATTTATAAATATGAATTTTCTATAAGAGTATAATTCTTTATTATTAAGTACCTGTAAATTTTCATTTAGTAATTAAAATTTTATTATTTCAATAAAATAAAAATATAGTAGATATTAGATATATATATATTATAGACATATACAATATATATATATATATATTTGGTTAATATGTATAGAAAAAGTCTTACCTGTGTTAAAGAAACTATATTCTATATATTATATTTTATTAATAAACTTTAAAATGATTAAAAAGATTATAATTTTTTATACAAAGTATATAATAACATTCATATTTTAATAGTATTATTATTATTAAACAAAATTATTAAATATTACTTTTAATAAAAGACACATAAATAATTTAAACAGGTTAGACAACACATATATAATTTAAAAATTATTTGTTAGATTTAAGTATATATATATATATAAATACATTTTGGCACAAGTCATGTAATATAAATCTTTAAAGTTATGATTATATAAACGTGGGCAACAATTATGATAACCATATGCCAATGAAATTCAAATTAATAAAGTTATTTTTTCCATTAGTTTCTATTATACGTTATTATCAAGAAATTATATGGATTTGAGTATCTAGTTAGTTCTAATAAAGGGGTGGTTTTTTCAGTAAATACTAATTATTTTAAAATGTCTGAACGTTTTCGAAAAAATTTTTAGAATTTTTTGTGTGTATTTTAATAATAAATATTAATTTGATAAATGTCATAAGCTAAAAATTGTATTGAATAAAATTAATCAATATAATTATTTAGTATCTTTAAGCTGAAATTAAAGCGAAATGTTTGAATATCTATTTTATCACACATAAATTTTAAATTGTAAGTAATATACTAAATTATTTTATAGTGAATTGTCAAACTGTGCACGAACAATACATTAAAGTGTTTACAAAATTCTAAGAACAGAAAAAATTGAATTTGAATACAAATATTACAATGATTTAAAGATACCTATAGTAGGTATAAAAAAGTGTCATGTATATTAAATAATTCAAAAAGTTAAAAATCTCATTGGTATAGGTGATTATTTGAATTTGAATCAGAATGATTACATTAGAGTCAATTTAAATCGAACTTTTTATGGATCTCAAGTTAATTCATTTTTGATAAAATGTTTTTTATTTTTGAGTATATATAAATATATATATACATACATACATGTATATATATAAATATTTATACATAGGCGTGCGCAGATAGGATTTGAATTGTATATGACTATCATATTATGTATTATGCTCAGATTATTGTTATAGGTAACTTTGGATTACCATTGGTCCTTATAATAATATATTTTGTATTTAATTTAATGATAATAATATTTGTACGTATAATAATATGATATTGTATTTTTAAAGTAAAATTCATTTTAGTAACCATCACAGTCTTTTTATTAGAGTAAATTTGATTGTTTTATGTTGATAAGAATTTTATTTATTAACGATACCTAATTAATTAGACGCAATATCTAATTAATAACGAATTGTAAGTTTTTATTTAAGTAAAACCAAGATTAAGGCTAATGCGCACGCCTATGAACTTGGAGTTTTCTCGGATCAAGTTTTGTCAGAACCAACTAGATCACTAGATCCAATGGAGCTAATAGTCGAACTGGAACCATGGTGTGTGCCTGAACTCTGCACCGACATGGTCCTTTCAGCCGTCACGGTGCCAATTGTACTACTGATGCCCATCAGTCCATGATAATTACCCATTCTCAAGGCCCTCTTCAATTTGTCGGGATCGACACAGGAGGGGTCTGCCTAGAACAATAACATCATGAGCACTTATTCACGAACCAATAGAACTTTATTAGGTACTACGATAACTATATTTTTATGAAATTTGTTGCGCACCTGATACGCTAATGATGTCATGATCACTTCGTATGGAACTAGTTTTAAAGGTTCCACTTCATTCATCAGTACATTAGCCGGTATTTTATGGTATTGAATGGATGACATGAAATTTTCCACAAAAACTTCTTTCCAGTCGACATTCGGGTTAGTATCGCCATATTTCATCGTCCACATCAGCGCAGCCTTTTAATAATACAGTTATATCGGGGTTAGTGGTTACTGGTTACAGTGGTCTTACTCTTTTTGTGAACAAATAGTACTTATACTATGTTTACATAACATAATGCTATACGTAAGGTAGGCACCTGAAATTTAGTGAATTCGTCTGCCTTCAGTTCATCTCTGCTCAATATCAATCGAACCACGTGTAGTGGTAACAGAGCGAATGATCCGAGGTTTAACACTTCGTTACCGTGTTCGTCGACAAACTCCAAAACCTAGACATTTGGCGTCAGCGTCAAAAAAAAATCATGTCGACCAGATATAGTGAATAATATTTTACAAGGGACAATATTATAATACCGTTACCTTTTGCACGAGGCTTTTGGTACATTTGTATTGAATGTACCGTTCTGCTGATGATAGAAGTGCGCAGACCGTGTCCACATTTATGCAACATTGAACAAAACCCGTGCAAGCTTTTCGCAGATCTTCCAGGCCATAATAATCCGCTGCATTCAGAACGCCTATAAACACATAGAATATCATCTAAAATGCAATTTATTTGAGTGGTCGTTTTTAAAGTATATATAGTTTGTTGTTATAGGTTATAACAGTAAGAGTATGTATATAGGTAGCAGTATAAAATGCTTCTCTGTGAAATATAAAACTATAAATCATTAAAATTTAAATTAATGTATTTAAATACGATGTGTTCAAAAAATAGCATAAGTAATTATTTTTAATAATTTATTATTATGCATATTTATTTAATTTGACTCACCTAATAATGTTCTGGGCTGCAAAGTTACACAACCAGTGTGTATATATTCAATGAGTTGGCGAAACACGTCTGGTTCGAATTCATCAACTACAACTGTTTGATGTTGATTGGATTGAGTCTATATAATATATAAAATGATAAAATAATAAAGTAAATACAATATATCCTAGTCAATTTTTTTTTTTTTTTTTTGATTCAGAAGACACATTTTAAATAGAACCTATTTCCGTTGATCGAATTGTGTTAAAATTTATAAAATTGAATCAATTTATAATCATACTTGTGTATTAGCATTTTTTACATTGAGAAGTGGTTCGCTGCTTCGTTTAAGAAATGTAGGCCGTCTTAGTTTTGTGGTCTCTTTAGGTAAAACTTCTTTTTTTCTTTGGGGACTCGGTGGTTGGTACAACATTTTATGGAATACTCTGAAAGTATAATATTCAATAAGTTATATTCATAAAATATCAATGAATTTTTTTTACAAATTATTTTATATTTTATTATATTAAATTGATAATTATTTATTTATTTATTTAAATTTTAAACGGGCCAGGCCCAATTACATACATGATAATAATAAAAACAATCGATCGTTAAAATAATATACAAATAACAGAATACTTATAGAGAAAAACAATAAAGCAGAATATTAATTATTATTAATATACTTAAAGCTATGAATTACGAAGTAAGAAATTACAATAATTTTTGAATGAATAGAAGTTTGGTGATATGAACAGATCAATATTTAATTTATTTATAGTTTTCATAATTCTATGATGGGGAGTATTGGTTGCATAATTAGTTACTTCTGTGTTTAGATAAAAAGTGTTTTTATTATATAATATAATATAATATAATAATTTACAAATTATATATTACATTAATTATTTATTAATTAATAATTATATATGATAAGTTTATATATATTCTTTTTTTTTAAATCTTACATAAGTAAGATACATTTTTAAAACGTAAAAATGTATCACAAGCCTATACAATTATATTTCATATTACAATTTTATCTCATAATTATTTAAAATAGGTATATTATATCATATTTTATTTTGAAATATATTTTTTTAATTATTAAAAGCAATTATACTTTATAATAATTTATAAACAATATTACTAAAATCACCTACTTACAGATATGACTTAGACTTAGAAAAATAATTCGTATTATATCCATTTTATAGTTTTATTTAGCTTTTCATATAAACATTATTAATGTTCCATTTGTATATTATTCTTATACTAAACCAAATACTAAACCCATATCTTTTTATATTTCATTCATTTTTTTTTTTTTTTTTTGAAAATTCTCTGGTAATATACGTGAACATAACAAAAATTTAATTTGTTGATTGTAATATTAAAAACAAAGATCAATGCGTTTTATTCTAATGATTAATATTGTCACATTTCTGATGTCAAAAAGTAACAGAATTATTAAAAATTTAAAACATAGGTAATATAGAATTTTACTATAAAATTAATTATCCAACTGTATTCAAGACCCAATCAAGTACGTAACACGAAACATAAAAGATAAAGTAGTAGTTACTATTTAATTAATTTTTGTATTGCTAAAAAAGTAATAAATTAAATAACTAATTGAGTTGTAAAATGGAAAACTTATTTAAACAAATAAAGTAAGATATAAAAATTATAATATTTTAGGCATTTATAGTATCAAACACAAAATATTGAAAAAAAGTATAAAGCATTAATAAAAATTACGAAATATACGTATATTCATTTAAATTTATTGAAAAATGTATACGTATTTGCCGTACAAATATTATTTTATTATAGTGTAATCCTTATATAGTAAAAATGATGCGTTCTTCAAATTCTGGCCAATCTTTACCAAGACGCCCTCGAGTTAAATCAACAAGATAAGTATTCTTAGACTTTTATTATATTGTGTTGACTCATAAAATAATTTAAAGAAATAATTAAAATATTTTTAAACGTGGCATATTGTTTTTATAGTACTAATTTGTTGTTTTGGTCGCTATTTTTGATATGTTTTTTTAATCATTCAACATTATATAGATACTGAGATACACTTAATACTTTCTACTCATAAATATAATAATTATGATCCATGAGATTAATCAATAAAAATATTAAAATTATCTACTAGGAAGCGATAAAAACTTCACACAATTATGAAATAAGTTCTTACAATTGTCACAATTATACTTTACTTTAAGTTCTTTAATTTAAATAGAAATGTTTTAATTTAATAATTTAATATTTTTAAACAACTGGTCACCGCAATTGCTCATTATTTATTACTATGAAATAAAATAAATACTGATCTTTTCTAAATGAATCTTCTAAGTGGCGAAAACCTTAAATTATACGAACTTAATACCAATAAGTATATTAGTGAGAGATTTTATTATATATTGAATAAGACTGTACTTATTCGAAATTAAGATAGATATATCATTAATTATTTTTATGGCTTTAAACATATAGGTACTTAATAATTTTACGAATTCATGATTAACACTGTACAGTACTTATGAACTATGGATAATTGTTAATTAGCTGGCTAGTATGACTACTACCTAATACCTATGTATAAACTAGTACCTAAACTTTTATATTTTTATGTATGCATAAGGTTGAAGCCTGTAGAAATATCCGATATACGTAATAGGTATAGATGAAGAATTACTTAACACTTTTGGTTTAGCGGTTTTTATCTATTTATTCTTATATCTAAACTTACGTTAAATTTAATAACTTTAATAAACATATTTATTTTTTTTAAGTACTGAGCGTTATATTATTGACCGTTGTTATATTATTATTCAAGCAAAATTTCAGGCATTTTATAACGTAAATTTTATTTTAAATAGTAGATATTTCTATAATAAGACAAAAATTAATCAAAACTGTAAATATTTTACCGACTCCTTGCAGCTAGGACTGCTTTTACAGCACACACTGGTTCTCTCGTTTCACCGACCAAAAATGTTACATCACATAATTCGGGCATACTGGCCAGGAACGCCATATCATCAGCTAGGCCATTTTTATTTTCGAACACACTTTGGTCAAGCTCGTCATCGGTTGATTCCATGTCTCCTTGTAGTCTCATTATTTACCACATATCTATAAGAAACCAATAATTAAATTATAAAGCAACAAACTACAGTAGTTTTAAATTAATTTTAACCTATTTAATTACTCCCCCTCAAGTGCATTGATCTATAATTTATAGTACATTTAGTAATTGCTAATCATTGATCAGTGAACTTTTTCAGTTTTCGTAGCCTTAATCATACATTTATCTATATACCTATATATCCATGGAAGTATTACTTAATACGTAGTACCTACATATCCATTAGTCGGCCACTACGTGACTTATTTATAAATTTGTTGTAGCCAGCACACTTAAGTTATAAATCATTGTACATTTTTAGTGTGGAAAAAATAATAATAAACGTTACTTTGGTTTCATTATATACAATATATCTATTAAAAAATTCCTACTAAAAAATTTTAGCTACAGAATAATTATTCATATGGTTGTTATTAAACATCAAATAATCATTGATACTTGAAATTCTTACAACATTTTTATAATAGCATTTTCTATACAAGATAAAATTTTCAAAATATTTTGACTATTTTTTAGCTATTATTAGAAATTTTAAACTTTCGGAACTTTTTTTGGTTTTTACTTTTAAATTTTGATGAAAAAAAAATCACTAGGTAAAAGTATTTAAAAATTCAATACAATAGGTTCCTCGTGTATAATTCATATTGAAATTAAAAAACCTTAAAAAAAGTATAAAGGCACAATTTATTTTTATAAACATGTTAAGTTTGAATTTGGACAATACCAAAATCAGATACATATTTGAACAAAAAATAAAGATTCATGCTATTTTTTTTTAATTAAAAATAATATTATTCATTAAGACCTAAGAATTTTACATGCTTATATTATATTATACGTTTAACGTCTATACTATTTATGTAATGAGTAATGACACTTTAAACATATTTAGGATTTTAAGCCTATTTATACAGTAACTAATATCTATTGTATAAGAAATAATAAAATAAATTAGTAATAGAAATACAGAAAAACCTCGTTAAGACACTCTCGAAGGGGAAATCGTAAAACTACGTATTATGCGGGATGCTAGACAGAAAAAAGTTCATAGTATTACATGTTATTTATTACACACAAAAAAAAAAATCAAATATAGAATGATACATACACATTTAAAAGGTTTTTATATTATATTATATTACGTATACACTATACATATTAATTATTACTACTATGTTATATTATATTATGGTTTTTTTTTTTTTGAAGATGGTAAAGGTTTATTGTTTTAATAAGTCTGTTCTATGATTATTCAATTAAAAGGTTTCTATCCTACCTAAGGATTGAAATATATTTTCGAATCCATCAGTTACAGTAAGTGCCTGTCTCAATGAAGATATTGATTGTACAGTACTTACAAGTGAAGGGAGTGATGAAGAGATTTTTTTCTCGCCATCCTTTAAAACATCTGGTTAACTCATTAACTTTAATAGGGTTGATAATTTCTTCAAAACCTAGCATTTCACCCGTAATCAGTTGGTCGTTAATAGATGTGTAGCCTAGATAAGCTTCTTCAAATTCATCTTCTTTACCTGAGTTCAAAATGTCATGTGGGACGTTTCTAAAGTAAGCTTTATTGAAACAGTTTTTAATTACATTTGATTTTATCTCATCCTACGCAATTGAAATATAGTGAATGGCATCTGAAATATTAATTTTGGGGGTTTGTTCATCGGTCATTAATTCTATTGATAATAAATACCTTTGTACCAATTTCTTATGGAACTTTTGTTTTAAAACCTTGATTACACCCTAATCAAGAGACTGAAGCTATTGTTTGTGATGTTCGATGAGAAAAGTACAACTTTAATATTTGTAAGGAAAATTTCTTCCGAATGAACAGAACAATTGTCGATTAATAAAATAATTTTTCTCTTTTATTTAACAAACACGAGGTTAAGCTATTTTACCCAATCAATGAATAAACTTCCAGTCATCCACACGCGGTTTTAAGCTTTATATTCACACGAAAGAGTGTACATTTTTAAAACATCTGAGGGACTTCAATTTACCTATTGACTTTTACCAATAATTTTAACTTGTTAGTTCCAGTCCAGTTTTACCAAGCTAAAACAGTTATAACCTTTCCTAATTTAGTTTACCACCATACTATTTTTTATCTTTCAGCACTAGCGAATCATCTGGTATCAATTTAAAGAACGAGTTAAACTCATCGGCATTGAATGTATCTTATGATGAATTAGTCTTTCAACAGATTATTATTATTATTTATTTTATACTGTCACTGTGATATTAATTATGACTGGTGATAAACTAGAAGCTTACGCATACCCATAATACATGCATTTTCAGTTGGCGTATACCTACAATAGCCGAATTTTTTTTAAGGTAAACGTATAAATCCAAAAATAGGGATCCGATTATATATCGTATACCCGCGTATACTCTCCAATACACCACTGAGTCAACAACTATAAAAATTAAAAATTAAAAATCTACGTGTCTTATGTGCATCACTTCAATGCTCAAACACAACTACTACTATCAACTATGTAGGTATACACAGTTTACGAGTGCGCTGAGCTAGAACACATATATAATATTATCTTATTATCTTATGAAGTTAAGATATACGTAAACACGTTTCAACGAAATTTTTATCGACGAATTAAATGGGTTTTTACTTTTTTCTATGTATACTGTATAGGAGGTACAAGTGTCCAGAAAAGAGAGTGAATTAAGAGAAAGATTATCAAGCGTGTTTTTTTTTCAATGTTATAACTTATAAGACCTAACTACAGGTACTAAGGACCGAAAAAAATCCACTAATTAAGCGAGATAGCAATTTTCTTAAGAGGGAGCGTCTTAACTAGGTTTTAGTGTAGGTATATCATACATTAACAATATACTAAGTAATATAGGCTGATGCCTGATGGACTGTTGGATCAAAATCGTTTTTCGCGTGCAACAAGTCATCATTGAATTCAAATAACGTATTAATGTATTATAAATTACAAAGACCTACCCAATTATGAGGTTTACTGGATACAGCAGCAAATAGTTACCTACTTTTTCCTTTTTTATTTTATTGGAAAAGGATTTAATTTTTGTTTTTACATACTTAACCAGTGAAGTCTGTGTGCACATTTAGAAAAAAATGTCTAAAAATATACAATCGATACAAACTTATAAATACAGTATTTTTTAGCTTAATATATTTAAACAAAATAAGTAAGTTTAATTTATAAATCGTAAAGCAAATACCTAAGTAGGCGACAGCCAAGCTTGTGATCGGATTCGTATTTAATACTTAGGCATCTATCTTAGTACTGAAAATTTATATTTATAAACATGAATGGATATGTAGTTGTTATTAATTATAATGAGTAATGACCTAATTTATATTTTATTTATAATATTAATTTAAAACTATCAAAGTTCACATCATTATTTTATACTCAACTATATTATATCCTTAGTAAGCAAGTAGTTTAGTATTTAATGTTTATACGTAGCTATTTCAGAATTATTATATGGTCAGACTGATTATTTACAAGCAAGTGATAGTATTTTTATTTACTATAATATTATGTTTTTTATTTCGTAGTTGATAATAATGTAGGATAAACACCATTCACTGTTCACGCATAAAAAAACAACGATCATTATTATTATTCATTACTTGTACCCGTGTACCATAGCCACGGTCCTTAATCCTTATCATGAATGAATTTTAATGTAGTGTTTATGTATTTATATATTGCGTCATTCAATTTATTTTCGAGACTTTGATGTTAAATGCCTATTGCTGTACAATTATTGTCTGTTATAGTACTATGTTGATTTATATATACCAAATTTATATTGGACACTAGTCTACACAAGGTGTAAGTATTGATCTTATTATAATATTTCAATATCTTTAGTACACTGAAATTTAGGTCAATACTGAAGTGCATAAGTTTACTTTTAATTAATACAAGTTTTTATTATAAATAGTAGTCAGAATGTTTGGAAGGTAGGTCTTTAGTAGTTAGAATGTACACATTTAAATAAAGGATTTTTAAACTTTGTATTTATGACTAATTGGAATAACCAATATTCTATGTCTTGATAATATAAATACAGTACATCCTTTATAAATATACCTATTTAATTTTCATAATTTCAAGCATATGTTTTTTACAGCCATGCAAATAATACTATTTTTATTTATTTAATGGGAAATATCTTTATTTTATAATTAATATTTTTAACGAAATGTCTTTGTGTCTTTGTATAAGAAATAGGTATGTTTTAAATTTATTTATAAAACTTAACCATTATTAACTGTGTTTAATAAACAAATAATAATTGGTAATGAAGGGTTTACAAATTATATCAGGAAGACTCATAATCTACAAAATAAAACAATTAAATAATTGTTTTCCGAAAAATAGTGGTTACAATGTGTGTGATCTGTATACATTAATAAAAATATTTAATTTGCTTAAATCTTAGTGTGGGGTATTAATATTTAAAAAATTATAAAATTATAAATAAAATAAATATCAATTATTAATTATTATAGGACATCCAATAACTAAATATTTGGATTATTTTTTTTTCTCTATTTCACTATCTATTATTTTGTTTATAATTTGAAATAGCCAATAAAGTAGTTAATAAATGTGTATTACATTTTAAAAGATAGTAAATCATTATATGTTTTGTAGATTGCATAGATAATAAACATATGGACATTTGTATCAAATAATTTTTGGTAGATTATATATTAAACAATTATCTCAACTACTTGTTTCCATTTTATTGTATATTAAGAACATATTATTTGTTTTTAATTTTTTTTTTAATTAAATAGCATTTTTTATTATAATGAATAATGTCTTTCATAAGTAGATTTTATTGAATTTTAGGCAGGAGGATTAAAATCTTCCTAATCTAAACAAAATAAGCCAATGAATAGTAGTAAACAATTATTATTTAATTTAAAGGGTGCCAATCTCTTCTTATGAAGATCTTATTAATCAATAATAAATTTAATGTAAATATGTCAAAACAATTCCTAAAAGTTTAAGATTTACTGTGCTTTTATATTTTGTTATATTTTTATAAAAAGTTAATAGGAATCGAGGAGTAAAATATTATTATTTTTAAAATATTTAGGTGCTAAAATTATTGATACTGTTTTGTTATTGTTATGCCGTCGAGGTTAGTTATTATAATAATTGATATACCTACCTATCATAGTATCATGTTAATAATCTAATAATTTGATAAATCTCAGGAAAAATGTACTATTATACTACAGGTATTTATCACAATTGGGTTGCTTAAAAACTAATAAAATACTTTTGTTTTAATATTGAAAATGACTAATGACATTTGGTTTAAAATATTAGATTATATAGTATTTGTGTTTAATTAATTTTTTAACTGTTACAACTTATAAATCTCAAAGAATTTTTCATTTTAGTACTACAGGGGTTTTTATTATAAACTAATAATTTCTACATTATATTTTAAAACTAGTTTTTAATTTATTACTAAATTTAATTTAGTTTCTTCAACTATTGTTTTAATATATTTTTTTTCTTTTTGACAGGATTAAATTCAAATATATAACATGGCCCAAGTTGCAACTACTGTTGAAACTATTACTATCACTAGACCTTTAAAAGTAAGTTATTTTTATTATTGATATATAATTTACTTTATGCTGAAATAATAAATATGTATAAATTAATTTTTATCAATTATGTATATCTTAAGTTATAAGAAACTAAAATGATTTGCTAATATGAATGTAAAAGTTCAGTATATATTATAAGATATTATTGTAGTGTTAGCAACATAACGAATTACTATCTGCATTAGTGTAAACATGAATATCTAGTATATAGTTGTAATTATTTTATAAATAATATTGTAACAACTATTTCAAACACAAGTAAAAATATTTATTTTTAATTTTCCGTCCTACCACCATGCGGTTTTTTTGTATAACACTATTGGTATGCATACCACAGTTTGAGAACCGCTGTTCTAAATCATGTCATAAAATATGTTAAATCAAATGTACCATAACATAAGATTCCTGAACTGAGAATTATTGTACCCTTATAAATAACTTTAAGTTGTTCACAGTTAAAAAATGTCTTGTACTTTATCATTTAAACTATTACATAAACTACAAACATTATTGAGAAATAAACAAAAAAAACTTTAATTTTATTGAGCAAAGCTTTTACTTAAAGCAATCAAATATTCACTTTAGATTATAACTGATACAATTAAATTGTAAAAATAAAACAGCGTTCATTTAACTAGTAATTTGGCCAGTTTACAACCTAGAAACATATTTATTCTGTAATTGTCAGAATGTGGTGTACGGTGTACCCCTAATAGATACAATTATGATTGAAAGCTATGGTTTTTGGAACACCATCATAATAATAATGATTCAATAACTAAGTTTGATTATAATATAAAAATTTAGACACTAAATATCTTCTATTAGTACTACTACTACTACTACTACCAATAATAATAGCGATAATACTTACTCTGGACCAATTTATTTCCGTCTATATATCGTTTATGCCGCAGTCTTCAATTATATATGATTTATCGTGTGATGTGTGCAGGAGTCTATTCAAATGTATATAATAGTAAACGATATACTTGCTGTACGTCCGTTTTAGTTCAATCTGTCAGCGATGGATGGGTGTAGTCGTAATGAATGTATACTGTATGTGTATACACAGACGGGGAAAAAAAAATTTATAAATTTATGTTGAACTGTGCGGAGTCGCTCCAGATGGGGGTGCGGTCGAATTCTATACTATAGAGAGACTGTAGAGGTACCTATAGAAGGTATAAGAGAGAAAATATTATTGTGTTTATATTGGGAGTTAGCTGGTGGCGATGTAGGGCACGGTATAACGTCGCAACGCGTTAACTGTAAAGCTCTTGTAAATATGTATAGTAATATAGGTATGTGTGTTATGTATGTTGCTTTATCGTCTATATATATATATGTGTGTGTGTGTGTGTGTGTGTATATGTATATAAGGTAATAACCAGTAACCACCCTTGGCGGTTTTGTAGTCTTCGCGGCGGCGCGTTCGACAGCACGTCTAATCGATCGAACCCTCGCTCGCGGGCGACCCGTCCTCGTCGGCGTTCGTCGAAACGGCTTTTGAGTACGAATTGCCTTTAAAAGGTGAGTTACGGGCGGGGTAAACTCTCGAGCTTGCGCGTGCCAATCGCCTAGATTTGCGCGGAGAGAGGGACGATAGTATACTGTTCGTGTGTGTGCTTTTGTGTATGTGTGTGTGTGTGCGCGCACGTCTATCTACGTACATTCTCGCGAATGTTTTTTATTGACGTTCCGGATAAGGGTAGAGTCGTCCCGTAGAGAAATCGAACGCTGACTTACGAAATCAATTTGTTCTTCTCGAAATAGCTACTAATATAATATATCGTTTTATTCGACTCGTTGTTGTGCACGTGCTAGTGGAATAATATTTAAACGTCTATTTCATAGTATATAATAATACAGTCTTAACACCCGAACTTCGATTTACTTAAAAATAACAAATAATAATAATAATAATAATAATATAGTCCTCTCAATCTGACTACGCGCGTTATATTATAGACACGCTATCGTGTGTGTATAATACATCTTAAAACCGATAAAATTGTTCTGGGCATTTGCCCAGAAACGCGTATACAAGACGGGCCCGCAATACAGCGGCAAGCTGATCCTGCCACGGACGGCCGTGGAAACTACGTGGCAGCGGCGCCAGGAACTGTCGCTACATCCGGCGACGGCGACGGCTGCTGAAACGGAAGACTGGCACGGCAGGTCGATGCAGTCCGACAAGGGTTACAGCGCTCAGGTTAGAACGAAGTGTATGAGGGGCAGGCATAGCTCTTTATAATTACACTTACCTGCAATTACTGTCGATAAATACCTAAGTATAAATGCATTGAGAATAATAGTAGTACGAGACATAAGGTGCACGAGGGTTACAAGTCGTCAATTTTCTTCATCTATTGTGGACCAAGAGCGTGTGCTAATTATTGTTTTTAGGATAAGTTTTTGATTTGAGTGTTTCAATGAGTTATTTCATTTTTCACTTGCATAGTGTTTGTTCTATTGAAATATTTGGTTTCGTTCCTTCCTGCAATACTGCTGTGAATGAATAGTCTTATTAATAATGTAGGCAAGATGTAAGTATGTAACTGCCATGACTGTTACACAAGATTTAATCGCAGTGTAATATATTTTATTATGTTTATTTGATGAAATAAATAAATAAGAAAAACAGTTATAAAATAATTTTAAAATCAAACTTTTTTTTTTCATGAATATAAGTAGGTATACCTCTATGTACACATATTTTTTTGTTAATAATTGAATTGATATTATATTCAATTTGTTTGTTAAATATTATTATATTTTTATTTTTTTAGATTGTAATTAATGATAAAAAATTAAAAATCAAAATACAGAAGTATTTAATAATATTTATTAAGCATTTTGTATTTCATTCCAAAATTGCTTATGATATATCATAATTTGGTCAATTTGAGGGTTTGTATAATTGATAATATGTTACATTTTCACAGGTGATCGCTTTGATATGTGGACTAATTGTAATTGTTCTGATGCTGTTGACATTGACTTCCACTGATTGGTTATTATCAGCCGGTTGGCGTCAAGGTTTATTTTCTCATTGCATTGCGGTCAATGCACCTACCCCATTACCATTTAATGTACCTGATAATGGTCCAGATTGTTATCCAACACGTGAAGTTGGTATGTATCAGGTTTCATTTTGTTCACCTATTCAACTTTAATTAATGTTATTGTTTTTTATGTCTTAGGATACATAAGAGTAGCTGCAGCTCTCTGTATAGTAACATTGGTCACAGATATAGTGGCCACTCTTTTAACAGGACTTGGGTTGAGGAGCAAAGATCAGCGAACTAAATACAAGTTCTACAGAGTAGCCGTTTACGTTATGTTACTTGCATGTTTGTATACCTTAATGATCTTTATATTTGTGTCATAAAAATCGTTTTAATTAATTCTTTTTTTTTTTATATAGTGTTGTCCTTATTGATAGCGTTGATTGTGTATCCAGTATGTTTTGCAGCTGAATTAAATTTAGGTAAAATATAAACTTGTGATTACTGTTGTTAATTGAAATTTTAATCATGTATTAATAAAAAATTTTAGGAAACCGTACTGTGTGGGAGTTTGGATGGGCATACGGCGTAGGATGGGGCGCTGGAATATTTTTGTTTGGTGCTGTTGTATTACTGTTATGCAACAAAGAATCTGAAGAAATCTACTATAAAGAACGTAAAGTGACTTCGTCCGCCTAGTGTGCGGCGCCCCTGCCTGACGTAGTACTTTAGTGACCTTCCTCCGTTGGTCAGACGACGGGCAGGGTGATCTTATTATTTTTATGATAAGACAGTCATTACCAAGATTTACTAACACACGTCATACTTGTCAAAATTTATCTTACATCATTAATTTTTGACAGTAAAAACTATTCTGGTGGGGGAATATTTGCTTTGCGCACATCACACTAAATAAAATTGCAAAAGATTATTTCAGTAATCATAATCAAATTAGCATTAGGTTTTTTTTTTATATATATATAGTTAGAATGATAATTTTTTTTCATGTTTTAACTTTAATAACTTGAGATTTTTGTTGATCAAGTGACGAGTTAAAATAGAATTTTATATTAACTTAATAATTATTAACATGTGATTGTGGTAGTCTGTGTTTTTATTCAAATTATCAACATTATTGTTCATGACTTATGAGTACATATACATAAATTTAATATATTTTGAAACATTTCTCATTGTTCCAGATTAGCAATGACTATTTATCATTTCTTTAATTTCTATTATTAATACAAGTTGAAAATTGTCTAATTTAAATTGTAATATAGTTATTTCAACATACTGATGATATAATGTAAAAATAATCTAATTTTGTGTAACACAAGTTCTTTTATAAAGTACTATCTGATCAAGTGTAATAAGTAATAACATGTTCATATCTAATATTATCTATTGTTAAAATATTTAAATTTAGTAGTAGCAAAAACAAATGTAAATATTATAATATTTTGTATATCATACTATGTTCTGGCTTGTGTCTTATACCACAAGCAGTAGCCAAAGAGAGTTGACCCTGCCAAAGAACAAAAAAAAAAATAAAATAAAAGATAATCTTCCTCTATTAATATTCCTATATGCATATAATTTCTCTATTTTGTTGATTGTATATAGTACCTATGTTTTCACCCTAATCTTGTTAAAGACTATCCCGTTATTTATTTACCAGTGTTTATTTTCCCGTTGATTTTTTTATACAAAGCATTTTATTAATATATTATTGTATTCTTGCCTATTATTATAATTTTAATTAAATATAAATTAGTAACACCATAGATTTTATATAAACATATGTATAACAATTATTTAATATTCATGAGAAATGATAATCTCCAACATAATATGTTATTATTTAAGTTTTTTTTATATTTTTTAACTATATATATTAAGGACCTTTGTTAAAACTACATATCTTTAAAATGAGCTGTTTTTATAGTGCTCCTAATTTATTTTACCCTTAAGATTTACAGATCAACCGTCCATCCTATTATATTTCTCCTTTTAAAAATGTATTTTTATGTTATTTGCACATTTTGTTACAATTTATTTGCTATTATACATAATTGTAGAAACAATTATTTTTGTTTTCATTTACTAAATTAGCTGTGTCAAATAATTTATTAAATAATATTTCTAGGACATATTATATCCTTTGTAATAGTGTACACTATTACATTTTTCTTTCAAATAATTGTTGTATGTATTTAAATAAATGTAACATTAACTGTAATTTTGAACTTCAAAAATTTATAATCTTACTTAAGCCTATAGGCTATAAGTTAAATGTTTACACTGTAATTTTGTTAGTGTATTGTAAAAAGAAATAAAAGGATTATTTAACATTTTGGATTTAGGTTTTAAATTAGGTTAAATTTGAATTCAATGATAAATCATTGCTTACCAAAAATGAATTTGAATGTAGACAGACGCCAGCTTATATTACTAAGTGTATATTAAAATATATTTATATTTATATTAAAGTAACTTATTTTACTATTAGTAATACAGTAGATTGAATTAATTGTTGCCAAAAACATTCCATTTGAAAATGTTATTATGTGTATAAAATATAATATTTATTAAAAGTTTCAAGTATCTATGATTAATATTTTTATATCACAACAAAATAACTAAAATTGTTATTTTTCGTTTAAATATCTTAATTTAAACTTCAGGTGTCTATGAAAAAAATAAATTGCTTGTATAGAATATTAACTTATTAACTTCTTATGAGTATTGAGTAGGCTTGCCATTAGTACCAGTTTTAACAGCATATCCTGGTCTGTCATTTAGTTTGTTCTGGTTAATAGAAACTGAGAGAAAATAATGTTTATTTTATTATTTAGAAATAAAACTGAATAATTTTATACACTGTATCATTATATGATAATCTTATATTATGTTATCTAAATGATTAAATCTAATTGGCATGGTTTTTAGGTTCATCTGTCGCTTAGCGAGTGCATTAAGTGTTACATAAAAAAAGTCACATGTTTCAACCTGGGGATTTCAAAATGTGGCAAGCCTACTTATGAGAAAAATTTATATTATATTTCAAGATTTTTGACCAGGTAAAAAAAAGTTCATCGACATAAAAAATCAAAAATGTCTAATAAATCACTTAGATTGTCGAAACATTTTGAAAAGTATTCCATGAACAAGAAATGCTTATATAAAAATGTTAATATTTCAAGTATTTATAGTTATTCATTTTTAAATTGAGTAAGTAAACAAATAATAAAAAACAAAATCAATTATATTAAAAACTGGTTTAGCGTAAAATTTCAGTTGTATTGGAAAGTACTAGGAGTTGTTAATTTTAAGTTGTGGAATAATTTGTTTTCTTCCTAATATTTTTTTGGACTAAAATTGTATTCATTTCCCTCCAAATATTAAAATAATCATAAATTTCTCTAATATTTTTTTCTTTAAATTAATATTTATTTTTTGTTGAGATATCCTATAAAACAAAAATAAAAAAATAAAAATAGAATTGTTAAAAATTCATAAACAATAATTTATGTTTAAGTTTTATTGATAAACCTAATAAAAAATTATTAAAGGAAAATGACTATAACCAAGTACCGGCTAAATCCAATAATAATTACTACTAGAAATCATCTTTAAATTTGAAAATCAAAGCATTTTATCACCCTAAACTCTAAAGGCTATAAGTAATGATACACAAATAAAAAAAAATACATCATTCATTGAAAATAAAATAAAATTTTGTTTTAATAATAATAATTTAATAAACAATTATATAGTTTACATAATTTCATAGTAAATTTGTGTAAATAATTTTTATTAACTAGATTATTAATTTATGTTTATGTTTATGGTACTGTTGGAGATCCTCTTAAAAAAAATCTTTGGTACTGTTTTTCTATTTGTCAGTTTTAATTATAAATGTTAAAATATGGAAATCTTTTATAATAAAACATCTAAATATTTTAAATTATTCCTAGGTTAAAAAATATTTCATCAAATAATTATTATTCAATTAATTATTATAATAGGTGGGTATGTAATATGGATAACTAATTCAAATTGATAAGTAAATATACACAATTGTCAATAAATAATAATTTATTTAATACTAATATAATTTTAGTACTCTTTATGATTTATAAATGACTAGTAAAATTATACATTAAAAAAGTAGATTAATAATAATTATTAAAAATCTCCTAATATACTTAATATTAAAAATACATTACGTTTATATGTAAATTATACATGTTACTAACTAACAAAGCATAATTTAAAAATAGTGTATTTATTATGAGACTATATTTTGGAACTAACATGGAGTAGAATTCAAAACAAAAAACTCAATTCTAATCAAAATACAAATCGTGGTCAAAAGCATAAATTTAAATAACAATCAAATTTTAAATTTAGTATAAGGAAATTGAATTTAAGTTTATTTTATTTTTATTACACTTTTGTTAAGCTTTAAAGTCGTGCAATTGATTATTAGTTGAATTGCTTGAACTTCTAGTGGACATTTCAACTGCGTCTTTATTTTTTACATTGGAGCTAGTCCTAGAGACGGTGCTATTGGTGGTTCTAGTAGATACATTAGATGTCTTAAAAAGTTGTAATTGTGGACAAAGCTTTTTGTTTAATAAATTTAATACACGTTTTTTACACACAAAAATTAAAAAAATCAACACCCCTTGCAAACAGTTCCCAATGTCTGTGATGTACCACAAAATTGCAGGACCATCTGAACCTAATGCCCATGATATAATTTCCATTAACCAATTAACACCCATGACGATGAATAATTTCAAGTACAACATAAATCTGAAACATAATACATTTCTAATTTCAAGTATAGTTTGTTCAACTAATTTAATGGGTATAAATTTTATTTTTATCAAATTCATCAGGTAAATTATCATAATTTTAATTGCTATTCTATAAAACTACCAATTTTATAAATAACGTCATTGTTAATAATATAGATACAATTTTTAGTATTTACCTTCGCTTTTCATGGTCCACATTCTTTTGACTTTCAGATCCTCTAAGTACTTTAGCATCCCTCATATGTTTGACAATCATTATTGCTGTGTGTATAAACATCAACAAATTACTTAACAATAGAGTAGCGATAGGACCATAAAAATATAACAGCATGGCTGAATTTGCTAAAATATAAATTTATGAATAATTAAATAACATTATATGTCTGATTATTTATTTATTTATTTTTTTAATGTTATAATTCTGTACAATTTTAATAGTCGTGTCTTAATTTGATAAAGGTATTCTCTTTACTTGTTTTTTATTTTATTTTAGTATCTGTTAAAAAAAAGTATGTATGAATTAGATAATGCTGAGTGTATCATACTCTAGATGAACTTAGTTCAAGTTTTCTTTTTTATTGTAGTAAATATTCGATTTTTTTGTTTTTATTCCATAAGAAACCGCTTTTTCGTTTTAATTTTATAATTAGTAATAACGTAATCTATTTATGTAAATGGTAATGATATCATGAGACAATTTTTAAGTTACCTTGAATTACTAATAGTAATTTACTATTCGAAAGTAAAATTTAAAATTTTGTATTTTCTTAAATTACATATAAATTGCCTATATCACACCCCTTAAAAACAGTTGTGTGGTGAGTGGTGACTGATGATTCTTTAATTCTTAAAAGTCAATGTTAAAAATGACTTTATCAAAATGTACATGAGAGCAATATTGATAATGGATATTTACTCTCTAGTTTATTATTTTAAAACATTGCATTTTGCGAGCTCTTATCAATTTTTAATGTAAATAGGTCAAATATAAAAAGAAAACGGTTATTATTATTTACAACAAAAAAAGACTAATAAAATTTATTCTTTTCAAATGTATATAAACTTAATTAAATATACTTGTCTATTTATACTATAATATATATTTACGTTAATTTTTAATCCAAACTCTAATAAGAACTAATAATTACTAATTGTAATATATATTTTATTATACACCAACTACTTACAATAACTGCATATATTTAAAGTAATTACTTTGTTAAAACTAGAAATTATTATAAAATATTAATATATAAGAAGTAATAAATAACAGTAATTTCTCAAATACTATGACTTCGATTAAAATCTTTTGTATAGAATTTAACTTTATTTAAAAACAAACAACTTTCATAAAAAATACTTACAACCAAACCAACAGCTCTTATTTCCGAATCCCGGACGAATTGCACCAGATGGTAAATATGGTAATTCCTCCATACCAAATGTAATTATTGAGATAAATGAGGTACATCCCCAAGCATAAATAGAGTAGACAATAAACTTTTTCGCCTCATGTTCTTTTAAATTTCCTCTTAATGGTCTAAATCCACTGAAAATGAAATACATAAACAAATTAAATAATTTAAAAAGTATACGTATCTATTTTACTACTTATAACCAAAACACTATTTCTTGCCGTTTATTTAAATGTCTATTCTTAATTAATATTGAATTTAATACATTATTATAATTTATAACCTTGTTTTTTTTTTTCAAAATTGGTAATACTGATTAAATTTGACAAAAAATTAAAAAGTATATTTCAGTATAAAATGTTTTTATTTTATTTTTAGTATATAAATACTTTAAATTTTAATGTTATTTTTATTACGTTAAAACTAAAATACGATTAATATTGTACATGGGTTGTCGTGTGAAAATTAACATTTTAATAAGTAGAATTGTTTATATACAACTAAATTACGTTTTTTGTTAATTTTTTTTTTTTTTTTTTTGACGATATAAGTGTATTATTTTTAGGTGTTTAGTATTGCGTAGTATTATGGAGGGAACTCTATAAAGTTAATAATATACGTACATATTTTTACCTTGTGATGGCATGTATATTCAGTATACTCTTTTATTGAAAATATTAATAATTTACAACCCTATGAGTTTTAAATTTAGATAGCATCTAACTAGTGGTGATGCAATATATTGTGTATAATAAATTGGCATCCATTTAACCAGTAGTATATTAAATACAATATTATAATGAATTCTATATTTTTATAGAATTTATTACGAATAATAGAAATTAACTATACTTTCCTCTAATATATCAAACTATAATAAAACATTTAATTTTAACTTTTTAAATATTGAAACGAATGTAAATAATGTACATCAAACCAAAAATGTATTGAATTGTTAGTAGATAATAATGTTAATATCGTTAATTTTATTTCATTACTAAAAATAAAATATTTTACCGTGATAAACCGTATCGATTTACTAAGTTTTAATTATACATTAAAATATATAAAAACTTTATTGGTAAGTTTTCAATTTAAAAATAAAAGAGCATTTTGTTTCATTTCCTAAAAACGTAGGAAATTATAGTCATAATATATTGATAGTAAATCATATATCAGTAATTATATTAAATATTATATTAAGTAATTATTATAAGACTGATATGGGTAAAGGGTAAAACTATATACTGTATCGAAATTCAAATTTCAATTAAATTACACATATTGACAGTTTATTTCGCTGTTAAAGCTTTATACTTTTGGCCACTTATCAACATTTAATGAATTAAATGATAAATAAAGTGTAGATATTTGTATATACCTAGTTAAAATAATTAAATGTTTACGATAAAGAAATTTTTTTTTCGATAAATAAAAACACGTACATCTTATATATACAATATGTAAATAATAAAATATAGGCTGACATGGTAAGTACAAGTTGTTTACGAAATACAGCGAACCGTCGACTAAATCAAACAGAGTATCGTACATTTTATCATAAATAAAATTAAAAACCAATTAATTTTTGCTCGTGTTATTTAAACAATATGTTTATAATATTATTTTACAACAAAAATATCATCAATTAACAGCATCATCATCGTGATTGTACATTTTTTTCAAGATTCGTTTTTTATTAAAAATATATATTGGCATACTAATACTCGGAGATTTTTCAACACTGACAACTATAATAATCAAAGATAGATTTTCGATTGTTTCGGCTATCTATAACTATATAGTCTATAATAGTCAAGAACTTAATATAACCAATAACCATACATGACTATCGGCTATATTTAAAATAAGAAAAGGAAAAAAAAAATAAAGTATGATAATAATAATAATAATAGACGATAGTACAGATCATATAGATAATTATAATATATAATATAGTAGCGGTGTAGACTGTAGAACAAACCTAAATAACGCAAGAATACAGACAAAGATAAGGTTATTTCTTAGCTGTTGTCTGAAGGATTGTTATATTGAAGAAATCAGTACGACCTAACACTCAATATTCAATATATAATATTTTATTTACCTGAAAGTCCACCATAGATCAAAACACATAACATTAAGCCAGAAAAAACTTGCCAAAAATGAGAATTGAACGGTATACGCTGAAACAAATAAAAACCACATTTCATTAATAGTATATTATATACTGAGTGATTCATAAAGTATTATGATTAATATATAATTCTGATTCTTAAGATTTTTAAATAAACTTAAAAACCATATTTTAAATCCATAAGATAATTTTTATTACTTAATACGTCATGTGGTAATACAAACTTCTGTTTTTAAATGAGAATCCCCTTTCCCTTACATAGTGAATATTTTATTTTTTTTTTTAAATGTTGATGCACCAATTTAAATGCGAACGAGTTATTTCCCAGTACTTACTAATGTTTATATTAAGAATAAGAATTTTTAAGAACTTTTGTATTTGTACAAAATTATAAAATATAGTTATAGAGGTGGATACTAATACCAGTAGTGCCACTTTTACGGATTACATACCATGTTGAATATTGATAAATTATCATAATCATCAAAATTTTAAAATCGTAATAGTTCACATATCTCCCAAACCCATAATAATGAACCAATAATATCCTTAGTATACAAATTTAAATTACTAACAAACTATTTATTATAATTTTAATTTTGATAGACACGTCAAAATTTTTTGGAAAATTGTCCAATAAATGATTTACAGTAAAAAAGAGGAGTTTTCATTTAAAAAAAAAAACTCCTTAAATAGTACAAAATATGTCAAGATTTTAAAATTGTAGTCTTAAAATACATATAAAAATTCTAAAAATCAGATTTTTAAAACTACGTTATTAAAATTGTGTGTGATTAAATTAAATATTATACAATTCAAACAATAATTATTATTTCATTAAATTTTGGAAATTAATTTAAAATAATTTTATTTTAAAAACGTGCCTATACCTACACATTATTATTCATTTGAGGCAATAGCATTTACTACTACACGTGTGTAGGAAGTGTACCAACATTTAATGGAAACATTTGTACGAATTTGCAACTTCTCAAGCAACCAGTTGATTGTATCAATTGGTATTATCACTAAATTTGAGTATACATATTTTATAATCATATATCAGCACGACAGCGCAGATGTATGGCCGACTGCGAGAATAAAACGAAGTGAAACAGACGAATTAATAAATTTTAGCCAAAATTAAAGTAAAATATATAATTCAATAGATTATATAATTAAAATATTGAATCGAACAAATTCGATTTTAGATTACAATTGTATGGAAAATCTTGAATTTATCGTCCAGGTTTATTTACTTTTACTATAGCTCCGAAAAAGAAACAACGTACTTTGTACAAAACAACTTCTGCTTTGCATTAATCATCAGTTATTTAGTGCCAGTATGACAACAACTCACACCTCCTAGTTTTTACATTTCAAATTAAATTTTTTAACACGATTTTGTCTCGATAATTTTTATTAAAGAGCCATTAGAATTTATATTAGATTTTTTGATTGTATTTCTATTGTTTATATGGAATTTAGTTAGTCCTAAAATAAAACATTAAATAACTCAAACACATAAATGAATATTTTATTGTTTGTTTCTAATTAATTAATGAACACATATTTGGTCTATTTTAATTTATTAACTAGAAATGTTTAGTTTTGCGTACTTCAATAATTTTATAATAACTTAAGTTCTTTCTATCAAACGTTTGAAACTAAAATTAAACATTAAAATTTTTACGACTTAGAAAATTAATTAATTATATAATATATATATATATTCGTTAAAATAAAATAATTATGTGTATTTTGAAAATAAACTGAAAATCATCTTATTGTTGTCAAACGGTTAATGATGATGTGTACCGCGTATTAGACCTTGGTGTACATGGAGCTTTAAACTATTGTTTAAAAAAAAAAAAAAACAATAATAGCCTTAACATTTTCACACCTTAATATTTAAGTTCCTGGAAAGCTACATTTTTCTGTCTAGTTTTAGTATCAACAAATACATTTTCAAACTTAGGTATTATGTTTTCAACTAAAAACTATATTTTTTATCAAGATAATATTAAAATAATGATTTTAATTAAAGTCCTACAGATTGCTTAACTAATATTTTAGATTTTATAAATTAAACTTACATTAACTGAACAAAAAAAAACTAAATAAATAAAATAAAAATACCTATACCTATAACTATTACCTACTGATAAGCGATAAATGAGCTAAAAAAATATAAGTTAATTTTTGTACGCAATAATTTATTTTAACTTAATTGTATTTTAATTAATTTTTTAAAGATTCAAAGTGTATTAATAGCTATTTTGACATTTATTCTAAAGTATCTTTTTACATAGAATAAATATATGTTAAATAAACCGTATTTATAATACTTAAAAGAGTTAAGTAAATCTATAATATAGATTATTAGCTTGGCCAGCTTATAACCTTGAACTATATATTTTCTAAAAATTATGATTTTAAAACAGATGAAAAAGTGTTGGTAAATTTTGCTTAATTAATTAATATTATAAGTGGATTTTTCAGTCATAAAAAGTCGTTTAATTCAATGTAGATACATATATTTGTCCGAGTATTATTTTATCACCATATTAGAATTATTATTACGTATTTGCGTGTTAATATAGAATAATGAATAATATTATTGTTCTTAGAACATATTATATTATAACATAATAATGGTAGTTTATTGTGTTAACCAAAAATGTGTAATAAAATATGACATATAATGTGTTGTTTAAAATTATTTTAATGAATAAATTATTTAATTTATTTACTGGTTATATTTATATCATAAATTTAAAATGTTGACATTAGTATAAAAATATATTTCAGGTATATAATTATACCAAAGTATAATTAAAATATATATATATATATATATATATATATATTTACTTACCTAAAAAAACGCACCATTCTTTAACAACGCTATTAGTAATAAATTGAACAATTATTAGACTGGTGTAGGCCACCAATAGCGTTGCTACATGACACATTAAAGACTTTCCATGCAAATTTTGTAAGTCTCTGATAAGCGCATAAACGAGGAACGTTGAAAACAAAAATGGTAGTGACAGCATCATGCCGATCGTATAAATTATACTAACACCTCCCTGTGGACTCTCCGATATTTCCGGAGAACAAACAATTGCTAAAATTTGATAATTTAAATCAGAAAATTGCTCCAAACAAAATCGATTCGGTGCAGCAATAACAGTTTTCGATTCATTCAGCAACCATCCCGCACCAGATACTAAGAAATGATCATTTTCCTCCACTGATGGAACCAATTTATATTTTTTAGCACATGCCGGTTTTCCATGGACTATATGAAACACGCTCGTCTCATATACATCAACCGTCCCGCTTGCATTCATTAATTTCGGAACCTATAATAAAAACTAAATTAATTCTCAAGTCTAAAACTTTTATTATTTTTTGACTTAATTTAAAAATTGTATGCAAGTATAAAATAAAATTAAAAGATTTTTTAATAATATAGTTGGGCGTCAATGAGTATAAACGTTGAACCATTGATGACCTATTTACCTCAATAAATTAGATATTCAACAGGATATAGTGGTAATTACGAAGAAAGATTGGATGCCACAGAAAGTAACTCTAGGTACGACCAAAAAAGCGTGATCGCGTACTTCAGGACTAGTGTTTTGTTGAACTAATCCAACTTTCAAAGCAAAAAACTTAAAAAAATATGATGAATATAGAGAACATTGGAAAGACATAGCAGTCACGGAAAAAGGCTTACATCGCCAATATTAAGTCAAAATTTTTTAAAAAAAGATAGTTCAAAATTGTATTACATTATATTTAAAAAAACATAATGTACATCCTATACTCTATAGTCTATACAAAGTACTGTATACATATACCAATAAAGTAAATAAGTAAATATAATCTTAGTTACATTTTAATTAAAGACTTAATCAGTTTATATAATATATAATATATAATAAAAATTAATTGTGTGGATTTTATAAAGGTCATAATTAATTATTTTTGTTTACAATATATTGTATAATTTAATATAAAAACTATTATTTTTATTAACAATAATAAATTTATACAGTTTAAATAAATTAAACATTTGTGTGATGAATATATTAATCAATGTTGGCGTGTTGAATAGGATTAATAATATAGAATTAATCTTGAAAAAATGTATATTATGAATGAACATAAAACTATATGTATTAAGTACTTACACATAAAATCTAGCAGAACTAATTGTACACAAGTATTAGCTGATATTTATTTTTATTTAAAGTTGGTATATTATTAAACATTATTCATCAATTCAGCATCTCATTATTGTCTATTTTTACTACCTACGTTAAATTGTTTTTTTTTATTTATCATAAATAACTAAAAAAATGAATTTTCGTTAATCTCTTATAACAAAGTGTTCTTATCGCTTCCATAGCTAGTCGTAAACTCGTAACTATATAAAAAAAATAAATTTGCATATATATGATTATTTTAGACTATACTTATAAAATAATGAGTTATAACTGAGGATGTATATAATTATATAATTACGTTTTAAGCGTAGGTCATAGGTATTAATGTATCATGAACAAAATTATTCAATGTTTATTACTTTTGAAGTCCAGTAAAATATTATGGTAATTCAGTAATTATGAATCTGTGGTCCAAAATGAAATGTAAATTAACTATGTTATCCATTAAAGAATTATATCTAACCAAATTTTGGGTCGATGAACCTCTAAGATGTGTTTATTATTACGATACACATAAAAACCAGACATTTTTGAAGAAAAAGTTATTAGAAAACTAATAGATTAAGTTTATATTTTGATAAAGTTTAGCTTCTTGATTAGGGATTATCACTCATATTAATTGTATACATGTACCTATACAATAGTAGAATATTTATAAATACTCAACTAGGTATTTCAGTACTTGTATGTTATTTTAGAACATAAACATAAACCAAGGACAAAATAATACACAATTATTGAATATTTAGCTTAAACATTTATTTAGGTATTGTTTTTAATTTTTAAAAATTGAATTAGATACGCAATTGTCATATAATATATTCAACTATGATAATTAATATAATTTCTGAGCTAAACCAATGATGTTGTTTATTATGATTTATGAATATCAACGTACTGATGTGTGAACTGTGAAGTATTATATAGATACGGAAAACACATTTTAATGTGTCTCGGAACCTTCCATGAAATATACAAGTATGCCTATGGCCCATTGGTCAGTAGTTAAAAATGTATTGAAACTATTTAATGCATTTGCACCGTATACTTGTAGACACGTTATAATATTATCTTTTAGTTTTCACATATTGCATAATATTAAGTTTACGTAATAGAAATCGTTGGGCTATGTGATACTACACCTACGTAAAATCTTCAACAGAGACATCAAAACAGATAATTACAAACCATGGAAACATAGTTATTATTACGAATAGCTTACGCCTTACACAGTTACGCGAAAATATGATAATTTATAATATCGTAGGACAGAATAGTTGTCGTAAATAAAATGGTTTAATTCAATTTTTATCGCACAAACAAAAAGCACCGGGCAACATTGAACACATTATAACCAGCCGGCCGGCCGGACTTATGATAATATGCATTTGTAATTTATATTTTATATCAGTTTCAGTGTACATGTATTACGTATGTATTGTTATTTGTGGGAGATTCTGGCATTAACAAAATAAATCGATTTTTGTAATATTTTAATCCATGAGGAGGTCTAGACTGTTATAAACAATGATATAACATATATAATATTTACTTCGACGAAATATCAATGTGGGAAAACACGCTATTAATCAGAACGTGCAAAATGTAGAAAGCCACGACCAAACTAGTTTCGATGACATTCGAACAGCGCGATGTGCAGTAATGTAAATTGTAATAAATAATCATACATGATAAATTATAATATTGTATTAATGTTATGATGTTATAAACAAAATAAATAGTCAATGGAATAACAGCAGTTATTCTTTTAAAAGTTTACAACACAAAACCGAGAATTGTGTAATGGGTGCTGCCTGCCAATTCGTGATGCTTCTTTCTATTGGATGTTTTCTATGCCAGGAATCATTCGATTTTCAGTCTTAACAGGAAATAATCAATATCGTTCGGGAAAATTTTATTTTTTCGAGTCACATGAAAATAGAAAGGAACCTATGTTTTATTATTATAACAGTCCGTGTGTTTGGAAAGCGGTCTACAAAAACACAAATTTGAATGGACGGTTTGCAGTCTGTTGTGCATATATGGGATAGTAAAGTCCAGGTATAGACGATTTAGTCTTGGCCCAGCACTGAGGTCTGAGGCGGATGATCTAAATTTGATCGATAAAACAAGATTTTGATACAACTATTCACTATTTACTTAAGATTAATAGTGTAATATTATAGGATTGCGCAGTTGTCTACTACATCAACACATCGCCATCAGTTCTATTATAGAATAATAAACGTTTTTGTTCTTACAACTTGGAACGGAGACGATAGCGTTGCATAGGAGTTAGGATCACAACTAACGTTTTACAAATGGCGTAACTAGGTAAATAACTAGAGGGGGGAAATAATTTATCTTTTAAATTGAAACTATAATCTAATAGTGTTGTTTTACATAAGTCTTGAAGCTCAACTAATGGGTAAAAAACAAATCGTAAGTACCCGTTATAGTAAAATATAATAAGTAGAGTTCATACAAAAACATGCTACAATTTGTTTCTAAAATAATATGATGATAATCTTGAAATCAAAGTTTATAAAATAAAAATATGGGTAATTTTTTTTTTTGTTAGTTAATTTTGTAACTTGGGTAATGTGAGGTCATCATATTATTATACAACAGGAGAAACAAGAAATAAAATATTTTATCTTATAAAATATGTATTGCATCGTTCCTTTATCTTAGAAGATTTAAAAATTTTTACTATTGGCTTATCTATGCGATTGATGGGGGGGGGATGATATATTTTCCCCCACTAACATTTTAGGGGGTCAAGTGATGCCTTCTACAGTATTACGCCGCTACGTTTTATGGAAATTATTCAATAATGACTCGCACAACAACAAAGAACTTAAGATATTCCGGAAATGCCTGCCCAGTATACGGTCAAAAAATAAGAAAACTCATTTGGTCGTGTTGCATAAAACAGTCATTAGGGTCTTAAACTCTTAATCAATCACGGTGCCCCTACCTCGAACTTGGCGACATGGTCCGACTCGTTCAGTGGCTTGCATTTCGAATTCACGTACGCAGCGTTCGGCGCGCAGCACTTGCGGACACACGGTCCTATTTCGCACGTGCACAGGACGAAACCGACGCCCGGAATCGTACGGTACGCGGCCGGCGGATACGGTTTTTCCGGTTGCCCAGCCCACAGTACGTCGTTCACCTGGTAAGCGTTGTCGGGTGCCGGTTGCGAAACGTTCATCGGACACGGATTGTCAGCAAAGGCCGCGGTCCGCAGCAAAAGCAGCGTCGGCAGCCACGCGAACGGCGGACGGCCCATCTCGCGCGAGTGTGTGCCGCCGACGATTTTTACAACGTCGTCGGCGGTGTAAACGGAAAAGAAAACGAAAACGGTAAACAATACAATTTAAACATAGAACGGTTTTTTTTACTGCACACACGTGTCGGGTCTATCGGCCGTGACGCGTGCGATACGACTGCAGTACTGCAATCTGCAGTGTACGTCTCCGTGCCTGTTGAGCGTTCACCGAGACTGCGGGCCGCAACCGAGGACGAAAACTGTCGGGTGTGTGTGTGTGTTTGTGTGTAATGTGCGCAATACGTATTGCTGCTACGATAGCCATTAGCAACACAAAACGTTTCGTTTGTGTAGTACCTACCTAATGATAATAATATTATATTATAGCGAAATAATAATAATATCGTCTTCGGGCTCCACGTATAGAACAACGATATCGTAATAATATTTGTTCTCTAATATTTTTATTATCAGCAAGTGTTGAATTCAAACAATTTTCTTTATGTTTTTGTTTTTAAGTGGGCTCGCTTTATTTTTTTTTTTAATTTGTCATACATTTTAATAAAATAAATTGTACAATCACAATTCAATATTCATTCAGTGCATTCGAAATTGATACACTGAGCACATATTATTTATTTTATACAAATAAAAAAGGTGATAATTTATTTTTTATTTTTTAAATCAAGCTTCGCATACAAATTGATTACGCCTTTTTGATGAACTCCCGAGGTGAGTCTTTTTCGCCTTCAATACGTCTTATTTTCATACAATATCCTACAATATGTCTCGTATTCTTAATTTTGGTAACTATAGTGGGTGCACATTATTGAAAGTTGTAACATCGATAAAAATGAATTATATTTTATTGAACACGATCAGAAAAATTTTAAGCAATTCGATGTAAGATGTGTAAGTGATTCATTGCTTAATAATAATAAAAGATAACAAAATCTTGATGAGTATTGTATATTCAATAAAAACGTTTTGTTGACAGTTGTATTTTACGGGGAAGGGGTGAATGAAATTTAAGGGTGGCATTCGCTCTTCCGGGTATCCCTGGATTCAACAATATCCATTATATTTTAAGTATCACTACTTCAGATTAAAAGTTTCCTTTGAAACTCCTCCTAGGAAATGATTATAATGCTACGTAGTTTTATTTTAATAATATTAAACAAATTTTTTTTTTTAGAAATTGAGAAGTCTCATACATCACAATAAGTATAACCTTCACAAAATCATATTTTTAATTATACTACGTATATTGTAAAAAAACTACATTTATTATAAGAATGAAAAATTATCAGCAAACAATACTACAGTTAACAATTCAATTTAATAATATCTGTTTTATTTTGTAATACAATACGAAGTTTTTCTGACTTTATTTTATGTACATTTAATTTATGAATTATGAATAGCGTACCTACCTATTTTTATTTTAACAATTTTGATTGAATTGAACTTGTATTAAATGTTTTATCATGTAGACATTGTAGACGTATAATGTTATGAATTATGATTACCCTGTGACATGTTAAGTTCTTTAGTTAAGCTTAAATTTCTTGTGTACAGAGAGAGGTAGAGAACATACTTTTTTTTTGTTTATCTAAATTCCAAGTCCATTGACATCTTGGTTTTCTTCGCTAAAGTTTAAATTAATTTTTAAATATTTCAATAACAGTCCTTTAAAATATAACAACACGTCAAAAAACAGTCTTATAGGGAATTTATCGAGTGCATTCCAAAATGATCTTTGTATAATGTTTCAAATACGTTCGGAAAAGGTGTCATTTGACTCATTCGAGTGCATTTTGAGAAAAAAAAGGTTATACTTTAGCGTAGTCCAATTGCGCGTTCCAGTTCATTTAAAGTTACCCAGGGTGCACTACGAGGAGGTAAATTGGCTTATACCCCAAAAATATTTGGTTATTATTATTTTTTAAATTATTTTGTCTTACACCCAATTTCAAGGGCGTCTTTTGGGGGAATCAGGGTATGCGATTGCACCCTTTAGCCTTTACTTTTAAAATAGTACCAAATACTGAAAGAAGTGAAAGTAGATACCTATTTATATAATAATATAAAGTCAACATTTTCACAAATGCGTGTTGGCCTTATTTAATAATAATACATCAAATAAAAAAACCAATCAAATAACATAACAAGACATTTATTTGTGTAAATCAATACTATTTTCAATAACTATCCTAATATATTTACTTGATTTTTATTTTAACTTATACGCGCAATCATAAGTTCGGACATTACAATTTATACATTTTTTTTGCGCAGCAAAACATGAAACGAAAAAATTGTTTTGTCCTTTTCTACAACAAACGATGTTTTTTAAGTTCGACCGTTGCTATCGTGGGCTCTGTTCCAGCACTGCATCTGGTTATTTCAGGATCTAAACAAGTGTACACACAAGCCAGTGTTGTTCCGTTTTCAATCTCAGCCAAAACTTCCAACAGAATGCACTCAAATTCGGTTGTTTCGGTTGCATCAAGCACCATATGAATGTTCGGCATTGAACTCCATAATTTTCTTGATAGACCGATGAAGTCGCTTATTGTCACGTTCGGTAACAAACCTGCCATATCGACGACGAAGACGATCGTATCTTTAATGCATCATCTGCACCAGATGTCACTGCAATATTAGGCATTAATCTATATTGCCTTATGATCGACTCGGAAAAATTGCAGCATTCTTTTTCGGACTGACCATTTGCAAGTGATTTGGCTGAAACCAACAGAATCACCGAGCAGGAAGCAACGGATAGCGATCGGATTTCGACATCGGACATAATTTATTCTGTATGATCTTATAGTATTGTATACGTTAATATATTTTTACAATAAACGTATGCTTAATATTTTTTGAACATATGTTATTCGATGTAGGTAGGTTTATTTATAATAACAAAATATGTCACAGAAACGAATATTATGTATTACAACACTATACAGTATAAATATATAGTTGTTAATAATAGCATTATATGTTAGTTTTTGTATAGAAAATACATTTTAATTGAAATAATAAAAAATAATGATGCAATATACTTCTAAAATAGTGCCAATTGGCCTGCGCCCTGCTGAAATAATATTCAAAATTAAATCTTCTTAAATGGTATTTTAATTTGAATTTATACTGTCAATTATTATGAATGTTTATTATTTATTATATTTTAGTTTTTAAATTGATTTTTCCCATTTTTATTGATGCAATAATTTGGTACATGCGATGTTTGGAAATAATTGAAATCTGAATTTTGCCCATATACGTATATCTTTTTTCATATGGCCTAGTGAAATTTCAAAATGGCCTGTTTGAAACTTAGTACATCCAAAAAAAAACCTTAAATGACACCTCTGCCCATTTTTAAAATGTTGGGTGAGTGTCATAATATTTCATAGTGTTTATGATTTATTATTTATTGATGTTTAGTTGATTTTTCAATGCCATGATTTTCAAATTATCAAATTTAGAAATTTGTCCAGTTTGGATTTTTTTTTGATTTTATCTTCCATGAATTAAATAATTTTTTTTATTGACCGATCTAACTTTTTTAGATGTATGTATGATTAAGTTTGAATTAAATTTCTTTTTGATGTTTCTAAGAAAGAATATATGCCCAGAGGAGGTGTATAAAAATACAAATTAAATTCTAAGTGGAAGCTTTCATAGGTACGTATTTGTTGTTTGTTCACTACTACTGCTCATATATGCCCATGTGTAATTAAAGAGGTAGGTAAGTCTAGTTGTGGATCAATATAGTTTTAAGTTTCATTATAGTATATTATCAGCGATAAAATTAGGACGCATTTGGGATATACCGAAATCATTAGCGATATTATCGCGAACACAATTGGGCTAATAAAAATATAAGATATAGTTAACGGGGCGCACCCGAACAACGCTGTTTTGTAATATTATACGATCTTCATTATAAAAGTTTTCATTAAGTATGGAGAATAAATTCTCAATCTGTTTTTAACTCATTTATCTATATATACAATAAATATCGATACTTAGTGATATACGTTTCTGTGTTATCGAATGGAATGTTGGTTGTTACTAAAATATAAAACGTTTTTAGAGAATGTATACCTTGGAATCTACAATATATTTTCAGCCGAGTGTCTGGTGCATTATCATGAGTCATAATGTAGTAACGAAATCATATTTCTCGCCGAGAATCTTGATTGGCCAATGGACCGCTTCAAGTTTTATTATTAAGTTGATGTGAATCGACCGTGTCCTGTTAAATGGCGTATTCATAGGAATTGTACTTCCCTCGCTTTGTCACACAATTCTCGTTAGGTATACCTAAATATAAAATAAAGATCAAACGATCAGTACACAGAGGTCGATGTCAACGACTTTTTTTTTAAATTTTGTTTATTTAATTTTACATATATACAAAATTATGTATTATATATATAAAATAATATATTTAATGTACCTATAACATAATTACTACAATAAACTTCGTTAGTAAGTAATAATTTCAAAAAAATTAAATTAAAAGATAAGTGAACTCCGAAATATTTATTTGACAAGGTTGCAATGCTAACATAATTTCCTTTAACTATATATTTTACGAGCTATTAAGTATCGCAATTATATTTGATATCTTCTCTATGACATTTATATATTTATGAATAGGTATAGTAGGTACTAATGGACAATGGTATTAACAGATTTAATTTGTAATTTACGAACATTCTTGTTAAAGTTATTGGTTAATTAATTTATTATTGTCGCTTTGAATAATGCACAACACGTACTCATGTCATAGTATATTATTTTCGTTACCTAAGTACTTGATTTAGTTATTTACCCATATTTATCGCGAAGTGTGAATGATAATATTTTAAAAGTATGAACTCAGTCAAAGCTGGTAGTGTTAGAGATATGTATTATTGGCGAAACAAAAGTAGGTAACAAGCCAAAAGACCTGTTTTTTTTTTATTTGTGCAAAAATTAGATCGTATTTTTAATTTTCTTATCCACTAATTATCTATGTGTTATATTCGTATACCCATGTTCTATATACTTTAATTCCATTTTCAAGCAATTTTAGACACACTGAAGCTACTATGTTTTCTTTATTAAACAAAGTAATATTTTCCAATCAACTGTTTTGTTCGATTTATGAAATGGAAAGCCAACAAATAAATTCTATTTCGCTAAATCTCTTTAGTGGATCAGTTATCATTTTAGGTTATTTTTAATGTTTTTTAAGGTCATAAATTTCCGAGCCCTAATTATCAATAATTTCATTTTGATTTCTGCATTACTAAATATTACGTGTTTCATTATTTAAACACAAATTATAACTTATTATGTTTTGAACATCATTACGTTATTTACATTAAATATTAAATAACGAATTAAACAAAGTTTAAATCACACAAGAGGTGTCAATTTTAACGGGTAACGAAGTGCATGGGAACAACTAGTCAATTATAAGCAGGAGATTATAATATTCCTTCAATACGTAACCTAACGTATATAAAAATTAAAAAGTATCCACCAAAAATGTATACGTTAATAATATGTGATCTATATGTTGTACACATAAATTATATTTTACAAAAACTATGACTCAATAGTGAATCGCAATCAAAATAAGATTTTTTTGATGTGTCACATCAATACATCATATTATTATATATGACGCATCGTAAAAAACTGCGAGTCGAATGTAACTTGTAAGTATCCATATTGTTTATAAATATGTGTTTTATGGCAATTATATTTAATTAAAAAAAAAAAAAAAATATAAAAACACCAGTTGTCTATGAACTGATCATCAATCTGAATATTATAAATACACCAAATAATCTACAAGTATAAAACTATAAACTTTAAGAATAGCTTAAAAAAGTAGTATAAGAAAATAAAATATTTTTAAAGTATCTTATCCTTTTTTTGGGGCATATTGGATTTTAAATCAGAATAGATTATTAGTTTATATGTATTTATATAGCGCCATATTTGAAATCAGTTGTCCATTTTATTATTCCAAGTTTATATTAAAATTATCGTTTTATTTTTTACAGTCATGAAATCAAAATAATTTTTAATTTATAAAGAAATTTGAAATTGAAATAAATTTAAGTACTTTTATAATATTGTTATTCTTCTGCATATTATTATATATTTATTTTTATATTCATAAAACCTCATATTATACATTTAAGAAAATCAGCAAAACACTTATTATTATTAAGTTTAAACACTAGTATTTATTATCAATGGACAATGATACTAGGTAGTAGGTAATACTGTAATAGCCAATTGGTTAAATAGATCAATGTGTAATATGTATATAGACTGTCGTTTTAGCAATGGGTAACGATATTGATATATCGATTTATAATTATTTAATATATCACGATATCGTATTAATTAAATTTATATTATTGCTTTTATGTATTTTTAATTTTTTGAAATTTGATTACGTTGTATGAAAACTGAAATTGAACACAAATCGTAAAATATTCGCTTGGCATTATTATTTAATTTATACTAATGCGGGCATATTAGACTACCCGTGGACTTGCACCGCACGTGTTAACTTATGCATGTTTTATGATAAATTATTGTTAGTAACAATTTGTTATTATTTTTGTTTTCTAAAATATTGGTTTTTAAATTTAACTTACACGTTTGAAGAGCCATGAAAAGGGTCACCTATACTTATACTATATTATATTTAATTTATTCATTTTTTTTTTATTATTAAAAGTTAATATTATATATTTTTGATACGAGTATACGATCTCGATATCACAGGAACTACGATATTGCGATACGATATCGGTAAATTTTGTTCAATATCGATATTTGAAATTATATTGTTGCCCGTCACTATATTAATTTTGCATCATTTATCTATAATAAATAATGTTATATTAGTGTGCTAAGATCACTCTAAAAAAAAAAAAATATATATATTAAATAAGTATTGAATATATGAAATGATATATACTATATAGACAGTTATTTCATGATACTTAATTTTATAGTTGGTTTTATAGTTCTACTGATTTTTTTTTTAATTTTAAAACAATAGATAACCTTTTTATTTTTTAGAATATATATTTCTTGTTTTTAATTAATACTTCGGGTGTATTACAGTAGGTTGAATTGAAATGACGTCAATAATCAGTTACGATTTGACCATGGATTTAATATGTGAAGGATATACAAAATCCATTATATTACATTTGTTCATATATATTTACCAACATATTGAATATACATGCACGATGCGGTTTTTTAGAAATGTGTTGAAGAAGAAAGGAATGTAAAACAACCTACAGGGCTTTGAATTAATCAGTTTTTTTACAAATTATGAATAATAGCAATTTCGTAATAACTGTATATAGTAATATTATAATTATAATTATTATAAATAATAAAAACAAAAATAAAGTAATTAACAACGTACAATATAAATATTATAATTTCTAATATATGCCTAGGGTAAGTGCCAAGTGGTCATCTAAATTATATTACTAGAATAAAAATATATTTGATTAATAATTTCTGATGATTTTCAATATGCAAGCAGATGTTATGTTATAAGATATTATAGTATTATTATTATATTACGTTATTATTTATTGTCATGGGTATTAAGAAAGTAAACATTTCTTTTATTTACAACCCGAGATGAAGTTCATACAACATATTACTTGAGGTGCAGATTTTTTATTAATAAATAATAATCAAAACTTACAGAATATAGATTATATGCAAATAATGACTATAAATTAAAAAAAATAATAACTGCCATAAAATGGAATAGTATTTATTTGATTTATATATTTGTGTAGGTAACTAAGAGACAATTTTTTCTTCACACACGGGGTGGGTTGTCTAACATGCGTAAATCCAGGATCTGTAGGACGTTTCGGCATGGGCGATTCGGCGAAAATTAATAGTAAAAAAAATTGTAATATAATGTAAAATTGTATTTTATAATGAAATAAATATCATATTCATTTTAATTCATAAATAAATAAACCAAAATAATTATTATTATTTATATAGACTTATAGTTAATGTATACGCTATCGATGTCTTAGCTATAGCAGTTGGTTTGACAACTCGCACCGTATAATGGGTTAGAAAAATACAAAGATTATATATTCACAAAAGAGTCAATAAATAGGGTGACCTATAAATTATAATATAAATAATACCAAACACCGGTTTATAAATAATAATAATAAAAGTATAATATATTTTAACTATCAATCGATATTAGCCATTAGGTATATATATATAAATGTGATGTGATTATCAAGAAGTTCTTTTAATAGCATAAACAAGTCGCTTGTAAATAATAATAATAATAATAATAATATAAAAAATTTTCGACCCCAGTAATAAGCTAAAAATTATAAAATTATCTAACTGGTCTACAGTCAGATCAACCATAAATTTTCGACTATCATAACCATTTTATTGTGTAGTAGTAATAACAATAATTTATAGTAAAATAAAATATATTATAGATAATATTTCTATGCCACTCTTTGCACAGTGAGACAAAGCTGTATATTATAAATATAAGTTCAATGCTACGAGTATATAGCCGAATTGATTACGCGCTGAAAAGTACCTTAATGTATTGCCGAAACGTCCCATTCTCGTAAGTCCAAGTGAATCGTTATCATTTATTGAAAAAATCAACAACAATACATTTTAAATATACAAATAATAGCCCTTCAGAGTAGGCGCGGAAGGGACAATAAAAACTTATCTCTACTCTAGCCTATCCTCTCAGCCAACAGCTGAGGCCATCGCAACCGACGCGACCGCCCGCTTACGTATCGTCATCACGGATCTCAGAAGCCTAAACGGAGCGACACCCTGTCGAAACTGCCTGTCGCGCTCAGACGCCTCATTGGCTGACATCACAGCCCTCGTGTCTCCCAGTTAGCCGGACTCTCCAACATTTTGAAAACCAGTCCACTGTCACGCTGAATTAGATTAGAATCGGTAAAAATATGTATACACCTGACATCATGCAGAAAGGTTTTGGCTCCACCCCGCGCTGAAACGTATTAGAATCGGGAAATACGCGCCCTGGTAGAAAGATCTGATCGCGTCGACGAGACGCTCTCGTTCGTGGTGATCGTCGTCAATTTCCTTGCTACTCGTAAAGCAGCCGCAACGTGTAGTCCATGCACCGGCCGCTCCGGAAGCCTAACTAATTGCCTTTCGGACAGTTTGACTCCAGTGGCGATCATGTGGCTGTTCATCTGGACTACGTACAAGAACTCAAAGATCTTGCCGACGTCGTCGAGGAGACACAGCAGACCGTAAGAAGACCGCACCCCCTCCGACCTTCCTGGTTTGGCGAGAAGCGCTAACCGAGCGCGCTTCCACCGGCCAGGGAAGACGCCCTCCTGGCAGGGGTTAAACACCTCAACCAGATGCCCAGGACGCATTGCATGCATGATGCCCTAAGCTTGGAATACCACTTGGGTCCAACGCGCTGCAGCGGCTCCTAAAGCGGCTGACTGCGGTGGTCATCTTCTCCAGAGAGAACTCTGTCACGTTTTCAAACTGGACTCCTGCAAGGTCAGCAGGCTCCCCGTCTCTGTCCTCTTGGGCGAAGAGGACAGCGGCGATGTCGCGTACCATCTGCGGTTCTATCGCCATGGATCCACGGAGCTTCTTTATGACGACCTTGCAGAAGGGTTTCTCCCAGGGTTCGTCATCAACGGTCTTCACCAACTCTGCCTAGCACTTCGCTTTCACATTGTGAATGCGGTGCTTCAACTCTTTTTGAGCCTCCAGGTAGGCTCGCTCAGCGTCGGCCGCGGACTTGTCACCGCCGTGAACGCGTCCGAAACGCCTGATCCACAGCCGTTTCCGTCGCACGCATTCGGCAAGCGCGATCGCAACACTGCTGTTCCACCAGTTAACTGGTGGTCCCCCTGAGAATGTGGGTTCCTTCGGGGGTGAGCCATGTCGCAGGCCGTCGTCACGCTGCCGACTAACCTCTCGGCTAAGGCTTCGGCGTTTTCGGAACCAGCTGCCAGCTGGAGCCTCGAAGGCTGAGTCATTCCCGCCCATTCCACGGTGAGATTAGGTTAGGTGGCGAGGAAGTTTGCGTTCATCCAGCATCCAGGAAGTGCGCCAACCCGGATGTCACCGAACAACTTTCAACGCCGCCGAGAGATTACCGGGCGTGTCCGAGAGCGTGCGTCTAGTGCTATACGAGAAACACAAGTGATGATGGATACTCATGTTCTTTATATACCTAACCTATACGGGGGCAAAGGTCACATCGATGCACGACCCATCACCCTCCCGAAGAATTTCGACTCTCACCCCGAGTTCAGGACGACCAGACCCAACGAGTCGGCGAACGCAGTAAGGTCGTGACCGCGGCCTTCTGTGAGGCGGTCCCCCAACGATGACGTCGACTCCAACGTTGCAGTGACTCTTCACGGAAGATTCGAGACGACCCAGGAACTCTTGAAACTCAGCGGTGTACATGGCGAGGAAAACGTAACAGCTGAAGACGTTAGCCCCCCCCCCCCAAAAAAAAAAAAAAAAATTATCATTTAGTTATAGTCAAGTATTAAATTTACATTAAGTCATAAATTTTTTTATTATATTGCAAAAAATAAAGTTTTAAAAGTCCGTATACCTATAAATAATGTCTATAGACGATATCTGATTAATCTATTCATTTGGTCAAGAATATTCTTAGTACCTAGAATCATAGAAATAATTTTAGAATATCAATATGCAGAATTTTATATAAATAAAATATAATATAATATACAAAAATTAATATTCTAGATTAGTTTGAATAAATAGCTGTATAATTATGATTTAAGTTGATTTTAAAAAATTTTGAATTATCAATCTATAAATAATGCATAAAAATCAATAATTTATTGTCATTCAATATACGTTTGAACGAAAATTATATTGAACTAATAAAACTGAAATTAAAATCGTTTACATATTTTTGAAAAAAAAAATACTGATGCAATGGTTTAATATCAACAATATTTATATGTAGGTGTATTATTATAATAATAATATATTATACAATGTTGCCACAAAATGTCATTAATTTGAATAATCAATTGTAATTTTATTTTGAAATCTAGGTAGGCATTTCTCCAATAGTTAAAAATAATAAATTATATTACATTCGCGGACTTATACCTGGATGAGAGTCACCTCATTCTCACTCAGACTTGGACCACCTTGAAGTTGTCACTGACTATTGCAATTGTCATTAAAAGAATGAATAAATTACGTAACTTCGTAGTATCCACGAAGGTTATAGTGGGGAGGTTGTTACCAATAATTTAAGTATTCGATCGACGCATTCGATTAACGATAACTATAGCGACATCTATCGTTGTCATGTTGAACTTTTTAACTTGCTTGCGAGTATAAAACTTTCAGACAGCCATTTATAATTATTTAACAATACACAATGCAGGTGCCAAATAGTATTGTATTTGTGTAGTTAAGTAGGTAACCCCTAACCAGCGGGCTGAGGTTAATGTATTTAATTAAAAAAAGTAATTAATATAAGTCAGAGACCGATGAAACAAATGTGCTGGACCATAAAGTTGTTATTATTAAAAAACACCACCGCTATAATGGTACTTAACGGGTATATGTCTTTTTCCAGTCGTTGTGAGACACTGCAAGACAGGATTAAGGATTAAAGAGTGTGTGTATGGGTTCCACAGTGGTTATATAATATGTATGACTGTTTAAGCAACGATCTGAACACGTTCAATCGTGTTTGATTTTCTATTTGTTTTAAAATAGGTATAGGTCGAACTATAAAAGTATTTATTAGGTACCTAGGTACTTTAATATAGAAATTTTGATAGAAATCTCCTACAGAATAATCAATGAATACTATCATGTAGGTTATAACGATTGTAGGCATGCGATTTATTTTAAATTGAATATCAAATGTTTAAAAGGTTTCTACGGGAGATTAAATTATTACATTCATAATAATTATCATATAAATACATGTTAACCACACTCAATAGTAATGATGTAATGTTAATAGCATTTATCAAATCTACACATATATATGTGCTAGGTACAGCTATAAGCAAGCCATGGAAATGATAGTAAATATTATACTGAAATTTTGGTTTCCGTTTACCTTCAATACTTATTGGAAAATCGTAAGAAGGTGACGGTATATATGCATTTTTCAAGCAAGCAGTTATTTCAGAGATATTTAAAGATCTACTAACTCCAAAAGAAGCAATATCGTGCAAAACATGAGTTGTAGTTGAGGCAGAACCATGCAATTCTTTATTCTAAAATATTAACACAAATATATATTTTTTGTTTTCTATACAATAAAATGTATATTGACATATTGTAATCATAATATACTAACATCTTCTTGACAATTTTTTAAATTATCTGTAGTCACTACGTCTACATTACCAATCATTGAGGACTAAACATGAATCAAATAAAATAGTAAGAATTATTGTGTCATTAAAATGTGCAACTTTTTTTTCTTCGTATTGAAAATAGAATATAACATAACATAGTTCTCTATTCAAACATACTTGTTGTTATTTAATTTATAGTTTTGAATATAAAAAAAAAAATTAAGTGCTTACTGAATTATTAAATAATTTACACTAAGACAAACTCGTAAAATACATACATTTATATATAATTATAACAATTGTAGGGCTAATTACAATTTTATTAGGTATACGATGTACAGATTGTATAAATCCTTTTTATTTAATTTTATTTGGAGCAAATTACAAACTTAAAAAGTGGTGCTAATCATCAAAATACATTTTAAGATGTAGTGCAAATGACACATTTTATAATTTTTTTTTTATTGGTTGGTTGTTTTTGGCGCAAATTACACAAGCATTTACAGTTTGACTTGGAGTAATATATGACTTCATATCTAAAGAGTCCAAGGTATTATTTCTATATATTAGTTACTACTTAAATAATAGCGTGTGCCAATTGTTTAAATAAATATTATAGGTGAACAGGCAAAAGCACACATTAAAATACTGAGTGATATTTTGTTGAAAACCATTTTATCGTAGTAATCGGATGGTAAATTAAATGTATCACCAATATCATGTTGAATCTAATAAAATAAACCGTAAACGAATAAGTATCATACGAACATGTGAAAAGTGTGACTTAGTTTTAGCAAGTAAGGTACAAATATTTTTCGATTAATTGTAGAGCATAATAAATATTTTAATTTTCCTCAAAGCCATATTTTTTTTAAAGTTTAAACAGCATAATATGATTATTACTTAAAACAACAATGCTAACACATTCATTTTAAAATTATATAAATATTGGTTTATCTTAATAGGAATGAATGCAAAAACACCAAAGGACTAGACACAAGTTATTTCATGACGTTATATCTAAGGTATTACAGGTGTATTGCAGTTGTTTTTTTCTACTAAAGAATAAAAAATTTAATCATAATTTATGGAATTATTTATTTGTTACATTGCAATAACGACACATTTCTATCAAGTTTTTGGTGTACCAATATCGTATTGTTATTGAAATTTTAATTAGTGGACAAGCCGCTTGAGAAACATGACTATTCGCACAAAAAAGGTATGTAAAGAACGACCTTTCGCATTCACCTCATCGCATTACAGATAAACTGGTTTTATAGACTTACTAAAATTCAATTTGGAAAATTTATAATTGCAAATTTTATTAGGCGATTTTACCTTAAGTTAATTAATTGAATTCTCAAAATAGGAAAAACAGCTAACTCTTGCAACGCACTTTTACTATTTAACATACCCACACTTTTTATCATTATTGAAGTGGATAATAAAATTATGATTAATTTTATAAACCATATATATGTTATCTATAGAATTGTTTTGTTTCTCATTAATCCTTGGATCATCCTTACAAATCCGACGTATACTGTAGGCTATAAATTACAAATCATAACATTTAACCTGCCAATTTTGATCAGCATAACGTTGTAAATCTAAAACGATAACATTTTTGTAATGATTCACTTGTTGACAATTGAATCGCTTATAAAAATCATTGGCTGGTGCGCCGTATATCTTATAATATTATCCATGTTAACTGCGCTTATAAATACATTAACAAATACATAACTCGTTAACTCAGTGTTATAAATTATAATAATTTATGCAAATCTAATCTATTGTCTTAAAAATATTTCACCAAATGAATAAAAGGTTTGTTCAAATGCGTGAGTGCATCCCCGGAGAGCGGCTTTACACCCTACTAGTGATCATATCGCTTTTGAGTCTTCAGATTTGAAATCAGATGTGTCATAAGTGATTAAGAAAAAAATGTTTGGTATTTTAGTACAATATCTTAAATTTAGTTTTAGTTGTTATTTTATAAAATTAAAATTTCTTGTATTACTTGTAATTATTTGTTTACAGATTATTTCAGGGTATAATAGTTATAATTATACTATTAAATCTGATATAAATCAAAAAAAATATTTTATGAAGATTATCGTTACTCTGGTATATTTTGTGGTAATCTACTGTTAGTATAAGATTAATCAACTTTACTTTTTTATGATTTATACTGATTTAAAGTTATTTTTTAATCATTTCAGCTCAATCAATTATATTATGTGAAGAAACTGAAGTAAAAAAAGATTCGGAAAGTCAAAAAAAATATTATAATGTTACTGTTGAGGCAGATAGTATTAGAACTAAAGTATTTGTTTCAGTTTTTGTTAAAAGTTCTACGAGTAAGAAACGTAGTTGGTTTTCTTGCTGGAGAAATTCAAGTGAAGAAAGTAGGTTTAATGTACATACTGGAAGTGTTAAATTTAAATAATTATGAGCATTGTATTCAAAAATTGATTCTTAGGAAAATAGATGGGTATATCAGCATACAGAATATAACTAAAAATATATGCATATATATTTGTACATATAAAGATTATAAAAAATTTTTAAGGATTTATCATCATTTTATTTTAGTTATTTCGTTATGATTATAAAATATTATTCTTAAAAGTTTTCTATCGATTATATTCTATACGCTCTGAGACTGGCATTGTTATTAACATGCACAATTAGTCATTGGATATGATAAATTTGATGTTTAGCATTGATTGTTCTTTCACTTGACAATTGAAAACATTTGAAAACTGCATAGCGGATATCCCCATAAATCTTAACATCAAGCTTATATTATAACGTTAATAATTCGATTATAATTATGTTATTAAAACGTTGTGAAATTGTAGTTTATAGTTTAATAGTTCTCTTGAGGCTTATAAGGTGTGTGCAGCTTATTATTTAAACATTTCTATGTTATTGCTTTAAGATTGCTAGTATGTGTATTTTTTTTATTTTTTGGCTCAAGGAAAAAGAATATTATGTTTAAATACCTTTCGTTATGTACAGATTACATGTAGTTAAAATTAATAGAAATGTAGCATACAAAAATTAAAAAATATAATTGTTTTTTTAATTTGTTAATTCAATAGTCTATCACTCCATAAATGTTACACTAGTTTTGCGCCAGTTTTTAACAAATTAAATATGTAAGCCACTTAATCAGTTGTATTGTAGAAAAAACTGTATTATGGTGGTAATTTAGCTATAATAAATAAATATATAAATATTTAAAATATTTAATACATAAGTTATTGGTTATGTATTGGTTTAACTTAATATTTTTTACTAAAAAATATAAAACATTATTGTTTATACAGACATGACATGTATTGTATTGCTTAGCACGTATATCAGATAATAACTTATATAGAATTAATATACAAGCTTATAACAATAATTATTGCTATTTTTATTTAAATTTAAAGGTATTTATGAACTTTTAGACTTTACTGGTCTAATAGCAGATTATTCTTTAGTCGCATTGTATCATAACGAACAAACAGTAAGAAAAATATTATGTTATTATTTGAATGAACGGAGACTTAATTAATTAAGTTAAATTAACGTTAGACATTTGTTTTTTAACTATATTCTGTTTGTTACAGTTGATTAATTCAGTATATAAAGTATTAGACGATGCTCAACGATTTTTGAAATTAAATTATTATATTGTACACGCACCAATTGTATTCGCATTAACCGCTGGTTTAAGACTGTTTAATAAAGAATCCGAAACAATAGTCAATCAAGTATTTTTATTTATTTTTAAATTTTCTCAAAACCCTCAAAATTCTCAATTATAATTTAATCTTAGGTAACCAACATTTTGAGTCAATATAGAAATGTATATCAAATAAATGAAAATGCAGTGCTTATAATGAATGAAAATAATGAAGGATTTTATGCTTGGTTAACAGTTAATTTAATGAACAGTAAAATATAAAAATATAAAAAAATACTATAATTAAACAATACTTAATTCATAAATAAATTATGAAAATGTATTTATTTTTAGAAACCATAAAGGACTTAGATAAAACAATAGCTGTTTTAGATCTACGTGATTCATCTTTACAAATCATTTTTTATTTACCACCTAAAAACCTACAAAACTATGAGTCACAATTTGTAAAAAAATATACAATCATGGGAATAGAGAGACATTTTTATAATCAAAGGTAATGTAAATGGAGTTCTTCTATTTAAATTATATTAAATAAAATTCATAATACATTTTTTAGCCATTTAGATTTTGGTTTGATGGAAATGCGAATAAAAATTTTGACATCGAATAACAATAAATCCATCTATTCTTCTCCATGCCATGGCATAACTGATAATTTTTTATATACATATATTTTTAATAATTACGAAATCACGTAAGTTTTTTTTATTTTTTTGGGTAAAGTTTGTTATAACTAAATTCATTAAATGTATTTACATAAAATATAAATAGGTTATATGCATTTATGTTTTAAGGTTATTTTTTATTTTCAATGTAAATAATTGTTATGTTATCATTTCAGTGGGTCAAGTCCTAAAGATGATATTTACAAACTATGTTTGAGTGCAGTTCAATCTTTAATCGCAGAAAATGTGAATAAAGTAACTATTAAACAACCTATCATGGCGATTTCTTTTTTTCACGAAACTGCATTAGAAGCTAAATTAATTAGTATGTAAATTCAAACATAATATTACCATATATCGTATTGATATTATTATGTTATTATTCTTAATTTAATTCACATAATATAATTACTAAGGTAATACTGAGGAATGCATAACAATTGAAAAATTTAAAAATGCCGCTATACGTAAGTTGTTATTATTTATAACTAAAATTATTAGCTAAATGTATTTACAGATATTCCTAATGCATCTATAATTAATATAAGAAATACATTTTTTAAAGAATGTTTTAGCCAAACATTTGAAGTCAGTAAACCATTCAGATGTTTCGATTTGGTCTATATTTATGCATTATTGAATCATCTAATTAATGTTGGTGGCAATCCTTCAATCACTGTTTGTATATAACTTCGATAAGTTTATATGATTTTAAAATTGAAATTCATAAAATGCTTACATACTTTAGGTCAAGAATTATAATATCATTTCTGATATAAGTTGGGCCCTTGGAGCTGATTATTTAAAACTACCTATAATTGAAAATAAATGAACATGAAAAATTTAAATTTGCTGAAAAATGAAGATTAATGTTATATGTTTTGTTGATAATTTTTGAAATGTTGTTTTCTGTAACACATAATATATTTATATATGTAATTTGTATCCATATAAACATTATATCATAGATATAGCTAAAATTAAAAATAGTGTATTGACTTATTCAAATTTTACTGCATTTGATTATGTGATATATCCATTACTCATTAAATAACACATTAATATTATTATATTATCATTAAGTTGAGTAAGTGTTAAATAATGACCCATAAATAAATTACTGTATATGTACGAGTATACCTATTGATACTATAATCATGCATGATGTGACTTATGACTATATCCATTTAGTATTTACTGTCAGTTGTGTTGGTGTTTCAACTGTGTTACAGTACCTACTAAATCTTATGTTTATTATTTTAAATTATATTATTATTATATTATAGTGCTTGTATCTGTATTTAGATATTAAAAAAAATTATGATATAACTTGGTTATGTTTAATAAAAAATAAGACAACTTTGCATCCAATTTCACGTACAATCGTATGCCTTTGAATGGTTTATATCATTTCCTTTATTATTCTGACGCTGCATGCAATAGTACACCGCTGATCGTATCTTACCGGAGAAAATGGTAATTTGCACAAATTGTATTACTTATAATTTGAACCAAAATATAAAAAATATAACATTATTTTGGCTTTTGAGCTACATTAACAAATTAATTTTGGTATTTATCGTCATGACAGAAAGTAAAATGGAATATGTTATTTGTGCTACACTTTCAAATTCAATTGCAGTTAAAATTTACCAGAAGATAGATTTATTGATATTGCATAGGATATAAAATTATACGTACGGACGCGTGTCCATTAAATACTGTTGTGTTCTACAGATAATAAAGACATGTCGTCTCTATTAGAAGCAATCGATCTCCGATTACGTTTAATCTAAAGAAAATTATCAATTTGCTGTTAAGTTAGACATCGAACAAAAATTAAACAGCAATGTAGTGCGAATCGTGATATTAACAATTAGTCCGATATAAATCACATGTGCGTTCATGCTATTTTTACATTTCAGAATTATATAAAAGTATAAGTAATGGATACAAATATTGGTGAAATTATTAAAAATATCAGTAACTCAGATTTGTTATAATATGCAAATTGTATGTATCGAAAAGTTCAAGAATCAAAAATTTGTTCAATACAATGCCGTTGCACTGTAAATGTGTATACTTCATTATAAAATATTGTAAAAATAGTTGAAGTTGTAAATGAACATGGCGGGAATGATCAACCAAGTATAGAAAAAATTTATTCCAATGGATGTAAGAGAAAACTTTGGAATGTCTGATACTAAACCAAGTAAGATAATACGAACAAAAATTTCCGAAAGTATATCTAATTTAGATACCATTACTACCGGTGATACATGAAAACTTTTCAACAAATATATGAAGATTACAGAAAAAATAAAATTGACAGAAAAGGCTTGATAAAAATATTATTAGGTACACGATGTACAGATTACATAAACCCTTTTTATTTAGTTTTATTTAGTGCAAATCATCAAAATAAATTTTTAGATGTGGCTCAAATGACATATTTTATCATTATTTTTTTATTTTTTTTTTTGTTTGCTTTTGGCGCAAATTTTACATGTTCTTATTATTTAACTTGTTTGGAGTGTTATATGACTTAGGTTACTACTTAAATAATAGCGCGTGCCAGTTGTTTAAATAACGATTACAGGTGAACAGGCAACAGCACACATTAAAATACTAAGTAATATTTTGTTGAAAACCATTTTATTGTAATAATCGGATGGTAAATTAAATGTATCACCAAAATCGTGTTTAATATAATAAAATAAAGTGTAAACGAATAAGTATATCTAATTTAGATACCATTACTACCGATGATACATCATTAGTTAGACGAAATAATTATAACGCCCGTAGAAAAATTTTGTCACCATTTCCAAAAACAATGGAAGAAATGTGAAAGAGTATAATCAATTTAGATTTGACATCGGATCTTAATGAGCAATTTCTATTAATCAATGATCCGAACTATCATATAATAATATTTTCATGAAGTACAAACTTAAAAGTTCTTTGCCAATGTGAAATTATATACATTTATGGATTTTTTGAATATTGACCCAAGTTATTTATGCAATTGTTTTCTTTGCGTGGTTTATGCAATGATCGTTATATTATACTACTTTTATTTTCATTAAATCCAGGCAAAAAAAATTTCAACTCACGTAAATTTATTTATACATATCATACATTTGTGTAATGTATGTGGACATTTTCAAAAACCAAATTTAATTATAACTGATTTCGAAGAAGCAATTCATATAGCATTGAGGCAAGTCTGAGATGATACTAAACTATTCGGTTGTAGATTTCACTTAACTCAATCATGGTACAGAAAATCCAGTAACTAGATATATCATTTCCTTTATTATTCTGACGCTGCATGCAATAGTACACCGCTGATCGTATCTTACCGGAGAAAATGGTAATTTGCACAAATTGTATTGCTTGTAATTTGCTCCACGAATAGGTACATTTATGTACGTATGTAATTTGCGTTAAAAATATAAAAATATAACAGTATTTTGACTTTTGAGCCACATAAACAAATTAATTTTGGTATTTTGTGTCACGACAGAAAATAAAATGTAATATGTAATTTGGCCACACTTTCAAATTCAATTGCAGTTCGAATTTACCAGTAGATAAATTTACTGATATTGCATAGGTTATACAATAAAACGTAGTGACGCGTGTCCATTAAATATTGTTGTACTCTATTGATAATAATGACATATCGTCTCTGTAAGAAGCAATCGATCTCCGATTACGTCCTAATCTAATGCAAATTATCAAAATTAACAAAAGTCTTCATATATTTGTTGAAAAGTTTTCAACAGGTTATTTCTTATAGTAGAATTTCGTTTTTTAAGATGTTCACTTTTAATTGTAATCAAAGTTTTTGTTTGAAATCTTTTCAGTATGTCCAAAAAGTGGTTAATAGTAGGATGTGGGTGATAGAACTTGGAATTGAAACGTGCATGATATGATTCGCAAGTAGTGAAAGCTAGTGACGTAATGTTCGCAGCCAAATTATTGGTGGAAATTTAGCCTCTTCACTGATATATGTGTTAACTAAATAAACTACATATTTTTGAAATCGTATGTCATTTTAGGAATCGGTGTCATAAAATCTTTAATAAAGCAGCAACTGACCTGGTTTGGAGGAATAAAATATGGCAACCCAATTATATATGGTTTAGCCACTTGCTTACTTCTGTTTTATTACTTTAATATACATTGGATAGATCCAGTGGCGTATCCAGGATTTTTTTTAGGAGGAGGGGGCACACAGTGTCTAAAACAAAAAAATAAAATAAACCAAATATTTAATGTTTATAGTGCAAATAATTTGTTTATATTTTCAGTCAGTCATTAAGTTAATATATATATATATATATAGATATATAATAATAAATAGTAATAGTAATTTAATAATAAAAACGGGTTAATCCCAAAAAAATTATAAGAGTATAAAAACAATAGTAATAATTGTATAAAATTATTTTGACCAATCTACAAATTGCAATTTTCTTGGTGCTTTTTCTGCAAAATGCTCAATAATTTCAGTTTCTGAAATGACCTCTTTTTTATTTATGTTCACTAAACCTAATCCATTTAGTCTATTTTCAGTCATTGTTGATCATAAGTAAGTTTTCAGTCGTTTTAAGGTAGAGAAAGTACGTTCTAGCGTAGCTGTTGTAACAGGAAGAGTTGTGAATATTTGTAAAAGCAATTTAATATTAGGCACAATATTAGTACAATATGGTAAAGTCTCAATAGCGGTTTGAGGTTTATTCAATGTACTATTTTGTCCATCGTCTTTCTATTGATATTGCCATATACTTAATTCAGCCTTTAATGTAACAATTGCATTTAAGGGAAGATCATTTTCGTACATTTTTGCAACCTCTAAAATATTTTTAGTATCATATTTATTGAAATGTGATGGGATTCACCCTTCAAGTATAGTTCTATATACCATTCAATATAGTTATTTTGTAACAATCATCCGGATTTGTAACATTCACATTAGCTCTTTGATTTTGTTTGCCACAAATTCGAGGTATTTTAACATCGACATCTATATTAGAAGCAATTCTAAGTACTTCACTAAACATAATTTTGATATGACTATCAATATATTTATGGATAGATTCTAAATATTCTCAGTTATAACATAATTTAATGCTTTTGATAAGTCTGTTATTTACTTTGAAGAATTTGACTTAAATTTAATGTATAAGAAAAAATAAAATCTGCTACTTCTAATGAAACAAGAAAATCGCTTTTTCTCGTGATTTTGTAAATCAACAATTATATTCTTATACTCGACTAAAGGTTCTTTAACTAATTTACCTAAAAACTAAAAACATATATCTTATTAAATAACTAAAAAAATTATTAATTCGATTTACCTTTTTCTTTTTAGCTGATTTCTTACGGTAGTCGAAAAAACTACACACCGTTTACAATAAGCACCTCGTTTCATTACGCTATATTAGGTACATAGTTTCCATTAATAACATTGTTAACTATGGATACCTTATTATAAACCTATTAAATTATAATTATATCATACGTAAAACTGATAAGAGTGTGTTTAAACATAGGTTTAAAAAACACGTTATTTATATAACACTCATGTAGGAATAATAACAAAATGGTAAGTACAAAAGATGCATATTATGTATGGGTATTATACATAAATATTTGAAAAAAAAAATAATTTCAATACAAAGAACAATTAAGTATTAAAAATGGTTAAATAATAATAATAATAATAATAATAATAGTTTTATACGTCATGAACTATTATAAAACAACTTTAATAAAATTATTAACAATCATTTATTTTTATTTTTCATAGTTTTTAAAAATTTAATAACAACAGATAAAACCGTATTGGTAAGTATATATTAAATACTAATAATTATTATTGTACAATATTATTCACGTAGACATATGCCGGACGCGTATTCGAGATTTAATTTACCTAACCTTAAATGTAACATAAATGTAGGTATATTACTAATTATAAATTTACTATGAGCTGTGCCTATCTATTAAAAAAATTATTGAGGTACACCCACTATAATAAAAAAATAAACGGTCAAATTATAACGTACTTTGGTATATTTTTATTAATGCGATAACTCAAGAAATGATGCAAATATTTGATGAGCAGTGACTATAGATTATAAAAATATAATAGACAATAAAGATTACAGCCAATACCTAGGTATTTATATTAGGCATATAATATTATGATATAGGTACTATACTTAATATCAACTTTTAAGTTTAATAGTTAATACTCTGTAACTAATAGCTATTTTATATTGTGTAGGTACCAAATTACAAGTTCTAATATGTTATTATAGGTACATATTTTGTAATTTGTTGCAGATACGAAACCATTAATCAATTACACATAATACTTAGGTACATAGTTATATCAGACTATTCAGACCATAATAAAGTGTTGTTATAATTTAAAGCTTAGGATATTATTATACAACTATGGTCATTTCATAATTAATACGCTTAATTTGATAAAATAAAATAACCATTGAGCGTGGGTAAAAAATAGTGAAAAAATATTTGACCCAGAGGTTATATTTGAAAATTTAAATGTAAACATTTTTGTTTTTTTTTTTTTGTACTTGGTTAAAATTCAAAACCATCAGGAACATTACCTTTCGAACATAAATATAAATTATTTAACAATTTATTATAACCTCGGGATTTCCAATTTACACGTTGAGTAAAAAATGCACAATATGAAATCGTTTAATAAAATAATTAAAAATTAAAGACTTTGCACGCTTTTAAAGCGGTTGGATAATTCTGATTCGAGTATTCGCAACCTGTCCCAGAACACCATACTCAAAACGACATGAGGCCCAAGTCGAAGGTAGCACGGAACAACGCCTTTGTAAAGTCCGTAGATTCCTTCTTGTTTAAAAGTCTTGGTCATACATTCAATGTACGATGAATATAAAAGACCGCGGCCTCTGGCATCAACAGCTGCAATTGAAAATCGAGTATAAATAATAATAAAATATGTAATAAATGTAGGTATTGCACAATTTATGTACTTAGGAAAAAATATTCAATATACATAGGGATTAATCAAGCATGCTTAACGTCATTTTTTCAAATTTACTAAAATTCAGATTTCTAGAATCTTTAAATAGGTTCCTATATTTAAGGATCATATTTTAAATTATTTAGATTTTTCATTCCATATTTTTTATCATTGTGATGATATAATTTTCTGTTTTTCAAATGAGAACTCATCTTCTTTATTGTATACTGTTGAACAGATGATTTTTTTTTTTTAATTATATTGATGTATCTAAACTTTAAATCAAAATTTGAACGAATAGTTATTAAAATATAAAAATTAAAGTTGATTTAAAGTTAAAAATGGTTTTATAGAAATATTAAACAGATATGATAGAATATATTATTTATAATATTTGTACAAATTTTACGAATTATAAAATACATTTTATTTAATCTTTCAAACCTATTATCCCTACTCTTTGTACCTAGAAAAGTTAAGAAACTCAATGACTACTCGTTGAAGAATAAATTTAGATACATTAGCATTTTTAAAAAAGTAATTTAAGTATAAATTTAGTGAAAAAAGGGAAGTTCTTATTTAAAAAAAAAGAAATTGGTATCACAACAGGACATCCCTTAAGCAGTATAATAACTAATCGAAAATAGGGTCCTTAAGTGTCTATACTTAAGAAACTCCAAAAATCATAATTTCGTTATCAAAAGAAAAATGGGATTGGGCATGCCTGATGAATCACTCTGTATATATTTAATGGCTTCGAAATATATAAATATATCAAATGTACCAAATCACTAATTAAAAGTATAGTACATTTATTTAGTTAATTACGTTACCTAAGTACTCATACATTAGCAGTCACCATATTACCCTACGGCATTGATATCATTTAATCCCCCTCCCCCCAGGCCCCAAAGTGAACACAATACATAAGTATGTACTATATGCAATAAATATTATTATATATTACGTATATGTTTCGACGCCACTTGTGAATAACAATATGAATGTATGTAGTTGGTAAATAGCGAGAATGGCCACGTGCGTCATAAATACGAGTACTTACCTTGGTTGTAGAGTCTGGTGGATACCAGATCGAACGGTGCCATCACTATTGACATCAGCACTCCACCCAGCATACTGCAAATGAGAGTGCTCAAGAATTTCTGATCCTTGGTCAACACCCCGTGATCGATGAGTGCTTCGTTGAGTAAACTTATCGTGCTCAGTTGCGTAGCCGATGCAACACCTATGCGTACCATAGCCCCAGTTGCCCCTCGCCACAGCCCGTGGACTATGCCGTATTTATTGTACAACGTTATTAGACCGTTTATCGTGCTGGTGGTGTTGTGCTGATGACCGACAGCGATTGATTGGGCCGAAAACGATTGCAGGTGAATTTTTAACTAAACGATCCGAACCATATAAATGTATAATATTAATACACACGTGCCCAACATTAATTAAAAAACAAAAAAATCTGTACACTTTCGTTGATAAATAAAAGCGCATTACCGCAAATTATGTGAACAAGCTGTTTAATAATATTATTTGTTAACAGTACCTAAGGCTCACTCAGACAAATCTTAGAGGAAAATAGTCTTTTATTATTATTGTTCAAGTACTATTTTAATCGTATACTCGTCTAAAATAAAAAATATGTTTTGCTTATGAATTTTTCAATTTTCGACTTTTTAATCTAATAAGATGTAGAATATTTTTCTTAAAAAAAACTGATAAAATATTAATACGCAATACATCGTTTATTGAATAATAAGTTTTTTTTTTTTTTTATCAATACAATTAAGATGAGTCTCTGTGGCCTGTGTACATAGCAAACTCTGTTCGGTGTTAAAACTATCCCACTTGGTTTTTATTGATGATCTGCGACTAAAGTACTGCCGTCGTTTACGGCCTATATATAATATAATAACATTAAAATATTGTTTTTTATTATTTTTAAATTAATTATTTTAATATTAGATATTACAGTAAAGTTATAAATTCGATCTCTCTCCCCTAACAATGATTCTAAGATGCGCTTGTGTTTATGTACGATGCATAAATACTAAACTATTAATTGAACTCACCATGCCTAGTGGACTGCCTAAAAAACCACCCAACATGCCGGCTCCACCTCCGACGAACGCAGACTTAATTAGCGAAACGGAACCATCATTTTTAAGTATCCACTTTTTTTTCTGCGCCAGATCGAAAATGCCTAATCGTGTACCGTTCAGAAACACTTGATGTCCCATAGACGGTAATAGACCTTTTTGCAGGGCCAACAGCCCTTCATTTTTTGCTACGACGTAAATAGCATGAGCAAAGTTCCTATAGTGAACTTTGTAGTTTCCTGCTTTTTTTAGTTCTCCTTGTAGTTGAAACCGAGTTTTTATAACTTCCAGCGGATTGGTGAAACACACAGCGCCACTGGCGCCCAAAGCACCCAATACAAATTCCATTTTAGGCCATTTCTAAAAATTATTAAAATTTATACTATAGATATAGTGAGATAATGAATTACAAAAATAAATATTTAAATTATAGATAATACTACATACGAATCTGAACGCTTAAATATTCTATGTAATATTAAGTGTCTATAGTAATATAACTGTATAAAGTATAATTGTATACAATTAAAAATTTAAATAATTTTTACATATTATACACAATTATATTAAGTACTGTGTATCACAAATTTTTAATGATTTGATAACAAATGAAAATACTATTTATACAGAGAAATAATATAGTAAACATTACTATTACTGTGAATTAACATTCATTTGGTATGCATCCGATAGCTGCAGACATGTATATATATATCAGTATTCAGTATTATAGATCTTGCCTACAATTATAGTCATATTTAATTATTTTAATTGTGATATCATATAAATGAATCAAAAGGTCGGTCACACACACCATGCATATAATGGATTTAATAACACGTGGTTAATGTAATAATAAATAATGTTGGTATATAGTATATACCTATATTCAGCAATATTTTAACGATAAATTATTATCTTGTATAGCATATTTTATTTTATTTAGACGAGATTATTACTTATGTTAAAAAATGTATTGCTACAATTTTTTTTTCACAATTTCTTTAAAAATAATATTATAAATATCAATTTACCAAAAATGTAGTAGGTAATAGTTACTATTACGTATATAGTTATTAGTAATTGCAACATATATCATGATGTACAATAATAAAAAAAAAGTTAAAGCATTCATTTATTCATATTCTTCGGAGCGTTATTACCAAATAAATGAATAATTATTAAAATATTATCTATACCTATAAATTTATAGATTGCCTATTGTTCTTGATTGTAATAGTATTGATCAATATAAACTTGATAAATACATTGAATAAAAAAATCAATTATTGAATTTTAAATCTTTAAATTTTAAGTAATATGTTTGATAAAAAATCTAAAATCATAATAATTTATATTAAAGTTTGGTAATAAGTATGTATCTCTGCTGCACAGTTAAGACCTATAGTAATATAATATATTAATATTAGTAAGTCAAGAAAATTAGATCGGTTAAGTAAAATTTTTTGTCAATCTAATAAAGTGTTTATTTAATATTTTGAAATCTGCTTATGCTGAATTACATAAATTTAATAAATCAACAGTGGGCTAATAGTTTTTTAAATATGATTTAATGACCCACCATTAAACTATTAAATTAATCAATTTATATGAAACTCTGCGTTAAAAATTTAAGCCTTTATATCTTAAAATAAACTTTTTGATTAAAATAATTTTCAAGATATAATTTAACAAATTGTTTTTAAAATATTTTAAATGTTACTATAATATTAACACAGCTTATTAGAAAACATTTCTACAATAAATGATTTTTCCTACGTATAACTATAATTCTGTATAGTAGTTATAATAAGCATACTTATTGAGTTCAATTTAAATGTAGAAACCAATTTATTCTTATAAAATAAACCAGTTCAATTTTTGAAAAAGTTTCTCCATTTAAAAAAAAATGTAACTTAAACAAAGACTATTATGTTAATTATAAAAATTAAAAAAGCTATGTTAAAAATTATTTATTATTTTAATTGACTATATCTATATTAAAATTTAATGATCACATACTAATATCTATTGTATAGGTAGGTACTAAATTCTAAATCTAAAAATACATAACTTTATACGCAATTTATTAAAGAACAAAAATGTGATCGATAATGTGATTATAGGGTATTAAACATTTTTACGAGGAGTATTAGATTTTGTATTAATTGCTTACGCCATCATAAAATAATTCATTTAGTATTACATGGAAATAAATATTTTTTTAATGTCAGTGTCATAATTTTTTCAAGTGCAAGCTTACTGTAATATTATTAGTTTAAATCAATTGAGATAAATATTTCGATACTATGTCCACGTGTATGGTTTAGCTTACGGATAGTTGTTAAATATAGAGTTGGATTACTTTAACTGCGTGCAATAGGTTTTAAATGTATGAGATAATATTATTCAAGTATTGCAAATATCACATGTAAGAAAAAGTAATACGCGGAGACAAGAAACTCGGTGTCTAGTTGTCTACGACTACTGACTATAGTTTATATTTGTGTTTTGTAATTATGATTTATAATTGTACACTATTTTAAAAACAGTTCACATTTTGGTAGAACGCTCAAAAAATAAACAGCCGTGTACGTCATAGTATGTACATCGCGGTGTTCCAATAAAAATCGGCAAGATTTCGGCTTTTTCACACAAAACTATAATGTACTTTTGCGTATATAATTATGATTTTAATTTTATAAAGACATATTTATTAGGAATAATTTCGATCGGTATATGTTTATACTGTTCTTCTTTCTTTTCAATGAAATATTTATAATTTCCGTTTTGAAGTAGTTTAAAACAATGCATTTACCGAGGAATAAATTTATTTAAATACAAAATTAATAATACACATTTAAACATTATACAATAAGTATGTAAATAATTAAATCGGGTACTTGCATAATCTACTTTAAAGTAGGTATTGAGAGTGAACTGTGTACATTTATGTTATCATAAGTTTAACACTCTAATGAGTGTGTTAAATTTTCATTTAATGAACTTGAATTGCGTTTGAATTTTAACGAAAAAATAAAATAGGTTTTGTTAAAAACCTGTTTTACGAGATTTTCCTTAATTTTTTTTATTACGTTTGACTCTTCAAAGTGCTAGCTAAATTCAATTTTCTATTTGAAGCTACTCTTTAAGTTAAAAATCGGATCATTTTTATTGTTAAAAAAAGATAATGAGTTATGATAGATAAAAAAAAAAACACATCATAAAACCAACATGTTCAACGGTCCATTCAGTATCTAAAATTCTAAAAGTATCTACAATTATACATTATATTCTATTTCATATATTTTAACATTTTCTATAGGAAATTCACTAAGTAATAAATCGATTTATGAATTCTTAAAGATTTTATTTTAGTCAGTAAAAAATACGTATACCTAGGTACCAGTTTATTTGAATTGTAATTTATATTATTGTCTGATTAAAGTGTTTAAAATATTTAATATTTTTAAATGCTTATGAAATTAGCGTGATTTATAAAGAAAGAAAAATAGTACCTACTTTTAGTTAAAAAAAGTAAATGCGATAAAAACATGTTCATTTAGATTTCAACATATTGCCTCACAATTGTAAAATAATCAATACACTGACGCACGCCATTTGAATTTCGGCCACGAATTTGAATTAATAACTTTAAATCAACTAAATTAAATTACTACTTATTACTTTATTTAGGAATATAATATAGTGTACCTACTGTAGATTATGCATACATAAATAATTTTAATAATTTATAATGTTAGTCAATATAATATCATAAGGTGATAGACACGTATTTCTTTCTAGTTATGTAGAACTTATATTACCTCTATATTATATTAGAATTGAAACGAAAACGATGTATTTTCTGTCGCCAACGATTTCAACACGCGGACTTGAAACGAGTCTACTGATTGACCGTCAGCTACAGAAGCTACACACTTCAAAAATGAGTAGACCACTAACGATAAATGATTAATGAATTATGAATTACAAATTTACAACTGATGAAGTGACGAACGGACGAGTGTTGAGCGTGCGGCGTGTGCACGAGGACGAGGTTAGCCGACGACACTCGAGAACAGTCACGACAAACACTCAGCTGATTATTACTAGTATTATATAGGCATGACCTTGACAGTGATTATAGTACTTACTGTTACTATAATAGTGAATAATGCCGCTCGGCGCTCAGTGCCGCAATGCAATACCGAGTGTGAGAGACGTGCACCACTAACCGACCACCAAGTTTTAAACGGCTCCCTTTGATTTTTAAATTTTATGCTTTTATAGCTCGCTTTTAAGTACCAATTGTCAATGAACTGTGTCTTTATTAATCGAAGAAAGAAATATTATATCTATAATAATTATAGCTGTTGAAAGTAGGTAGTTGACAGCAGAGTTTTTTCAATAAGTACAATGATTAAATTGTATTATCGTGGTTATACATTTTTAACTACAAACCGCAATTGTTTTCAATATTATGATAACTGTTACTAACTATCTATCCATTAATCTATTAAGTATAAACTCCTATTTATCAATGTTATTATCAAATTAAATATTATTATTATATAATTATTTAAAAAAATATAACAGATTTAATTTGTAATTATTAATAATAAGACAAATATTGATTTTTAAATATCGTTTTTAAAAATAAAATGTCATTTTATTTTTATGATTTTGAATTGTTTTTTAGCTTCTAGAAAAATTGTGAAAAAAAAATTTTTGTTCTGTTGATACTTTATTCACTAAGGGTAATAGGCACACTCCTCAGGGCCTCAGGGGACACTCGTGTATAAAATATTTTAGTTATTTATTATTTATTTAGTGGAATTATTGAAATATATTATTAAAAAATATATTTTCTTAATTTATGACTGCTTGACTTTAGGGGTTTCAGAGAGTGAATTAAAGATTTTTAGATTTTAAGATAACTTTGAAAAATTTTGAAATAAATCGCTTTTTTCATTTTTTTAATTAAAAATAGTCAATATCAGTACTGTACATAATATATGTTTAGTTAATAAATTATAATAACTTGGAGGTAATTGGTTAAAAACCCCTGTTATACTCTTACATGCAGGCTTTCAAACGTGTAAGTAGTATCACTGGTATTACTTTACTGCAGTATTAAGTTATTTGACGTTTGCTCACCCATCACGTGCTGTAATTCATTATTTATTCGATTACTCATATTGATTCGATTTCCCTAAACGAAGAAATTCACATCATTAATCCTAAAATTTGTCAGACCGTGTAGATAGTTATGGAGGAATAATATTTATATTGTGTGAAAATTGTTGGAAAATAGATATTATATTATATTGTTACAGACTACAGCGGAATTCACACGATAGAGTCAAGTGAACAAAAATACGCAACAATAATTAAACTTTTAAGTATAGATAATTAGTCAACGCTTGTAAAAGAATAGAATTCAATAGTCTTAATAGATAGACATATTATAGTGATATAGATACGTATTACATATTCTTAAGTCGTATCAATAATTCTTAAAATATTAAATTGTTATAATTGATTAATATAAAGTGCAGGATATTCTATATCTATAATGTTATAAATTGTAATCGATGTGTTTTTCGCAACGTTGTATAGCTGGTAGGTCGTAGATAGTTGCCAAATTACGATCTCGAGAAGAGAAAAATCATCACAATATAATATTTAAATAATGCTATTGTAATACGCTGAAATTTAACGTATTATTAAAATTTGCAAAATATAAGTTAGCCATGAATTAATAATTACACACGTCACACATTTATTATTTGCCATTGACTATTTCTGCAGCAGTGCAATATAAATATCACCCAGAAATTCTCTCTATCGCTGTGTTCACACAATTATTATTATAATTTATAGCTGAATCATATAGTTGGTTGACATATAGTACATATTGATGTACGAATATCAACAAGAATAGAATTTAAATTTAATTTAATTTAATCAATTGAATAAAACGTCTATCTCGTATTTGGCAGCATTAATGAAACGTGCAATCTTTTAATAAAATTATTAATAATAATTTCTAATTATACCATTTGAATCGTGTAAAAAGCAGATAAAGTTTTTAAGTGGACATTAATTTTTATTACATATACAATATGAAATAATAAATATATACTTCCATAATTTTAATTTAATTAAATATAAACATCATACATTTAATTTAATATACGCAATACTTTAGGATACCTAATCGATGTTCGATATAGTACCTACTATAATAGTGACGCATATGGTGGATCTCTATGGTAGCGTTATATAGATGTGCGCATGAGGCGAGCCCTGGCTCAACCAGAATGTTTTTTGAGGTATAATAAAATTTCAACCAGATACTAATACTAATAATAAATCGATACATTCGTGGTTAGATTATATGAAAGTAAATAATTACATAAAATAATTTAATGGATTTTTGACTGCACTGAAATTATTCAGTGTAATACCAGTTAAAAGTTGCAGTTCCTGCGAATGGATATTTTCTAAATTAACAATAGTAAAAAATAAATTAAGGAGTATTATATTTATACATCAAGAACGACTTGATAGTTTATTATTAATGTTTACTGAACCAAAACTAACATCTTGTATTAATATTAACATGGCTATTGGGGAATTCAAAAATATGGGAAATAGGAGAATTAATTTATAATTCTTTAATTAAAATTATTACATAATTATAAATTTATATAATATAATATCATGTTTATACAATTTTTTGTTCATTAAACCAAATTTTTTATTAAATTTTGGGTATTTAAATGTATTATTTATAAATTATAATAATTCTTTTTATGTATAATAATGTAATTATATCATTTTATTTTTAATTTAAAAAATATATGACTAAAAATTAGCATATTAATGTTATGTGTACACTGTACATACAACTTGGTTCTATTTACACAGTCTTTAATTTATAATTAGAAAATAAATTAATATGTTATAAAAAAAAAAAAAAATCAAGAGTACTGTTCAAATATTGGGGCATTAATTGTTTCAGGCTCAACCGGAAATGAAAGTCTGCGCACGTCTATGTATACCGTACTATAAAGCGTCTACACTCTGTAGCTTTGAAAATGTTAAGTAAATAACCATATTGGTAGATACACAAACTTCCCACGGGCCACTACAGCTTTCAAAACTTATATTTGAAATTAAATTTATTAATGTTTACAAGAAATAACTATTCATTTTAATACGTAAATAATTTCATGACTTAATAGATCTATTTAACCATAGGTAATTTTAAATCATAATAAAAGTATTTTGTAGATTACCTATTACTAGGTTTCTAGACATTTTTACTTAAAATTAATAATTAAATAACAAAGAATGAGTTAATTTTTAATTTTTATTAAACCTATCTGATAAAATGATTTTAAAAAAATATTGAGTACAAAAAAAAATTACCTACTTGATATTTTTTTTACTTATTAATTAAATAAATTCTCTTTTTGTTGATGATGGAATTTTTTATTAGTTTCGTTGTATGTAAGTTTTTTCAACTCGATCAGAACTTTTTTTTTCCAATTGACAACATTGATCAGTGTCGTGCCTAGTAAAATCAACATCAGGTGTTAAAATTAATTTTAAGTACCCTATTACTATTTTGCTACACCCTATTTTACTGTTAGTATAATAGTAGATTGATATATGTGAATATTAATTCTTACTTCCCCATAATATTTCAATCAGGATAATCTTAATTACTTAATTCATGTAGTACCCTACGTTTTCACTTTTATACCACTATTTTTAATATTTCAAATTAAATTTTATAAGAAATCTTTTTAATACTTGTATGTCTGTCATTTTCCTTTTGATAGTCCAGTCATCCTCATGGACCACCGCAAATATTAATTTTGTTTCTATGTTTAATTATTATTGATTTAATAATATTTTTGTACAAAGATTTTTTTTTTACAAATAATTCAATAATAATCATAAACTAAAAGGTATACCGTATGCATTTATAGTGATCTTAATTTTGAAAAATTCGTGTAAAAGTTAAAATCAGCTTTACGTCTTGATAAATAAAGCGGGAATAACATTTCAATTATTATACTTACATAATATACATGTTAGAAACATAGACATTTAACACTCTCTAAATAAATTTAAAACGTTAAAAACACTCTTGTATACATTATATTAAATAACTAGCTGAGATATGTACAACATTTCTAATTTTACACACAATTGGTTGGCTCCGTACACAGTAGGTACCGCCTAAACAGTAACCTGTCACTTTCACATTTCCGTCCTCACACCGTTTGCGAATATATGATTGTCCCCGAATGGCTTTTACCACAATCATGGTAACAGTTAGTGCATACCATTCCTTCGGTACTAGTTATTATGAATAGTTTCTTCTCGGGTAGATAAGGCGCAAAAACTCTTCTTGTCTCTTGACGATTTTAATGATATTATGTCTGTATAATAATTATTATTACCACATTGTTTGGCAGATCTAGTCGTTTTGTTGATTCCGTTCGACCGGAACGTTTTGATTGCATATAATACCTTGTGATCACAGACTACACTATTACGCTAAGTCACGATATTATTGTTAACTTTAGAAATTTCAAGTAATAAACCTATACATGCGTTTCGTCACACCTCGGAGGATGCCAATCCAAACTTACTGACCTAGGATATTGGTAGCACTGCTCAGCGCTTAATCTTTGAGTTTATGAAGAGGTTGTCTGAATATAGATGGCCGAAGATAACTGTGGAAGATTTTTGGGATAATCCATGTACCTACATCTTTTGCGAATACTGTGCGACAAGGATCCTCATAGAATTTAAGCATTATTGAAATATATTATATAGTATTTTTAGTAACTTCTACTTACCACTTTTTAACTGTAATAATTGATTCAAAATGTCAATCATTGTTCAAATACTTACATGTAAATAAAATTGATTAAAATTAAATTAAATAAGCGTACATAATCATCTTAAATACATTACAATCGCATAAAAACGTATATTACTATACACATAAACAAAACAAAAAACAAACAAAATGATTAAATACAATGGAAACAATATTAAAATACAATTTTTTGAAAATATTCACAATTATGTTAATGTTGACGAATAAAAATGATCACTGAATTAATTATCCACCTGTCCTATACATTTAAATACAATGTTAAGAAACAATTTTGAATCAAAATAGATTAGAAAATATAATACTATAATAATAAACGTCAACTACCTATATACTATAATATATTAAGTTACTTAGTGGGTAACAAATATTTATTTTTCATTTTTTCTTAGTATTTATATTATGAAGAATAAAATCTAGTGGCCAAAAATAGTAATAATAATAATAGTACCTATATAAATATTAATACATTCTTTTATTTACATTTCTATGAATTTTTACTAATAATGCATAGACCTATTTAAACGATGGTTTTTGATTGTTTTTATTTCATCTAATTGTTTTTGTATCAATCAACAAAACCCATTAACTGTCTACGTTTCTTTAAGACTATAAATAATAATAATTAATTACTGTTATAATTATAAACATATTTAAGGAATATCTTTTATGACGTAATTCAGTTCGTTTAGAGTGTTTAGACCATTATTTTGAATAAGGAGATTTTTTCTGTACCTAATTATAAATTCTGTGATTAAATACTCGTATACCTACCTATTTTGTTTTAATTATAACTGATTTGCTAGATTAAAAATACTAATTTTCTACTAGGCCTTTAAACTGATGTTGACGTACTATGTTATCATGACAAATACCAGTTGATGATTTTACATCTTCTATTAATAAAACAAATTCATATTTTACAGTATGCCAGATTGCCAGAAAACTATTTTTTTTTTCTCAAACACAACGTAGAAAATGCACATTTGGTAGAACGTAGAACCAAATAATTTGTGTTGTTGCCTTTAATTTGCAGTGAATTTACCTACTATTATAAAAGTTAAAGCTAAGAATATTATTTAAAGCCCCTCGGCCCTCATACTCTAAGGCTATTATTAATAATTTTATTTTAAAGTGAGTTATATTTATAAAAAATATTACAATTTAAGTATTAAATATCAACAAAAACCTCAAAAGTGTATTATACCTATAATATTATTTTCTTCAAGTTTAATAATAGGACCATTAATTCTAATATTAAAACTAATGACATAAATCACAATATGTAGTTGATCGAACGTAAATTTTCTATGTATATAGGTGATACATGAAAAAAAAACAACAAATATTTCAATAACATAATTACCTGGGTACTAATTAATTAGTTCAAAATGTTATTTAACATTATACGTTTCTCGTCTTTTTTACGTCTCTTTAATTCAGGTGTAGTTTCTTTACGTCATTCATGCTAAAATAAAAAAATTAAAAAAAAAAAACAATTATTTCACCTCAAATAAATTATAATAATGTCTATTTAATTATATTATACATAACTTATTTGAGGTTTAGTTTACGGTATTTAAGAGCTTCCTTTAGTAACATTGAATTAGTAGATTTTGATTTTTTAATCTCCATATCCTTTTTTTCTATCATAATTGATCCGTTTGTCTTATATTTTACGTAGAGTTTATGATTTACGAGTTGCAGTGAGTTAAAAAGATAATGAAAAAGAAAAATAACAAAATATATACGATACCGCAGTCCACATTATTAAAGTGTTTAAGATATAGATAACAATTTCTTTTTTTTTTGTACCACTTACAAAGTTACTTACCAATCATTAAAATAAAATATATTCTTTAGTTTTCATTTAATAAATCGACTTTTTTTCATCAAAAGAGTTTATTACATTTCTATGTTATTATATGTTTTCAAAATTCTCTCCATGTCAAGTACTGAAGTACTCAAGTACAGGTAATAATTGTAGAACCTAGTAGAAATATTAAATAATTGCAATTGCTTTTATTCAATTGTAAAATAAATTTCTGGATTTTATACTAGGCAGATCTACTTTATTGTCAGTTTTTTGTTACTAGTCTAATATTGCCAGTTTGAATTTTTAAGTATTAAACATTTAATAATAATTGTTCGGTAGTTATGTGGTGAAAATAACTACCAGCAATCTTTTGTATTTCATACTTACTTTGGTATTTTTAACAAATACTTAAAGATGCTTACATCTTTTAGAATTATTATGTACATACAATTACATGTTGACTCACCATCACTAGTTATAATAGCTGAATTGTCTATGACTCAGAACAATTAAATATTTAAGTATAATCATTAATCAGGTTTAAATGGTTAAATGAAGGTAATTACTATGTTCGCTAAGATTTTAATTTCAAAGTTGCAGTAGTATTGATAATTTGAAAATTATTTCTTGGACAAATTTAATGTATACTTTAGTACTACAATTATATCTATGATTGTAATAGTATTAATTAGAATTAACACATTTTTTTTAAAAGTAATAACAGATTGTTTGAGTAGGAAAATAGTTACTAAGATTTAAAAATGATACGATGTACCATATGAGTTTCTATGATTAAAACTGGAGAACTTACTTGTCTTACTCTGTGTCTCTGTTGTATAGTATACCAAGTATGAAGTAGATAATATTATGACTAGAGTGCAGATTTCTATGCAATTGTATATTTTTTTCCCTTTTATTTTTTGTCAGTTATCTTCACCATAACAATTTGAATTTAATGGTGATTTTTTTTTTTTGCATATTTCTATAGAATTTGAAATATATTGCATAGATATTAAAGCAAAAGTTTAAAAAAAAAATTGTGTAAAATAACATTTTGTCAAGTAAAAATATTAAAAATAATTTCGTTGACATTAAATTATAACCATAGCACAGATTTATATGCAATCGCTTATTATTTTCTTTTTCATTTTTTTCAGTTATCTTCAAGAATCATAAGAATTTGAATCTAATGGTGAAATTTTATTTATACATTTCTATATATTTTTACAGAATTCGAAAATATATTGCATGTTAAAACAAACAATTTTTATATACTTAGTTTATTTAATTAATTAATTATTGTATGTTGTTTAATTTGTAAATTTTATATAAATAAAAAAATTTTCTTGCATATTTGTTGCATATTTTTATGATTTTTACTGCTTATTATATGGTATATTTTGATACTTTTTAAAAATTTGTGCTCTAATTATGACATATAAATGTTAAATTTATTCAGATGTTAGGTATTAAAAATAATATTTTTATTTTATTAGTTCTTTTCTAAATATTAAGAAAAGTACATACTAAGAGATTCCTAATTAAGAACCCTTCTCTCCACTACTAAACTGATTTGGTACTAAAAACCCTAAAATCCAGCCTCAATCTTAAAACACAAAGAAACTTTTCTACATTCAAAATCTAAAATTAAAAACATTTTAACAAATGAAATTTATATTTCATTATAAACACATAATTTGTATTACATTGAAGACATGTTACAGTTTTTATGTTTATGTAATGCTAATGTTAAAAAATACCCAGTGGATTTAATATAAACAAAATTTAACAAAAAAATATTTCCAAGTTATTAATTTCATTAAAGTGTATTACAACTCAAATTATTATTTTTTAAATAAATTCTTTTTGTTTGCAAAAATTATAAAACTTTACAATTATTTATTTTTATTAATTAAACAATGCACGTAGATTTTTAAATTAAATATCAATAACTTTATCAGTATTAGATTGTTCATTTTCAGATTAATAGTTAACAAAATTATCACCAGATAAACATTATTTAAAAAAGTTCATTTAACTGTATACTCTATTTCAATAACTTGCATACAAAAAAATATTTTGCAGTTATCACAATAATAAATGGTCCAAAACATTTTAAATATTAAGTAGACAAAAAAATGGATAACAGGTGACAATAATGTGGAAAACATTAATACAGAATATTGTATAAATTAAAACATTGGAAATGTAATATGAATAATTTTTTTTAACCACAAAATTGTATTTAAAGAACTTTGGATATTATAATTTATACAAACATATGTACATAAATTATAAAAATCAAATAAGACAATCTATATTTACATCACAATTTTGTGGCATAAACTTTAAATTAAGTACTAAATGACAATTATTACATTAATTCTTGGACATACTTTTAAAAATGATGTGTTTATTATAAATTACATGTGTGTTTATACATAATTTATCACATTAAGAGAAAATATTTCACAACTATTGTTGGAGACACACAGTAAGCACACAACTAAATAATAAATTAATTACTACTATTCTCTAAATAGTAAATTTAATGTAAATAAGTTTAAATTACATACATGTAATATGACTTTGAATATTTTATACATATATATAATTAATCGCATATTTTATTATTATAAAGTAAGATTGTTTTTCATTTCAACAGTTAGTTTTTTTTTTTAATTGTATTTTTCAGAAAGTGTTATATTCAATTTTTATTGGCTAGGTGCCACAATAAATTTAAATACGTATAATATTTAAATTTTATTTTATTAATACTTGTGTATGGAAGTTATTTGATGAATGACAACAAATTTACAGTTAATAAATAATATTGAAACAATAAAAGTTAACTTAAATTATTTCTTTTCATATAAAAACTAACAAAATGACTTATAATTTTTAAGTTATAACTTTTCTAGGGTTTTAAATATCAACAACAAAAAAAATATTTTTAAAGGTGTGCATTTACAAAATATGTTTTCATATTAACACTAAAAGATATGCATTAGAATTCGAGAAATCAACCAATTTAATCAACAATAATTAGCAATAAATTTGAGTAGAAATTAAAATATAATCTATAATTTTGATTAAAATAAAGTGAAAACACATTTCACATGATTATAGTTTATGAATTTTTATATTAGTGAAAAATGAAAATTAATTAATTTTAGGTACCATACAAATTAGTATTTATAAGTTATAAAATGTTGTATACTTCATTTAATTTATTAAAATTAGTATTGTAAAGTACATATTACAAATAACAGCGACTAGAACCTTAAAATAGATACTTTATTTTTATTTACCTAGTAGAAATAAAAAGACAATAATAATCAACATAAACTTGGCCAGTCTATAAACTCAATTAAATATGTTTTATAAAATAACAAGTTTGTTTGAAATTATATAAATATTATTTCATAACGCATGGACATAAAATAAATAAATGAATATTAATGAAAGTATTGCTGTTGAAATAGTAGGTATCACACTTCTTTTATTATTTATTACATTTTATACTAATATAAATTAAATATTTGCGCTTTAAGTCAGTTAAGTTAGTTAGTATATTCACATTATATTATTTAAATAATCAAAATATTATTTAATAAGAAATTCAACAGGTTATATTGAACAGATCATTGCCATAAATTATGATTGTGTAAATTTCTACTTAATACACTACGTACATCATCTGTAAATCGTAATGCATCCAACATTGGTAAGAGGTTTAACAATGCTGTGTCTGAAGTATCTGAAAACCATGATTTAATTGGTATTGCATTATCTGAAAAAAAGTATTATAAAAATATTATTATTTAATAAACATTTTTAAAAATAAATTTAATTGTTTAAATTACCAGGAAAGGCTCTGTATGCTGCTGGTGAATTGTCGAGTATAAATACTCTTGATAAATCACTTGAAACTGATGTCAAATCTTTAGTATAAGAACCCATTTCAGGTGTGCAGTGTTGTCTATAGAATCGCCTTCTTAATATTCCCCTTCGATTGTCTAATTTATCAGCGACTGCAGCACCGTAAATTTGCATACTAGCTGTGAATACTACCAGCTCATACCATTTAGAAACCTATGATTATTAATATGGAAAATATTAAATTTAATATTTAAAAATACTAAATACACAATAAAGTATTTTTAAAACTTACAACATCTAAGAAAAAATCAACATGTGGCCTTTTATGAACATAAAATCTTACTGGATGTCGTTCAATGGTAACTTTTAAAATAAAATCTGGTGGCATTTCTGGTTTGGACGGATGACGTAGGACACCTTCATGGTGTGAATGAATTAATGTCTCATCTAAATCTAGCACCAAAACTTTCCGTTTTACCATACCTATGGTTTAAAATAGGAAGAAAAAATTATTTTATTAACCTTAGAAACTTTTGATTTTGTATAAATAACTTATAATTATAGATATTATATAAAACTATGTCTGTAACTTACTTATTCTATGCCTGGACAATGGTAATAAAGGAAACACTCCATATTTAACTGGTTGATATTGGCGTACCTGTAATAAAAATGACCAGTTTTCAATTTTTTTATAAAGTTTGAGAATGTATTTGTTAGTAAAATAGGAAATATTTATAAAAATAAAATCAATCAGCGTTTACATAATGTAGATTTTATTGTAACTTATAAGATTGTATTAAAAGAATTATTACTTAAATAAACTTATAACTTAGTTAAACAACAGTTTCAACAATAAATATTCTAATAATAAAAGTAAATAGGTACAACATAATACTTAATTTATATAAAAAACTATGATCGTGATAATTTACTGAACGAACAAATATTTGAATTTTATAACTTACAGTTTTAATCTGTCGTTTTATTAGGAAGCATATGCAGGCCCACACCTTCGAGGCTAACACCATGAAAGCTTGAATGCCCATCTGTACTACTTTCAACATTTGAAATGTAAATCTTATAACAATTGACTCATAACTCTTTAATAGTTTGATCGATATACATGGTATGCAGATACTACAGATGAAAATTTACGACACCTGGAAATAAATGTTGACAAAACTGTAATTGAATACACTGATCGTTTATGATAGGTTTTTAGAAATAAATAAAAAACATGAGCAACACTTTCTAAACGTCAAAATGTACATACTGTTTTCAACATAATTCGAACAATGAACGCAAACGAAAAATGTATTCGATGGAGTAAAAACAGCAATCAATATTTTAACAATTAAATTCAATCGAAAGATTAACTTACAAACGACATTAACGTCAAGATGAAATTGAAAACTGAAAAATAACTGTGAAACATTATATTACTTTCCTACTTCTTTTTTTCATCTGTAATCAATTTTTTACAAACAACAACAAAACGAGATAAGGCATCGCGCCATGATGGCCAAAGAGGTTCTAACGACGGCAGTTTCGTGCGGTGGCCAAAACATTACTCGTGTGTATTATATGTTGCCTATTGTCGTTTGATGTGAGGTGCTGAGGTTAGCAACAATTTTATGACGAAAATATCGACAAGCGCATTCAACTGCCAAAATATTCCCAACTCGTTTGTTATTGAAGTTGTCGTCGAATGACATTAACATTTTGGACGGTCGGGGATGGTAATTATTATAAACGGAAATCGTGCGTGATTCGGATCTATGAGTTTTACAGTGTTTTGCTTGTAAATCGGTTCGTGTTAATTTTTAAATTTGAAATATGTTTATTAGCGTTACATGTTATAATTTTCATGCGTAAATTTCACATTTTTGTTCGCGTGACGGTCTTATCAGTAATATTTGAAACAAAATTTGGTGTCAAATTCTAAATTAACACGAAAGAGCTGCAACATAACGTAAATTCCATTATTATGCTTTACAATAATTGTTTAACTTAATAATCAGATAACTTTTTTTTTTCATCAAAAAATTATGGCAGAAGATTGAAAAAAACTGACGTAGACATATTTGATATTAGAACACTTGGTTAAATTTTTTGTCAGTATTTATAATTTTATTAGTGTTATCAGATTTTAAACTCCAATAAACGAGCTAAAAAATAAATAAATAAATATATTCTAGATTTTAGTTTATGTTAAATGCTGAAATTAAAAATGTTTTCTAAAAGTATCAATTTATTGAGTTATGTATACAAATACAACTGTAGGTATAAGACAATATTTATTTTAGCCATAAATTATTTATAGTTAATAACATTTTAGTTTCTTCAAGTTTAATAAGTTATAGGTAATTAAATTATTTAATAAAATATATAAGTACTTATATACTTATTATACAATACTCTTTTTACTAAACAAACATGACATTTTCTATATATATATAATAATAATTCATTTTTTTTTTTGTGGTAATAACCAATAGGAGTAAATTTTTAAAGTACACATAACATTAAATTTTATAAAATACTCGAAATCATTTTACCTTATATACAATTAGTCGTTCGCTAATATTTATTAAATAGAAATACCTACCTAATACAAATATTTTTTAACATAAAGATACAATAAATCTTAACTTAAATATTTAAAATATTTTGAAACGCAATATAAAAACATGTATCGTTGTTAAATCAACAATTTCATATTTCTGTTTAAACTCTAAAAAAATTTAACATACAAATTATTTATCAAGTTTAATAATTGTTTAAATGTAGATTTCCAATAAATAAATAAAATTAAATTAGTGTGCATATAAAAATAATAGTAATTAATTTTAATTAAAATTATTGATGTATTCGTATTGTAATATTTGTTGGAAGGATATGTTTCTTTTAATAACAATAGAATATTTAATCAATGAAAAAATACAAAAATTTTCACTAATTACACGTTTAAACGAAAAAAAGTTAACTATTTTTATTTCCAATTTATTATTTTCCTCAGTTCATAATTAGTTATTCATATTAAAAAAATTCTTTTAACATTTTGTATTTAAACCAGGTAAGCATATAAAAATCACTATTATTTTCAAAATTTAGAAAATCGCCATCATTAATGACCAATGTTCTTCATATATATATATTTATAAACGAATGCCCATATTTTTTTATTAAGTTTTAAAGGGTCATATTTTTAATTTTTTTTTTATACTTACTTTTATGGTTTCAAAAATCTATCCATTGTTAAATATTATTTTTAATATCATCTATTAGCTTATTATTATATCAAAACAAAAACACAAGATATAAACGGTATATTCCATAAAATACAAAACTTTTGTTGAGTGGAGATAAATTCAACAGACAGACATAGAGACCCTCATAGAATTAATTAATAAATAAACATTATACACACACACACACACACACACACAATATATATTATATTATATTTTAATATTAAGTTACAAAATAGTAATTTGAGAATAAATAAATAATTTTTGTTTTATATTGGTTGCTCTGCACTAGCGAGTTGATGTTCTTGACAGGCTTGACGGTTGTAACTGAAAAGGTCACATAATACCCAGGTGAAGAATAATAGTAATACATTATACAATGGCTATAATCGACGGTCATTAGGTTAGGGAAAAAGAAGCAGGAAAGCAACATCACCGTCAAACATACAAATAAAAATATTTTCAAAGGGAGATACATAATGTACCTTTCCCATTCAACAAACATAATTTATTATTGTTGTGAATTTTTGGGAGTACAGAAGTGGTACCGGCTCTATTCATTCATATTTTTTTATTTAGAGAAGATATTGCGGAGTTTTCTTTCCTAGTACGTTTTGTAGGTATTTTTATACACAATTGGTGACGATTTCATTTAGAACCATAAATCAGAACTTTGGATTTGTTATGGTAATCGTTTTAACACCTGTGGCTGTAGTATCAATGGTCTGTACTCTGTAGTATTCAAATATTGTAAAATATTCTTATGGGTATTATGTTTATTTTTTTATACTTAACGTCTTTATTTTGATGTTAAGCTTATATTTAAGAAACATACAATTTAAAATAAAATACTTTCATAATTATTAAATATTCTATTGTAAAACCCATAATAATTTATTGAAATACCAGTTATTAATGGCATTGTAAAACATATTTTAGATTGTATTTTACGAAGTTAAAGTAATATTATTTGAATTTTTCCTAAAGCTATTCAACATTATTTTTCATACATAAAATTTTGAATATTTTGTACAGTTATTGTAATGTATAGACAGTTTTTAAATATTATTTTTGCTTAAGTGTAAACACTTTGTTTTGTTAAACATTTCTCTTTCAGTTGGTTACACTATTATATAATACAAGCCGCACTGATTCCAAAATTCCTAAGGTTATTGCTTTGCCAGTAAAGAACTATTCTTTTCAAATGTATTTAATGCTGAAAACGGTTGGTTTTATTATTATTGTGAATACATATACATGAGTAATACAAGTAGCCAATACACAATCGGATAGCATTGAAAACAAAAGACCCCCAGGCCCCAGAGGTGACCTGCGGCTTATTAACGGGCCGGCAAAGAAGCATAGAACGCACAAAAGCCTATATGCTGTTTGCCAGGTTTCCATAAATGGTTGCGTTTTATTATTATGCTCTTGGCTGAGGTTAAAATGTCACCAGTTATATGTAAATCGCGGGGGCACGTTCATGCGAGGACGAATGTGTCGGGCTCACGTGCTCATTACAGCGAGCCCCCTACCATTACACACATGACTATTGGTCATCGTCAAGGGCGTGGACTTGCATCTTCACACAAATGCATTCTTTAAGAAATCATTTTAACATAATACCCACCTTTATCTTTGTAATCCTTCATCTATACTGTGAATATATATACTATCTATAGGTAGGTACTTCAATACATACTGTGGCTATAAGATTCATTTATTAGATGTATAATGTTGGTATATTTTATATAGTGTGTTCATATAAATATATTCCTATATATTAGGCATTACTTTTGAAATGTAAAGTAGGTAAATATTGTGTATAACAATTGGTGCATAAACTAAATTATTTATAAACGTTTATCACATTCAATGATAGTTTTAACAAGTATCCATGACCATCTGCCTAGCTTAAGCTATTTCATTAAAACTGTGTAAAACAGAAATAAAATTTAAGATGAAATTATAATTAATAATATTTTATTAAATCTATTAGAAAATTTAATTTTGATTACAACTATTTGTAAAAAATGTTTCATTGATTAATATAATATTAAAAATAAAGGTAATTAAATAAATTTCATTGAAAACTATTTGTCAGCAGTTTAATTAAGAAACGTAAAATATTATAATAATAAATTAAAAATCTGTTCAGTCGATAATATTTTACCTTTGTTTTAAGAGTTCTAACTTCTTAACTATAATATACAACCAATTAGAATAAAATACTTTGAATATTTTTAACCATTAAAAAAAAAAAAGTTATCAAACGGACATTTTTCTTTTTCTCCTGGGAAATAGTCATCAGTGCATGTTATCTGTTTTCCACGCACGGTTTTGTATGTTCGTTGTTTAATTTCGGTTAGTCAGCAGTTATTTTTTACTTAACAAAGTAGCATTCTTTCACGGTGGATGAAAAATATCTTGCTGCTTCTGTATGGATGGTTTTCGGACCACATTACGGATTTTATTCTATGTTGATATTTTTTTTTTTACATAGACAACCACATAAGAAAATAATGAATGTAAGGTTAGGATAATAATTTAAACCCTGGTATTTATGTACATTTACATATATTTCATAATTTTATATTAATTTAATTTAATTTTAAATATATTTATATATTATAGACTGATTTATAAGTATATATTATAATTGTAGGTATAATTATACTATATATCTAAAGCTACAGAGTTGGTTTTGTAATTGAAATTCCAACGATATAGACTATACCTATAGGCTATAACAATTATATTCTTTGTTTGAAGATACTTTTCTTTGGGGTGATTTTAATTAATATTTTTAATACTTATCGCAAAACTATTGTAATATACTTTAAGAAAATTATGATTTTGTTACAAAATAAACGTATACTTATGTAAATAACATAAGTAATATTTGTATTACGTTCTCAACTACTTAATTACCCAAATTAGATAACATAATTTTTTGTTTATTATTTTAAAATTTTAAAGTATTAACTTGAAAAGTAATACGATTGTAATTATTTATACTGTTTTAAAATAGGTAAGAAACCACAAGGTATTTTATGATTTTTTTTCTGGTATAATTTGATATTAATTAAAATACCTTCTATTTGTAATTAATGATTTATAACTTTATTTTGATATTATATATTTACATCGTTAATGAAATTATTTAAAATTATAACATATTTATACTATGAGATTAAATTATAAGTGTTTTATTTTTCAATCATTTTTGTATTAATTTTAAATAATGAAAAGATTATCAATTATTGTGAAAATATTATGCTAGTGTTATTTATTTATATTATATGGCTTCATGAGTACTTATTAAAAATTATTGCGTTATTTTAATTTTCTTGATGTATAAATTGAATATTGCAGATGTTAAGTATTTTAAAGCAATATTTAATACAATCATAAATGTAAATATTCAAAAATTATAGATTATAAAATATTATAATTGATAAATATATATATAAAATATAATTGTTTCTATTTGATTGTATAAAAAAAAAAAAAAATACATATCTCTTTATGTATTGTTAGTCAATAATGTTCTTATTGTATTTAAGCTATACACAGATTTTATATTTTATATTAAATAAAAATAAAAAGTATTTCATAATAATTATCTACTTTTAAAACTTAAATTTAGCATTTAACCCAATAATTATCACTTATAACCTTACAAGAGTTATGAATAATAATTTATCTGGTTTTATATATTTAATCAAAATCATAGGAGGTATTTATATACCTACCTAGATATTATGAATATAATTTTAGATGTTTCTTTTTTAAAACAATGTCGTGAGTCGTGACTTTAGAAGTACATTGTTGTTGTCGCGACAATAATTGTAGGATATAAATTAGTATTAACTTGTGTTATATAAAAAAAAGATATTATTTGTTACTGTTGCTCGTTTATAAACATGGTTCTGGTGAAAGTATATATTTAGGCGTGTTAAAAGGCGTGACCGATTCGGATTAGATTTTCAATATTTTTTATTCTTTATAATAAGTTATAAGTGTGCTGCATCTTTCAAAAATATATTGACATAGGTTACTGTCAGGTCTACTGTCTTTGCAGTTTTCTTTTTGTTCTTTAGATTTTTTTAAATTAAAATTTAAGTAGACGTTTCCATGAAAGATGACCACTTGGTAGCTGAAATATTATGAGTTTAATATTAGGTGAATATTTTAACACAATACGCGAACATTATATTATTTATTACCCATTTTAATTCCATATTTAATTTTTTATCTATAAAATACTTTTAATACTTGTAGTTTATAAATTAGTTAAATTATTAATTTATAAATTATATTAATATTATTGCTTAGGTAGTTTAAGGATTATATTTTGTAGAAAGCAATAACTCTCTTCTTCCCGAAAAACCAAAATAAATGTTTGGGTCGGTGGAACTTGATTGAGCCCGGTCCATATTTTTTAACAACTCAATTAAGTAACATAGTCAAATTAATTTAACATTGTTAATTTTTCATGAATATTGGTAAAATAATTTTTTAAAACATCAAACGCATTTGACGTTTTCATAGAACTTACAATTCACAATTCTATAAGTCTTACCTACTTACATATACACTTGATAATTATGGTCTTACTAAAAATTCAGGTTGAAATAATAATGAAAATTTGGTTTAACTAAAACTAAGAATCATAAAAATATGAGTTTTATTGAAAGGCAAAAAGTTAATATAACCCCATAGGGGCTTATGTCGAATATTTCAGAAATAAACATTTTAATGATTTACTTAAATATTTATTTAAAGTGGGAACTTTGTATTTAAGGACACTGCTTTAAAATGTTTGATGTATATATTTTTTGTATGACATTTACAAATAATTTCATATAATTTTTAAGGTCAAAAACCATAGTATTATAAAGGAAATACGTATTTAATGAGTAAAAATAAATATTGATGTACTTATTTTATAAATAATAAAAAGGCAACTTTTTGCGTATTTCTGTATTTAATCGTGTTACATCCGTCCAATTAAATATTTTATTTTCTAAATTACTATAATTTATAATTATTTATACTCTTAAAATTAAATTATTTTAAGTGATACCTATAATTTATTTTTGTGGTTTTATGTGCAAACATTATTAACGTATTGGTTTGATCGTTGTTTATGTTTATTAAACTATCTTGAATAATACATACATAAATATTTGAAAGAATGTAGTTGAAAAGAAGGGATATGTGTACAACTTTTGTTAGCAAAAACAAATATTCCTAATTTTTAATATAAATTTAATAGTTTTAATTTTTAAGTGAATTTATGTAAATTATATAATAATATAAAATATCTAATTATATTGAATAGAGTGAATTATTTAAGTACTTATATTTCTGAAATACTTTAACTATTTATAACTATCTTTAATATTATTATAGTATTATTTTTTTAAACATTAAATAATAAAATTAAGTAAAATAATCTTTCATAAGTGCCTATTTACGTAGTAACAGTAATTGAAAAAAAATAAAAATATTGCAAATCAAAAGTGAAAATAAACCTGTTTATTAATTTAATGCGTGAAAACAATTTATTTACAGTCACGTTAAAATAGGTATCTGAAAAAGGCATTTTGAAGTTTATATAGCATAAAAATTACATGTAATATTAAATATAAACAATTTCTGGTTATTTTAAAAAGGATTTAAAAACAAAGAAAAAGTATAAAATAAAGTATACAATTTAATTTTGTTTTAAAATATAAACGAATATTATTTTTTGTACTTGTTGTAGGTACTGTATGACTTATGTATTTTACTAGGTAATTCAAAGTTTGCAAATTATAAATGTTTAAAAGTTAAAATTAAAACAAATGTGTATAGTGTTTTAATATTTAGTAGATAATAATTAAGTTATCTTATTTTAAATAGTCTAAAACAATAGATTATTAAATAATTGTATTTTTAAACTTTAAAAATAACTTTTTCATACACGAAGACCATATTATGTCTCGAATAGTTGAAAAAGTCATTTTTATATCATATTTTTCAACCAAAATATTATAATGAATTGTAGTTTTTTAAATGTGTTAAATAACCATTAGGAAAATTTATGTTTATGAATATGATAAATGATAATGTGTAGGTATATTCAAGAATAAAAAGTATTTTTATTTTGCACTGTTATTTTTTGGTTAATCTATATTAAAACTACTTATGGTTAAAAATTTTAATAATTACAATTAGGTACTTATAAAAAATTATTTATTTCTACATTACTCAAAAAATTATTAAAAAAACTTGGGTCTATTAATTAACACTTTTAATTTATATAAATGAAAAAATGATTTTGTATATATTATAATTATATAAATAACTAGTTTTAAGATATTTTCTATAAATATATACATAAAAGTATACGTATATATTATAATTTAATGGTATGATGTTTTATTTATATTACAAAAAATCATTCTCTTATTCTATTGGTCGATAAATATTGTCTTTAAAATGGTTACGGTTGAAATAGTCGCCAATTAATTTTTTGTTTTCGTCCTTATTGATTTCACATAGGTACACACATTCACATACAGTATCTTTGTATAATATACTGTGATTTCATTGTTACGCATGTTATACTGCTACCACCGTCACTCAAAAACCTCAAAAGAAGTGTATACACACATATATAATATATATATTTAACCACATAGCTGGCGGTCACGTATTGGGGCCAAAATATGGACCAAGGGCGGGGGTGGGGGATATCTGTGGTGTAGATAGGTGAAAAATAATCGACCATGATATGATGTGTTGGGAGACAAAAATATAATATTATCCGTGGCCGTCGCAGGTCATTGGTTTTCTTCTGCCAGCTAAAGAGTTTGTGAAAGAAAAGAGAAATAATAAACTCGAGGCCATTGTAACTGTTGGACTACAAAAAAAAAAAAATAAAAATAAAAATCATAATAATAAAATATAATATTCCATGCTCTTAATAATAAACATAGCTATAATAGGCAATAGGTTGACGACGGAACGCCCACAATAGAACTCGTCATGGGAAGCGAATTACATGAGATGACACCCTGCAGGATACGTCGAGTGTTTGCCATAACAATGTAATACGATGATTGACGTTAAAATTGATACTGAATGGAAAAATATGCGATACGTATTTATCTGGAGTTATTAGGTATTTGTGATCGAAATAAAAGGGCAAAATCGTTAAGTAGGTAATACATTTTTTTTCCATGTATTCTCATGCGTAGAACAAATTGAACATTGAACAACCTGGCGAAATAAGTAAAATAATTGTATTACGGTTAATTTAAAATCTTGTTTTCCGCCATAATTTGTTAATAATATATTTCAGTTCACATGTTTTAGCAATGTAAGGTAGCGGTTCCCAAAATTTTTAGTTGACGATACTCTCTTTTGGATCGAATTCAACTGTGGTACTCTGCTGTGGTCAGTGAATACTACGATAAATATGCATATAAATCATATAATATACTTGTACTAGTTCTTGTTGATAAAAAATTTGTTTGTTTCGGTGAAAAATATCAGCCAAGTACGGGAAGTTAACAATACTGATCATAGCCGATTCCGGGAAGTCATGTATATAATGTTATTTGCATTTAAGTGGCACGTGAAAGACGCAGAACACAAACATATTTGATCAACAAGTCTATATTTATAGTCTTTAATTATCAGATAAATAGTGTATTTTACACAATTATTGTTAATAACTAGAAGGTATTTTCTCTTACTCAGCAACCCCTTGAGGGGTTAAGACTTCCTATTGGTTCACGCTGAGGTGCCGTGGTGCCGCTAAACGATGGTATAATATAACCAGTGCCATAGTTTGGAAATCGCTGAAGTAAGGTGTTATATTCATATTACTTATTAGTTATTGTGTTTTACTTCTGAGTTAAGCTGAAAAGTCAACTTTATAATACCAGTCACCAGGTACTATATTATTCTAACAAATAATGAAAAAGTGTACCAAACAATACTTATTATTAGTATGGTTTTTAAAAATATTACAATTTTAATTGTATTATAACTATTGTTACTTTAAAATTAGGAGATACTCCCCAAGGTACAGGCATTTATTATGTGCCGACATTTCATAGACATCATATGACAACTGGAGTCTAGAATAATCGTATTTTAATAAAAATGCAACTTTATAAAATATGTTTCAAAAACTTTTCTTTCCAACACATAGCATATGATTATATGAGTAATATAGTAATTCTCACTACAGTTTTATTGTTTATAATGGTGTAAATTTATATAATATCGAATTTGTAGGGAAAAATATAAGTTTAATGTGAAGCGTTAGGTTAAGTATATGAATTACTATTATTTAGGTGTATAGTTACGTACTTTTTCAATTAAAAGAAAAGAAAAAGAGAGAGATAACACACGAGGTCATGCGGGTATGATGTATTCTTAATAACTTATTTTAAATAATATTGAACATAGGTAACAGGATAACATTATTTCAGACTTGGTCAATATTGAAAATATTTGTTTATCATGATAAGTAGTATGGACTTAGTATTATAGTACTATATACTAAATTGTATATTTAATAATGTATGTATTTCCTCGACACGGTTGGAAATAACTATATTTTTTAATACGAGTACTGTTTATATAGTACGAGTATATACATTATGTATACATAATATTACAAGTAAAAAGACTATAATTCATTAATATTCTCTATAACTACTATTTATCTTTTGCATATTATAAATTGACATAAATAAATTCTAGTTGTACTCGTTAGTGCATTCTCTATAAAAATAAATATAATATTACCATTAAAGTTAAAGTAACTATCATTATAGTCTACTTTCTTTTATTAACAGCATTTACTATTAAGCAACATAAAGGTTTAAATATTTTTTTTTGTAAATGCATTTAAATGTAAAAGTTTTTCTATTTAGATGCAATTTTTAAACACGGGTTTTGTAGTAAAGTATGACTTAGCATAGAAGTTTTTTCAATGCATATAATATTATGTCTTCAAGACAGTGGCAATAATAATAATTTCAAATTTGTAATATGTATATGTACAATTCAAGTAGGAATACTATATTAATAGTAGGCAGATATCAAATGATCAAAGTGTTAAGACACAGTCAATTATCTAATATTTGTGAGATAGATACAATTTATTCCTGATTAGGTGGCTTTTAATTAAAACGAAAAAGCTATTTTTCCAATTTTTGATGTACATACTAAAATATTCTATTTCACATTATGAAATTTATAGTATAATTTGTTTTTTACAAGTTTAAACCCTAAAAAATTTCCATTTATTCTAAAATATTGTAAACATTTTTTTTAAATATTAAAATGTTACTCACTAAAATTTCGATTTAGATCAAACATTTTAAAGAAGAAAAAATAAATTAGTATCATTACTAGATATTGTGGTAACTCCATCTTGATAAAAAAAAAATCGAAATAATCAAAGATTTAATCTTTGAGCATACTTAATAATTCAAAAAACTCAGAAAAAATAAATTCAAATAAATTTGTTATTAATCAAAAAATAGTATGGTCACGAATAGGATAAACTATAATCTAAATATAGCTCTATTAACTCGCATATATACAAATCAATTTAATTTTTATGAATGTGGATCTGTTATTTGTTATTCGTAAACGTAAACCGGAATTTTACTTATATTTTATAAAAACTATGAATTAAATATAATGGCTATATTACAAAAACTCAGCTTTGGCCTTAAAAGGTCCTTTTACTTGTCCTTGTACTTAGCCTAAAAGGATAATTTAATATAATGTGGACTAATTTTTGTTTCGAGGAACTAAAAAACTAATAATATTTGCATTACGGAAAACGTTAACTATTAATTACGTATTAGTTTATTATTTATTACTTTATAATCATTTAAAATAACATAATCCTTATATTCAATTTATTTTATTACTCGAGAATAAATTAATGCAATAATGTTAAAATCTTTAGTGATTTTGTGTTAAATAACAATATTGAGAATGCTTTTAATGATAAAAACTTTTATTATTTTAACTTTTTTTAAATTTTTGTTCAATAAAAGTAGTTTCAAAAACTGATATTGGCAACAGTATGAAATCATAAACATTTATTACTCATGAACATTTTAAAAACTATGTAGATAATTTATAATTGTTCATATATATTTATATCGTCCAAAAACAACCAACTATCTAGAATATTTATCAGTAATTTAGTATATTATTGATCAATTTTAAAACAATATTATAGTTTATTACTAAGTTATTAATTTTTATCCAATTTTTTAATTAAACTCTTAATATAAAACTGATGATACAACGGCAGTATTGTGCAATTTACTATTACTTTCATTATAATGTATTAGTGTCTGTAGTTTGGAAATTATAAAGTTCAAATGTCATTTTTGAATAAAATGTCAAAGTCCAAAATAAAGGTCAGTTTGGTCTTAATGAAGTGCGATTTCCTGTAAGTATTCTGTCTTGAAACTAAAATTGTTATGACATATTAATATTAATTTAAACTAATTTCATTTAATATCTATGATGTTATGACTTATACATTTTTTAGACATTTCAGGTTTCAATATATTTTTCTCCAACCCGTAATTCTTAGCGAGAACGTAACTCGTAGTCCAAGTAATCCACGTCTCACGATTCCACAAAAAAAAAAAAAAAAGGTTTCAATATATTTATTGAATATGGTATAAATATAAAATATAAGCATCTATGTATAAATGTATGATTAAAATGCATTAATATTCTCAATGCTACTCCTTTGCATATTATAAACCTATATAAATAAACTTTTGTTTCACTTGTTAATGAGTTTTCAATTAAAAAAGAAAAAGAAAATATACTTCCATAAAAATTAACTAATCAAAGTTTCTGAAATTGGTGTTATATCTTAAAATGGTTATTGTAACATCTTACATTACTGATAAATTATATCAAATTAAATAACTATAAATTATACATAAAATACAACTACAATCTACTTTCATCATAAAAAGTATGTATAGCAACATAAAAATTAATATATTTTTTATAAATGCATTTAATTGAAATGTGAAATGAATTTGTTTTAAATTCAAGTTCAACGTGGATTATATAGTTTTTAAATTAAATTATTATTTTGCAATGTAATTGTTTTTTAATTGTTATATTTATAATATAACTGTAATTATAAATCATAATAGATCAATAATCATGTTATAGTATATAATAATATTTATAGGGATATAATTTAGTAGTTTACTATTAATATACATTTGCAGATTGAAACTATATAATATAATTTTATTTTTAATATAATGTAAATCCTTGAACTCAATGCATTAGTTTTTAGAAATTAATATCAGAACAAATAACTCACCTAATTATAAATGTTTATTTCATAAGTATTAAAACATAATATTAATTATAATTTTATACTACATACTTATTGTTAACATTTTCTTAAATGTTGGTTTAAAATATAACTTTATATTATATTTAAATTAAATACTGAATATTTAAGTTAATTTGTTGAAAATAGGCAGTTAAAATTAATTTAAATCTCTATAAAAGTACGTGTTTTTAGTTAGCGTTTGGATTCACGGATAGTGCAGTGCAGGAAAACGAATTGAGATATCGTTTATATCTATATTTATATTGTTAATGTAGAACCGAATAAATGACATGTTTGTTAAGAATTATGTTTTTAAATTAAAATGCATAAAATGCATAATTTATTGGAAATCGATTATTTATTGAAATTATTGCGCTATTCTTATAAAGCTTAAACAAGGATTAATAAACAAAATAATATAATCTTTTAAAATTAATAACCTAGAGATTTCGTTCCGTTTAAAATCGATTAGATACTAGATGTAAGCGCACATATTTTTTCTTATATCGATCAGTCACGATGTTATTATAAATAATAGTTCAGTATGTATATATATATCTATAAAACTATACAATACACTGTATATATACTGTATAATATACTTGTATGCTTATTGTGCGTTATTTGAAAAAAAAAAATCAGAAGTATGAGTAGGTTATAAATGTATAATATTATTTTTTTGGTCAAAAGAAACTATTTATCGTATTTTATCAAGTTGAAGGTTAAAAGTTGAAAGTCTTAACTCTTAAGGCTGACAGTACGGATCATGCAAGTCATTCGTTAATATCGTGTAATTGGTAAAATGACACTGACTACGATAATTATGTATCCGAAATATAATCCGTGAGTTTATTACGAATGCATTACCATGCAGGTTTTAATAGTTTATAGTATTTATTTTTACATAGTTTATAATAATATCCCGATTTGGTATGAATTGTTTTTTTTTTTTTTTTTTATAAATTGTTATTTTCTTTAATTTATTAATTATTATTAGGTATAATATATTTCAAAGTTTATGAATTTATTTAAACAATTATTAGTTTTAAGATATACGTATTCATCACTAATGGCAATCCAATAGTCCAATGTTGATTAATTCTCATTGCATACGAAATATGAATAAGAATATAATATTTTTTCTTATACATTTTCTAATGAAATACACCATATATTTAGCTTAAGCCAAATTATGCGCAACTATAATTGTATAGTTTTTATAACACATTATCATTATGATATTTACTTAATAAATACAATTTTATAATTAAAAATGAATTAAATTCATTAAATAATATTTCAATTTTTATATATTATATTGTGATATCATATTATATATCTTATTATTATAAGTTACTCGTGATCTATCTAAAATTATTAATTTTACGCGGAGACTAAATATGAAGTTATTTTTTTTTAATGAGATAGTGTTGGTTATGAGAATTTTCCAGCTAATCATTTTAAAATTAGTACATGTCAGTACCTACTCGTATAGGACGTGTGCATTAACTATTTTGTATAACTATGTAAAAACCGGTTATGATAATTGATCTCGCAACTAATTGAATAAAACATGTAAACTTTAATTATTATATACTTATATATTGGTTTGAAACGAGAAAATTTAAATTTTTTGTTTAAATTATAACAAATCCATACAATTATTTGCAAATAATATACATGTTCATACAGTCTTATACAGTTTTAATATTTATATCAAAAACAGTAATAGCAACTAATATATTTAAAAACTATATACTGCATTCTATATAGTTGATGAGCATTATGCATTTATATTATAGATTGTTGTATTTTTTCAAAAAAAAATATAAGGATATATTTGATGGAGACTTATTTGTTAAGACTTATACTGAAAATGTATACCGAAATTCTTCACAAATTTATGGTTAGTTATCAGCTTATAAATAATAAAGAATAGTAACCGTAGAATTAATAATTTTATAGTTTATTATGAATAATCATTTTTTTTTTTTAAATTTCTTTAAACATTGTAGTAGTTTTTACTTATATGCAATATGCTCGATATAATAAATAGTTAATAATAGTTTTTTGGTTGAACCCAACATTATTATGGTATTTATTTCGTTATTAATTTAATTAAAATACGTTATAAGAATAGTATCTAAAATGGTTATAACTTATAAGTTTTGCAATATTTCAATATTAAATTTGAATGATGTAGGTACAACTGTATAAGGTATACTTTTAGTATAAATAATCTAGTGATTGTGTGTATTAGGTAAAAGTGTATTACTTATTATAACTTATCATTTTTTTCAGTTTGCACATGGTTCAAAATAATTATAATTTGTATTAAATTTAGTTTGTTCATAAGTAAAAACATTTTTCTTAAAAATTCGCAAGTATAATAGATTAAATGGCAAAACTGTTACTAATTTATAAATTATTTAAATTTTATTGTTATTTTACATGTTTTTCGTGATGACAAAGATTTTAATTCATCTATTATAGCAAGTATAGATATCATTAAATATGTTTTAAATGTATGTGCATTTGTTTTTATTTAGGTATCTACGCTTATTTTTACCGTTTATTTACGAATAAGCCGTTTAAGCTCATCGAATGGTTAAAACAAATAAGTTTATATTCACGTACTTGAGTTTATTACCCATCTTAATGTAAAATGCACGAAAACGTGTTAATCCCAACTATAGTAGTAGGGAATGTAATGGTATTAAGCAGACAAGCAGTTACATAATTCATTGCAAGCACGCACGTTCGCACGTACACTTTGGGTTGCAAGACCTTTTGTGCGATTTATGAATTTCGGTTTCTCTTTTGGAGCAACGATCGGTTGCTGGTACGACAGCAGACGCGTTACACTTGTATAGAGCCGAAGAACATATATGTAACAAGTGTATATGTATATATTTAATACACATAAAAAAAAATATATGTTTATAATTCATGTCGTAGAGAAAGTTTTTTCTTTTTTACAACTTGGTGTCTATTCCACGTATAGATTATTTGGGTTGACATGAAATCGTCTAATAACAAGACAAATAAATTAATAATTGAATATTATTATAACATCACCGTTTCATGTTATTTAATTGCGAATCTTAACACTATATTATCATGGTACAATATCACAATAATATATTATGAAGTAATTTATGCAATACATGTGTAATTGAATCGTCTAACCGTCTAATAATCTACAATATGTATATAGTAAAATGATATGTACCGTAGAAATGAGTGTGTATCACCCACACGAACATAACATAATGTGCCAAGTGCGAATTCTATATTATTGCCACGATGGGTCATAATATGTAGGATGATTATGTTATCTAATAATAATAATAATAATAATAATAAAACTTAATTTTATCGGCTTAGTATTCCGTGGTCAACGACGTCTTCAGTTTGGCTATTATTTAATTATTGCCTATTGGTCTTCGTGCACTCGCACAATAATGTTTGAAAGGCGGCAGATACCGAAGTCCGATAACACGACCTCATTTCATTATTATAACGTGGCGAGTGATTTGATGTTTTAATTATTTACAGACGTATCGCTCGTTTGAAGGTGCACAGCATCAATATAATAATTATGATGCACGTAATAATAATTATTTACTCGTATTGTCAGCGAACGGTCGAGTCGTGGCAGACAGCACTTAACGTAAATGTTTTCATTTGTTTATTTACCATACGCGCTTACAATTTTTTTTTTATTCTCACACTATGTAATCGCTATGAGAAGTCGCCTGTCTACCAACTGAACAGTAACACTCGAATAATATTAGTTTTCATCGAGCGTCGTTCTCAATTTTTCATAACAACATTTTTGTTATATTATGACATAATATTGTATTGACACAATTACGTATATTTATTATTATAATATGCCGGTATCATCGAATATACTCGTTTAAGTTGATTAAAAATTATAATTCAGTAAATTAATAACCCAATGAATTTTTGTAAAAAAAAAAATATATATATATATATATATATATTATTATAAGTTAATATTAAGTAGGTTGGTTACTTTATTGATATTAGCTTTTATAGCACTACCTACTATAGTTACACACTACATAGGACGATAGTCTTTTAAAATATAATGTATATTTTAAAAATCAATAAATAAAAAAATATGTATATTTATTTTTTTAACTCAAAAGTAAACAACTAGTAGGTACCAACGATAACTCTCTATTTATGCATTGATAAACTATATTATATTAGATCATATGGACAATCAATAAAAAAGAAATAAAGATGTTTCGACACATGATTTAATTTTTTTTTATCATTTCGCATGTGTATTTTATCACCATATTAGCCTGTAGATTAAAATAATCAGTATTCAATAAAATAATGTTTGCATTCGTATAATCGTATACAATATAATATTATATTAGCTCAGTTATAAATATTGCATGGTCGTTTAAATTATTGTTCCAACGTTTCTTAAGTGAAACGAATAAAATAAAGAATATATACACATCACGGTCGTGTTCTAGTTTACAACCAATAAAATTATTGTCATGTGAAATTTCGTTAAACCCGTACGGGTCAACCGCAGCGTTTTTGGACAAGATCGCATCAGTTGGAGCTCTTTAAATTCAACGAGTCATGCAAGTTTATCTCTGTTTCTTCTCGACATAAATTAAACGAGAACGTGTTAGGAAAATGAATTATGATTATTACGCAAAACTCGTCTGTACACTAAACACATAAACACAATACGGCTATATAAGTATATGTGTACAATAATAATATAATATATTATAATGTTGTGCGGTCGGTTTGTCATCATTTCGGATGCATTGTTGTTTGATCATTGTAGAGGTTGGGCCTCGTGTCCCCATACAATTTAAAAAAAAAAAAATACTAGCGTTCCTACATTTGATTGACTTGTAGTGTTGATAAAATAGTGTGATAATTTTATAGGCGCTATGTTTATTGTAACTTATAAGTATATATTTTTAATAGCGGATTGTGTGATTTATCTGCAGCATTAATTGCTACCGCATGCACGCTCTACTCTTTTCATCGGTGAAGTTCTCAAAATTGCTTAACCGTCGTATTATGCTGTACAATCAAATTCGTGATGTTAAACCAGTTAACACGACAAATAATAACATAAAGAGAATAGCCAAGTGCTGCGTAACGTGGTCGACTTGACCCGACTTCAAACATAATTTTTAAATGGATGACTTATTCAGATTAAATACCGAATGGGAGAAAATGTAGAGATAACAGTAGTAGTAGTTACAATTAAATAGTACACTTTTTAAAGCACGTATACATATAAATACCAGAATACTCAATTCATTTTTAACGTTGTTAAAATTTTTTTTAAATTTATTGTTGCATGTATTTAAATTTTTTTATTAACACTTACTATTGGATATTTAATGGACTGAGAAATTCATAAATTCCTTAAGTAACAAATCGTTATAAAATAGGTTGAGTTATACACCACCGAGAAATTTTGTTGAATGCTTTTCCCGTTCATGCCTATCAAACCTACAAATTATTTTCTTTGTATTGTTACAAAGTTTCTAAACGTACACTAATAAATTATAAATAAAATTTTAATAAAAAAAAAAAAAGTAGTGAAATTTGCGCTGTGAAAAATTGTTGTCACTCTTGTCTTGAGGCAAATACTACTACCGAAAAAGTACGTCGTTTGGATTATTCAAAAAAAAAAAAAATCATAATAATAATAATAATAATAATAATAATAATGCACTACTACTTTGATAAATATATACACAGTGTTGATTGTTGCTATAAATAGTGTAGATTTATTTTCTACCATTGGTTGTTACTTTTATTAAGTATTATAATGACATAACAAAATCATTATATTGGATGGGTTAATATAATGTGTTTCAAATATGGAGTACAATGCTGTAGGAAATGTATTTGGCATATAATTCTAATTTATAACCCTACATAAACGAACATTCAATGTATATTTTCTTAAATTTATTTCTATTATTATAAATTTGTAGTCCTTATTTTGACAGCCTTAAATTATGTGATTCTGTACCTTTATCTGAAGCCGCTTAACTTCGTTGACATTTGTATGCTGGTTTACTCAAACTGTCTGTACATAATATTTTTTTATTTGTATGAATGAAAACTAATTTTACTACCTAATTGTTTATTCTTTTTCTTTTTCTTTTTCCGTATTTTTTATTTTTTGACGGAGTTTGATACATTAGTATCAATAATAATACGTATATGTAACAACGTTTTGTGATTTTATACTAATTCAACTTATACCTGATTGTTTCATAAATGCTTAAAAAGTTTAAATATAATCATAAAAAATACATTAACAGTAATATAACTCTACTCAGAGTCTCAGAATAGAAAAGAATGAATAGTTTAGATTGTACACATCGTGACGTGTAATATTGTACGAAGTATAGGTATATGGTATATACGTTCAATATTTTTCAACATTTCACATTTATATTTTTAAAATCGTAGTATTAAGTTAATCATAATAATCTGATTACGTTCAGACTTTATTTATTTTGATAAATAAAGATTTTTCATTAAGTTTTTACGATTACGACTTTTCTGTGTTTATACGAGTACAACAACTGTATAAGACATAAGTATTTAATACGAACAACACAAGCGAATAAGCGATATACACTTCTAATCTATAGAATATAGTTTATCGATACGATAAACGTCTGTAAACTGTCGACTGCGCTGTAGCGTCAGTTGTAAACGTTTTAAACACGTATATAGGTACATTAAAATCAACCGAAAAAAAAATTATCCAATGCGACGACGAGACACGTCACGTCGCGGCGCGGACACGAGTCAATTAAAATTCTTACAGTGTACCTGCCTATATATCAATGTGCGCGCGTTTATTACAATAAAGTAGCGATAGTGCATATTAACGGACGTATATTACTGCAGTCTTTGCCGGACTTTTTACACCATATATATTGTATAATATAATAATAATAATAATAATAATAATAATATATTTAATGATATTATGCGTGTGTGTAAAAATCGTGACCGAACGCCGCCGAAGCAGTAACAGCCCGTCGCACAACCATCACTGTTGTCATTATTATACATCCAAATAAATGTTGTTGTCATACGGAATCATTAAAAAATATATATTATATTATAGTATAGTAAAAACGACACGAGCTCCTTCCACGCGCGCGGCTTACCCTCGGCCTTCGTGTTGCTGTATATCTGTAATAATATTGTGTTGGTCATATCTCGCGCGCGCTTGTGTGTATGTGTGTGTGTGTGTACACCAGACCATGACTGCACATGTTCTTCGACTTAGACGGAGAAGACTGACCCCCCACTCACCCCTCTCCTGCCGGTGTTAAGGGTCAACACCCATAGCTATATAACTGGATGTGTGCTGTGTGTGTCCGCCGTCCTCCTTGTCGCCGCCGCCGCCGCCGCCGCGTGTGCGTTCGAAAAACGTAGTCTCTATTGTGCCCGTGATGAGTCTGCAACAATGTTTCCCCTCAGAAAAAAAAAGAGTTCATCACGAAATACTATGAGATACTCTTCGCATGTACTTACACGATATTTCTATGATACGCGCCGTGTGCGTGTGCGCGCAATAGTGCGAGTGTGAGCGTGCGTACGTTCTGAGCTGATTCACACGATCGGTGGTAAAAGCTCTTTTTTATTTCGTTTTCTTCTGTTTTATTTGCACAGATAACTCGAGTCTGTATACATAATACATAAAATATATATGACATGGTCGTTCTTATCACACGCTCAGCAACTACAGGTAGGTATTCGTGAAAGGAATTGTACCATCACGCGGATTGGATGTGATGAATTCGTGTCCTGAGTGTAGAAGTGGTGCTCGTCGCCATCGCTATATTATACTTATACACATAGACGTAAAAAAACCAATTGGTATAAAATCACTTCCTCGTTGCGTGTAACTGCTATACACAATATTATAATAATATGTGGTACCACATGGGTACATTTTAAATTTACTTCATGATAAAACTATGTTTGGGCTCCTACTTATATTGTTTCAAATTTGAAATTTGAATAGGGTGTTTTTTTACAAACTATTTAATTACACGGTGTTTTACTTTATGCTGTTTAATGATTATTTCAATTATTCTTGGGTACAGTATTAAATAGATTCGATTAGCCATGGTTAGATTAATGGTTAACGAATTTCAATTTGTGATGGTGGACGACAAACGAACGTAGTGAAATGTAATAAGTACAAAGATTAAAACGGATAAGAAACAAAGCAAGTAGGTGCTCGCAACAAATCGCTAGTACTTGTAAAATTGAAAAATTTTATTATACTTACTTGTTGTTTATTTCAAGTATACCTACACTGGCAGCCCACCACTAGTATTTGAAGCTTGTAACGAGTGACCCTTGGCCGCTACGATCAAGGGGTTTAAGCTTAGTACTTGGGGTTCGCTTATTTATTATAAGTATGAGTAGTTATTTGTATTTCAAATACACGGTCGTATAATAAATAGCAATATTTACGTTCTTGTAGTGATAAGTCGAATATACCTAGGTCTAAATATGCAGTAAAATATATGCTTGTATATGTCGTTCATTGAATTAATTACAGTAAAATGCTGGTATAATTATTTCACTTCAGAAATTAATAATTATTAATTATAGTTCGTTGGTAGGAATTATAAAATGTGCGCTTTATTCAGGTGTTCTAGAAATCTGAAACTCATAATTTGTTGTGATTACGGTTTCTGTGTTTATTTTAGTTTGAAATGTTAATTAAATATTTTTAATTAATACACACATAACATACCTAATAATATGTAAATATAATAATATTTTATACTTTAAACCGTAGGTTGTGTTGGAGTAGAGATTAATTTTTAAACAAGTTTGATTATGTAATATGAAAAAAAATATATTAACAGCAATAAAGGATTTACAGTAGGTTGGACAGTTAGATGAAATTAAAGTTATAGTGAAAATAAGTATACAGACAAAAATAAAGCATTATTTCATTGTTAATTACAAAAGATACGACCTAGTATCAACTTAATTAGCTATCAACACACAAAAATTATTCTATTGATAAAAAATATTTTTTGATTATAATTCTGAAAATAGCCAGTTATACCTATATTATTTTTCTTTTGTTGAATAATCCAAAGTGAATATTTTTCTTTGGGGTTATAGGCATTTGGTTAAAAAATGTATAGTTATTTAGATAATTAACAAAAGATTAGCAAAATGATGTTTTACTATATTTTACAGGCGCATTATAAGTTCTATGTTCTCTAATAACAGTAAAATCTATTTGGGAAATGAGATAAATTTTTTAATTAAAAAAATGTATTACGACTTTTTTTTTGTACGGAAACCTTGTTAATTTTTTATTTAAGATTCTGTTTGATTTTGTGGTACAGTTTTTGTATTATTGCCTTTTACGCCACTTAAAATAGTAAAAAATATATTTGCTCAGCATTACATTTTTCTGTAATAGTATTAAATATAATATTAATATTTCAAAACAGTTTTCATAATTTCTTTACCTACACAATTTTAACAACAGTAGTTTATATGTTTTTAGTCATTCCGTATTCGTGTATGTACAACGTGTTTTGAACGATAATCTCGTCATGGGTCCTAGATCATAAAGATAGTAATTAGTAAATAAATAAACTAATTACTAATTAGTTCGTATATCCACGTAGCAGCAGTATATATGTTATAAGATTTAATGAGATTTAAGAAAACTGTAGAATGTCACGAAAAACTACAATGGCTATATCTATTTTTTTTATAAGTAAACGGTTCGGTGATTTTTATGAGTTTGCGAGCTTGTATAGCGCTCTACTTGTTTATTTTTTTAAGACGTGTTTGATACAAGAATATAACAGTGTATAGGAACTGCGTTAATAACGTACCTACATGTAAATATAATGTAGGTAACATGCATATAAACATAATAATATTAAACCGTGATATATATACATATACATACACACGCGCACCTCCGTGCGTGTGCTTAATGTTTATGGCGGAAGGCTTAATCGCTTCTCTGACCGGTGTTGGCTCTTTTAATTGTTATTTTTGTACCAGACCGTTTTTTTATATAATAATTTATATAGGAGGTTAGGTATGGATATGGATATGATAATCATATGTGTACAGTAATCATGCAGTTTGAAAAACCGAGATCTCCGGTGTAAGAATAATTATTTATTCCGCAATTAGCCAGAGAACATCTGCACGGACGTCTTATTTACAAATTTCATTGGATAATTTTCTTTTTTCATTTTTCCTTTTCATTATTTTAATTAATATATAAAATTTATACGCGTGGGCGTGGTCGTTTGTAACTATATACATTAATTAATGGCTGTACATGTTTAATAATATAATATTGTGTACTTGGTATATAATAATATCGCTGACGAGTACCTATTATAGACTGAATAGATCTCTACTATATGTTGTACTATGTTGCTGTTATAATATAGTACAGGCGATAGGTGCGTATTGCGTACCTACAAGCATAATATTATAATGAAATGAATACATCGATATAGTGATACCAAAGACTTCCGATGACCGACATTGTGATAATTATATAACAATATTTTATAAGATAAACGCTGTCTATTCTCTATTCTATGCATGCGTATATATATTCATCGAACGCTTATAATTTTCGGCTCATTAGGCGTGTCGTATTCGATAAATGGAGCAATAGAAATCCCTTCACTATTGGTAATGAAATTTGCGCTCGTTATTGAGAAGCACTTTAAAAGTCATAATTATGAACTATGTTAATATAACATAGGTCTCTCTACTTGTATTCATAAAATGTCATCTAGAATGACGATGAGTTACCTAAATAATGACTACAATACACACAGATGGTGTTATGTTTGCATAGAAAATAAGATTTTAACTTTGAATTTTAAATGTGATTTAAGACTTTATTGGTACTTTATTTAAGATTTATTTTTATATTTAATTTAAGTTTACATAGATAGTACATGCTTCTAAGTGGGTGTTTATTAATTATACATGCCGATAAATTATTATTAAAAATCTATCGTTTGGTTAGTGTTAAACTTTTATTATAACCTAATGAGTTTAAGATAATAATGCATTTCGAATAATACAAAGGTACCATTGTACGAACATATATTATTAATAAAGAATAATAATAATCATATTTCTTACGTATAATATAATATTATAAACCAAGATCACTATTTGATGTGATAGAAAATATACGAGTAACCTTAGAATATATTATTTCGTCTTTCTACTCACTCCGTTATGACAATCATTCTATGTGTATATTACTCATAATATAATAAAGTAAAATGTATTTATGTGTATAAGTAAAGATATACGCTTTAGATACATTATTGATGAAATATATGAATAACGTAGAACATGTATATTATGTATTATTTACTGTACATTAATATACAGTGATTGTACATACTAATTATAGTTATAGTGGTTTAAGGGTACAAAGCATTGGTTTATTTATCAGTTAACAATTATTATAATTTTTTAATTTATTTTGGAACAAAAAATGTTTCATTAAGTGTTTATTTAATATTAAGCTTTATAATAGAACAAATAAAATATAACAGTTCGTCAATAAAAAAAATTTTTAATTTGTGAAAGGTGAAAATAGGTACTTGTTTTAAGTTGTAGTTATATGTTATATTTATACCTATATAGTATATACTTAACAAAATTTCTGAAACCTCATTTTTAAAATAGAGTTTATGATTAAGTAACATGTATGGCTTTGCAGTTAGTTTTATACAACTTAACTATTTTATAATAATTATTATCATTGAATTGGACAATTTATTATTGTATTTAATGATTAAACCATAAAAAATAGAAAATTTCATAATTATTTTTAGCTTAGGTACTTAGTATTAGTTTAGCATTTGTACTAGAACAAGTTTTATAGGTTATCAAAAAAAATAAATAGTACAAATTTAGGTTCTGTAGAGATAGGATGTGTTTGTGTATTATGTAGTAAAGTGGTGGTTACGTATTTGTTGGTTTTAATATGGTTTTTTTTTACATTTTGAGAAGAACGAATAGAATGTATTGATTTTCTAATAATGTGTATTTTTTTATTTTAGTTTCTGAAAATACTCTTTTTAGTAGAAAAAATACTCCAATCATCAACTTCTAGGAAGGTTTCTGTAAAAAAGTTTATTAAAGTTTGTACTTTGTGGATCAAAGTATAAATTTCTCAGTGTTTTCTTAAATAATCGGGAAATAACAGAAAAAAGAGGAAAAGTATTATCTAGTAACCGTTATACTATACAGTAGAAGTCGAGTGTTTTTTGTTATTGAGATGACACGTGGATGTGTATTTTAATTAAATGATAAATTAATTTAAACTATGAAAAAGTTTCGGAGCAAACATGGTTTAATTTTTTGGTTGCCAAGAATGCCAAGCAATTATTATTTTTTTAATAATAATATTAAAATTTTAACAAGTATTTTTTTTCCAATTATTTTAAAAGTACTGAAAATCTTCAACTTTGACTTCCCTAAGGAATAAAGTAGATTTAATTTTCTACTAGAAATTTCTCTCGAAGCTGATCACCAAGCAAATGTTTTTCAATAAAAAAACCATCTTCAAACAAAAAAATAAACATACCATAAATGTCGAGAATAAAGTTAAATAAAATAATATATTATTTTAGTCGTTTTAAAAGTATTTTGAAAGTAATTTCATCAAACAATAAATAAGATTTTAAGATTTTTTGATTTTTCAGATTAAGTATTTTACTAGGAGTATGATTATAGTTTTTTTTTTTTTTTTAACATGTTTGTATAACAGTAATATTGGACACCTCGAAGTTGACTTTCATGACTATAGATAATTTTAGAACAATTACATACATTTTGTATCATTCTAATATTCTATTGTACCAAAACTAAAAATGAATAAATATAATATAATACGTATTTACATTTTGGTAAAATTAAAAATTTTTAATGATAAGGTGCGTAATGGAATATAGATACTCAATTAAATTATTATTGAGTGTATGGTAAAGTATACTGGTTGGAGATAGTAAGTTGAACATAATGGCGTAAATTGTAAAATATGTATAAAACATAAGTAGTACCAATCTTGGTGCATTGTACATAATAATTATATTATAGTAATACAATAATATGGTGAAATTTTTGTATTAATATTATGTTTATAATAGAAACTAAATCGATAATAATATTATTGACTTTTATAATAAAACGTTACCGTTATCGGTCTAGATGTCCTCAGTTATAATTTATTATGTTTCTCTGTTTGCTGGAATTACTATTGGTTACTTATTATAATCTACTGCCTAAATTATATTAAACAAAAACAATTTGTTGATACTGTGCAGTATCTCATTAAAAATCATAAAACGTGCAATAAAATTTGTTCCACGTTTCCCCCTTGATAATTGTAATTTTAATACAAATAACCATTTTCACGGTGCCATTGTGCGCGACCAATAAGTAAACGGTTGTTTTTCCACAAATAATTTCTTCTTGCGCTATTATTACGCGATACCAGGTAATTCTGTGTGTATTATAGTGTGGTATCAGAAAAGTTATTTGTTCAGCATGACCTTCTTTTTCGCGCAAATAACTATAACATTGTAACATACGAATGTTTACAATGGTTTAAAGAGAGAGAGAGCGATATTGCGATAAAGAGAGGGGAGTAAGAGGAAGTGAGAAGGAAAGAGAATAAGAGAGAGGAAAAAAGCCAGCATAAAAAAGAAGCTATATAATAACGTAACTTTTAAATCATTTGACCTATGAACCTTTTCCGGTTACACACACTGAGCACGTTTTGAAAACGTCAGTTATACTTGACAACCTGCTGTCGGTACGAATGATGCGAAAACTTAATCAGTAGTGTGCCACTCACTTGGTAAATGTTAGGGTCGAAAAATAACCATTGTACCTGAGGTATACCTATCGTGTATCGAATCAATTAAATTGAAAATTAAACTTGATTATATAAGCAACGAAATTCGATCATACACGATTCCGTCCTAAGAATGTAATATATGAATAGTATATATTTATATAATGCGTTTGTCTAAATAATTATTGTACTTGGGAGTCTAGTATTTGTTTTTAATTAAGTTAAACTAACGAAATGCTTACCAACACGTAAAAAGTTATTATATAGAGACTTTTAGTCATTATAACAATTATTATAATAAAGATATAAAAATCATAATAAAACCAAAAACTTCAATAACTAAAATCAGTATGGTATCTAACTATCTTAGTATCTAACGCTCAAGCGTTTCATTTGAAATTTAAAATTATATTGTTTTGTTAAATTATGTACGATTGTAATAATTGATTGATTGTTTTAAAAATAAAAATAAATATAATAGTATGTCTTGATTTTAAAAATGTACGAAGTTTTTAAATATTTTTATTTTACACTCACATATTAAATAAGCTAAACGAATAAGTCAAAGGTTTTAAAGATTTTTCAGATATTTTTAAACACTATTATCATTAATTAACCAGTTTATTATAAATATTTAATACCTATGGTTTCTAAATTCTTAAAATTTTATTTTTCATTGTTTTGCTATGTTATAAAAATTACACACAAATATACACAATATGTTTATGTGTGTATGTGTGTGTGTGTATACATTCTATAATAAATAATAGTCTTTTAGTATTTTTAAATATACCATAAATATAAATTTAAAAATATTCATAAGAATTAAAAGATAAAAAAAGGTGAATACATATTTTATGTTAATAATCTTGTTTGTTATATATTATACTACAATTACAGTAATAATAATTTTTATACTTTATTTAGAAATACAATGTTGACTAACTAGAATGTACTTTCGATTATCAATATAATTTGATTGGTTTACATATAAATGATAAATTAATAATGTCTCTACTGCAGTTGTGTTCTATTGTCTGATAAGTGACAATCGCTATAGAAATCGTTGAACTTATGTTGGTTGATTACTGTCTTCAGATCCTACAGTTTATGTGGTTGACGTCGAAATTTAGCTTTTTGGTCGGAAGACGTTTTGAGTTGTATAGATAAAATATTGATAGTTGACCACAAGATATTTCACCCTTATACTACTGCACGTCTGCACCGACATAATAAAAACTATGTCAAGAATTATGGTAAATATATTTAAATTACTTTAAATAAATCAGGAGGTATTGAAGTCTTATAGAATATTATTAAAGTCATTTTAATTTCGAAATTATCATAACATTTCACGTCCCTTCGACGCTTCATTTATATTCCTAACGATGACAAAATCATTTTGGTCATTTATTTAATATATTGTAAGACTTATAAGTATAATAGTTATTGCTTATGATTTAGTCGAAGTTCAATTGGTTAGATTAAAATTGGATTATTTAATAAACTAATAAATTAATTGAGTAATTTATTGGGCTTACAAGCCTTGAATAGCTTTAATTCTGGTTATCTTAGTTAACGGTTACACTTTATTACAAAACTAATAAAATAAAAATAAAATCTCAAAAATACCTGTATATTTACTTATTAGTTCTTATCCTTTACTTCTTATCGATAATGGTAGGTCAATTACCTATACAATATAGGCGTATGTATCGTTGTTAACTCTAAGAGTACATATAATATCTATTTTTTATTCTTTAAGCATTAAAAAGATTTTTTTTTTCATTTTTGGTGTTTTTAAATTAGTGTAACAATTATGTAACATGACACTACACAACTAACTGCTTACCAAACATATTCACACATAATTAACTGTAAAGCTTTTTGCCAATACACACCATTTAAGAATGACAGTTCATTGAACACATTAGACATAAACACACAGCCGAATATCGAATTCTGTAAGACTACGATTCAGCTACCTACTATTGTAAAATTTTTGAAGTTACATATTTGTGAGTATTATAATTATATAAGTATTTAGTAGGTAATATAATAATAATAATAACTGTCATTAAGCCCTGGTTATTTAAAAATATTTTGGATTCTTTATCTCTGCCTACTCTATCTAGCTAAGGTGATTATATCCACGGGATCCCGCGGACTCTCCTTGGATATCTCATATTTAACTAGTCGTTTCCCCGATCACATTACAGTAGCATTAAATTAATTTAATAAATATCATAGCTAATATTATCGTATACAAAATACACAATGAATTACAATTATTAATATTCCTTAAAATAATATATAATAGTAATTTATATGTATTGCTTTAATATATAAAAGTAATTAATAACATATTTTATCCATGACATTTTAACTATATTAGAATATTCATGTTGTTAAGGTTGATTAATGCTCTTTATTATGTATAGGCGCATCGTGCATAGTACTTATATACGTAATATATTTAAATTTGAATACCTATTTTTTTGTATACAAAAATGCATATTTTTAATATTATTAGGTACCTAACTATTAAGCCAGGTCAGAAAAAAAATACATATGTTTTGACTGTTATTATAAGTAGCTATAAATCACATAGCTAATTAATAATTTTTCTCACTACGATTTTTATTGAACAGATAAGAAAGAAGTGACAAAACAGATTAATATTTTTTATTATCAATTTATCTATCATTGTTATTCTACTGAATTTTCGACCTAACATAATTTTAATATTTTTAATTTATTACCGAATGTAATTTTTAATATATCTAGTCTTGAATGAAATACTCAGGCTATACTGATTAGTAATAATTAATGTTCAATCTTTACTCGCTGTCCTTATATACATCGAGATCAATTTATTTCTCATTTTACTAAATTTGATACCATATCTATGTAAATAGATACTATGTATAAACGTATAATTAATTATACTATTTAAAAGTCCAATATATAGAAAACACAATTTAATATTATTTTATTAGTGTATTTAATAGTGATAAAAATAATTAATAAGCTCTCACCAAAATATTATTTAGTAGTTTATCATAACATTTTTTTTTATGTTTGTCGAAAAATTATACATAAATATTATTTATAAATCTGAAGTGGCAAATTCGTATTGATAATTTAGGTAAATAAGTTGAGTTACTTGTTTCTATATATATATTTTTAAATAGTTGTGTAAGTTTAAAAGTTTGTGCTAAGAAGTAGCATAGAGGTACATTATAGATGGGTGTATTGCAATAGTATGGAAAAAAATCATTAACTATATAATAATAATAATAATTAAATTTAGAAAATACATATAATATTCCTATAACATATGGAAAATTTAGATGATTGACGATTGTTATAACATGTGCCTACTTTGTTAAAACGTGGAGTAATAATATATTGCAAGTCCAGCAAGTCTAAGTAATGTAAACGAGGTTGTGAGAACGATTACGACTCATTAAATTTTCAACTAGGCAAAATAAATAGTATAAGTAATCTTGTCTTCAATATAGATATCAAATCACCACAAATGTTTCAATAAATTAAAAACGCACTATAGATTTCTTACAGTTTAATGAATAATTTACAAATGGTTCACTACTTGTGTCCATATCAATTACTAATTAACTAGTCATTGTTCTATTACAATTGGTCCAGATAAGCTATATGTTCACATGAGCACATATCATTTTGTATTTTATTTTTTGTATGATTTGTTAATAGTTTAACAAAATAATTATTTCAATTTATCAATTACTCTATTGAGTGTTACAGTAAAAATATGTAAATCCAATTTTGATTAATGAATTGTACATTCACTTTAAAAGTTTAAATATCGAAAATAGACTAAAATTGTTATTATTGTGAACTCAAAAGTTTAGTTAGGTACTATCAAATATTACATTTCACTTCAAATTACATTTAAACGAGTATAACTGCAGTAACTGTGTAATTATACGGTAAAATACGTGTTTATATATTTTATATGTGTAATTTAGATATATAGTAAATTATAATAGGCATGTACTAGTATATAGGTTATTACATAAAAGTAAAGTAACTGATTCAAGCATCATTTATTACGACGAATGTAAAGAAACTACCTATAGCTAACATTAATATAATATATAAACTGGGCCAGTTACGCTATACTTATTACCACGAATTATATACGTTTAAACATATTCTATCAAAACGCTATATCAATAGCTAAAGAATATGTCGTTTGGACGTTTTATCATATTGATTATATTGTGTATTTGTTCAATTATTTATTTATTAACTGGACAAGTGCGATTTGTAAAATTATAATATTATTGTAACGAATGCATAATATATGCAGCGACGCAGTGTACCTGTATAACTAAAACCGAGAAAGTCTATACATAATATAGTATATACTTACCACCATGTACTGGACATTAGGTAGCATTTTCTGAAACCTATATATTGCTATGGGTCACAAGGATATTGGTAGCGTGACTATCAAAGAAAACACTCACTTATTATTATTGTGGTCCGCTTTATAATAATAATAATGAGCATTGACATTCCATACAATCGTATACCGTTACTAATATTCGATTTGAAAAGGATGAAAAAACAATGGTTTTTAGGCGAGGTACCCTATAAGTATATTTTTTGTATGCGATATCGCAATAGAAATTTTGTTTTGGGGGGAGGGGACAACTGTTGTATCGTATTTCTTTTATAAAAGTATAATTTGAAATCGAGTCTAATGTGTTGTCTTCTTCTGTTACAAGAGTGAAAAAAAAAAACATTAATAATATGTATTGCTTACACAAACTGGTAGCTATATGTACTACCTTGTTTTACGATGTTAAATGCTATTGTTTTTAGTTAGTAATCAATCGTGATAAATAGTTTTATACGAAAATTATTTAATAAACATTTAGTAGTGAATGACTATTGCTATAATATACATATACCTATTTAACCTATAGAGTATAGGTACCTATAAATGTATAATACATATAAAAACGTTTGTATGCTATTGTTTGTTATATTTTTTGTCGACCTCTTTTCAGTAAATTTAAGATTAATATGAAGTTAAGTTATTTAATAGAGAGATGCAGTTGACAAGACTGATAGGAATTCTAACCTAGCAAAGAATAATACAATGAATCTTCGATATTACTAAGTTACATGACAAAAAAAAAAAAAATAAAATAAATTGAATATTATATACGGCATTAAATAAATTTAGTTTTCAAAAATATATCATCACACACAAAAAAAAAAAACTTTAAAAGAAATATTCGTTGTATGGAAGTTTTATCATTTATAAAAACCAGCATATATTATCTTCATTTTTTGTAGAGGTTTTTAATACTTAAAATATAATAGTATGCTTTAAAAATAAATATGACTTTTTTCTCTCATCAATATTAACAATATCTATTATATTTTATTTAGAATAAATAAATTTTATTATTTATATTATTAAACTATTAAATTTAAAAAGAGTGGTTCAAATGGACTAAATCTTAATGCTTTAAATAATTAAAAAAAAAAAAAAAATAGAATGATAAAATATTTTGAATACCAGGCTTTCACGTTTAGTGAATTTTTACTATGCTAGTAATTGTGAAATGGTTATGTGTTGAAAGGTTAGGTTAGGTTAGGTAATGACCATAGTGTATAATGAAATATGACAATTGGCAAAAATATTTGCTTTGAAGCTTAAATTATGAAGATTTAAAAATTTATAATTAACATTCAAAATATCTCCAAAACTATGAACTAATAAAAAACATTACTTGATAATACATTTTTTTAAATTATGCTTAAACTAATTTATTTAAAATATAATATATAGTTTTCCTGTACAGTGTACACGTTTAAATATTTTTTATTAATGAGTAAACATAATAAGTTATCTATTATAATTATTAGATGGTTCAATTTATTACGATTTAACTTTCAGTTTTAAAACGTAATAATACTAAATTAATTAAAGTATTAATCAGTTGAAATATCTATTTAAAAGTTCTATATAAATTAAAAACAACAAATCTTAAAATATAGTTAATAAAAATAGATTTGACTGACATAGGTACTCACTTTAAACCAACAAAAAATTTTTTAGATAATTTTCATATCTCTAGAGTATAGATATTGGTAAGTTACAGAAAACGAATATTAATTAAATTGATTGAATACATTTATGACATATTCCTTAATTTTATTTACAGCTTAAATGTTCTATATACCATTACCATATATGTATAAATGCATTTAAATAATTGTTTACATTAAATATATATACAAATACTCGCATATTTACTGCATGTGTGTCATCTGTATCTGTGCTTATCTATTTAACCGTAACAAGCAGTTGTAAGTACCAGGCATAGATCTAGAGCGATGAACTGCGAGGAGGGGCATTCATCTGAATTTATGTTACACAAATATTTATTTTGTACACTTATTAAATCCAGAACTCTTATTATTAAATTATCATTTAGAGATGGTGTAATATAATAAAAAAAGAGATAAAATAATAGTAATAAATAAAAGTAATAAATAAAAGTAATATCATAATTTGAAATTTATCTTATCTTTAAGTTTAGTATAATATTAACTTTATTTATTATAAATGTTCAGGTTCCAATAAAAATAAATTGGAAAAAGTTGTTAGGTATTTACAGCAAATTCCTAATCGCGCACACTTATATAAGTTGTATAAATGCGTATATGTACTCATTTAACATTTCTTTGTAAATCAACGTCATAAACTATAAAATTCATAAATATAAATGATATTGCTTTAATTAACATTTTTTAAATGTTTATAATAATTACTCAAATAATTAAAATATTAAATTAAATATCTCTTGAAAAAATATTAAGTCGTGTATGTGTGTGGTGTAAGCTTTAGGAAAGCTTTGAGTACTTACCCTACCCACACTGGATTCACCCTGTTAGGTACAGAGTATATCTAAATATTGTACATTGTACACATGATAAACAATAATAATAAAATAAAACAAAAATAATATAATATTATATTGTCTATGTATGTTGTATGTTTGAAAACCTATTAAACGTGCAGCTGTATTTTTAACGATTTTAGTTTAGTTAATATATTTTTTTTTAATTTACATTCAATATAATACAGAAAACAAAATTATAATTTTTTTTTCTTACATAATTAATTATGTTATGAGATGAAATCAATAATTATATCGTAACGACGAAAATACATGTTATATAGTCATACAGGTTATTAAGAGAAATTATTCATAACATAGATTCAATATTTTTGTTAACTTTATAATTTATATCTTAATAGAATACCTTTAGCTCTATAAAATACTTGAATCATATAAAATTTAAGGTGACTATAGGTAGTAGGTTCGTATACAAGATGATTTACCAAATATGGTAATCTCATTTTTTTTTTTTAATAATTTATTCAAATTCTGATTTTTAAAATTTTGAAATACTTAAATAATTTAAGTATTAAAGACCACATTTTTAATGAAAATAGATTATTTTGTATTAATTTTGAGTGTTAATAATGATACGATTTTATTTTTTTATCATGTGAGAACTATTCTTTTCATTTTAAAATTATTAACCAATTGATTTTTTAAAAAGTCTTATGTATCTTAATCGATATTAAAATGAGTAGATTTTTATAGTATCTATTTAATTTTATGTATACTCCGGATAATAGGTCCGGTTATAAATCCGGTAATATTTATATTCAAAATTAATATTAAGATCTAATAGTACAGCTTTTTTTATGTGTTGGTAAACCAATTAAATTATTAAAACTATAAATTACGCTTATTAAGTACATTTTAATATTTATTATTTGGAAATATGGTCTATACGCAATAGAATATGTTTAGAAATGCCTAAAATTTGAATTTCATTATTATAAGGAAAAAAATACGTGGGTGAGAATGTTTGGTGAGGCACATTGTGACCATGTATGACACCATGAAAAAGTGTCCTCTTAAAATGTTTTCCAAAGAAACGCTATAAAAACACTTAAATTTAAAAAAAAATTATGTAACCTATTATTATGCATATTGCGTATAGAATTTAGTATAGCCCTGTACAGGTTACCCGATTAACTAATAAATTGTGTAATAATATGTTATTTATAGGTGTAGTACGTGTTTATAAGAGGTACTGAGGTACTTGGGCGCGCGATAATTCTATTATATTGTTTTATCTGGCACTCGAGTAAAAAAAAAAAAAACTAATACTCGTATGATAACTCGCGCCACAGCATTTGGGCGTGTTTCCCCCTAACCATAATAATATAATATTATAATACTATAATAAAGTTGTCTATCATATTATTATGTACCCATACAGAATAAAACAAAATCGTGCATAATACTATCGTGAATGGCGCGTCGTTTAATAGTGATTTTCCTATAATGCAACTCGGCAGGTATAAACATAAGCAATAATAAGTAACGTACATTTGTTGTTACCGTTCGCGGTAACCGGCGGTTTGGTGGATTGTGGCGGTCTGGTAACCGGGCGGCGGGCCACGGCGGAGAGGGACACTTGCACGATACGGCGGCAGCGGCGACCGCGACGACGACGATTATTACCACCTGATGACCGCTGCCGCCGCCGCTGATGCGCAAGCGCACTTGTTTGCTCTCGTACAGGTGCCGCCGCCGGCCGTATAATATACGTCTTGTTTGTTGTGTGTGTTGTGTGTGTGTGTGTGTGTGTGTGTGTGTGTGTGTGTCGCTACTGCCGCCGCTTCTGCTCTCGTGTCTGCCGGCGCGCGCGTTGTCAACGGTCAAACGTCCTTGCCGCGCTCCAGTTCATCCGCGACACGACGCGCGCGCAGTCCGTAGTTTCATACGTGTGTTCGTCGCGCTTGTGTTTTCCGTCGTTTTTTTTCCGATTTTTTTTCACAATAACAATAAAATCTCGTCGAACGTTTTTAAATTTTTTTTTTCTTTTTTTATCGTCGGAAAACTGTTTTTGTTTTTTGCGCCGTGGTTTACACTGTTGTTACGACGATTCATAACATCATTATCGTATGTTTGTGCGTCGATGTTGAAACGGGAAAATCGTTTTAACGACGTTTAATCTGATCGTAATAAGATAATTAGTATCATGATTTGCTCGAATTCTGTTGTTTCTGGTGTTTCTTTTTGTGTGCAGTGATTACTTAACACGTCCACCTCGTCTAAAGAAGATAACGCGCGTTTTTTGTTTTTAAAATAATATAATATAAACAGTTTGTATTTTTTTTTAATAAAAGTTCTTGTTCTTGTTTTTATTGAGTGTACCGAGGACTATCATGCCGGTGATAACATGATGCGGGATTTGGACGCATCCAGCCCAGTCGTTTGGCCTCCATGGTGTTATTCAGGTAATAATATTATAATTCAATATAGATACTTGTGTTACAATAATAATATAATCTTCGTGTCGTTTTCCGTTGATTGTTTTTATTCGTTGGAGTTTTGTCGTTGTACACGACGTGTTTGTCTTAAAACTGAGGTGATTGTATAATCAAAATATTATAAATTTTAATCAAACACCGTATTCGAACTTAATATCGTGTATTTACAGTTTTCACAATAATATCAGAAGTGTAATAATATACTTTACTTACTGACAAAAAATGTGACTTAACAAGTAGAAAAATCTACTAGATAAGATGTAAATATTTTTCAATTAAATGTTTTGAATTAAGTTATTTACTACTACCGGAAAGTTATAACTAACCTTAAAGTCAATTAAAATTTAATTCGTAAGTTTATTGTATAATAAAAGGGTTCAAACAAATCGCTTATATGAAGTTAATCTTACAAATAATTATAATTATTGTAGTGATAAAAGTATAATTGAATCGACAATTAAACATTGAAAGTCTGTAAACTATATAGTATATAGTAAACGATATAAATCTAAATTTTACACTAGGTTTTTTTATTTGGAATAATTAAACTTTGATAAAGCACTCGAGCGTTTCAAAAACCGACATTTGTTATCTAAAGTCTCGGTTGTTCTATTATGAATAGGATAGGGTCATAAGTTCAATGGCCTTTCAATCCCATTAACTAGATATCATGTGTATGTTTTCTATTTGACCAGTGCATTCGGTTATCGTTTTACACGAGGAGAGTACACTATAATGTAGTTAGACATTATTATTTAATGTGTGTGTCCGTTAAACAATAGCCCGATATCAATGGTCATTTTCCAAAAAGAGGAAAAATTACGATTAATTGCTTGCGATATGAACCATGGCATTGAGTGTAGAGAGGAGTCTGCTAAATCATAATTTATTTAATTACTAATTATAATTGTAATTTTGTTAATATTAAACAAGCTCTTCTATAGCTTTAAAGAGGTTTTGTGTATTGTAGGCTCGGGTTATATTCACATTTTTAAAATAGGTATATTTTTTGTTTTTATACATTATATACGTGTTTAATGTTAATATTATTTTAATTAGATTATATCTATTATAGTATAATAATTTTGTATTTGTGTTTCTAATACAAAATAAACTACTATGACTTATATCCGTGTTGGAGCTTATGAATTCTCAGAGGCAGTAGGTCGTGAACAGATAACTAAATTGTTTTAAATAGTTTCCTCGATATAGAATTGCATAATTTAATTTTGACCTTTATGGTCTCCGGGAGTGTGTATGAAATAATAGGAAAAAATATATTATATCGGATAGTCAAACGCACGAGCACTCTGCAATCCTTGACCCGAAGACTTTTTAGACCCGTGTGACACATGACCCAATCGACCCGGTTTTTATCGATATATCCCTTACATGTGACGCAGAACTCTGAATTAGAGTAATTAATATACATTATAAACTATGATAAATGTATAAGAAATTAAATTGGACTTTAAAAAGCTGCATACCTAAAAAATGTGAAGTTCACAAGAATGAATTGATAAGGTTGATGTGCCATATAAAACTTAAATAGATGTATATATATATATAAATTTATTTTTTTCAATTTACTATTTTATTACTTTATTAGAAATATATATAATTACCTGTTATACGTTAACCATAATATTATATCTATAAAGTAATAAATATGTAACTGTGTAATAACCAGTGGTGTTTTGGAGATGTATGGAGGTATACGGCGTATACCCCCCAATACGCTATTTTTTGTATCCATGGAGTAGGTATAGCTTATGACAAATTAATAATACGCGGGTATACGGCCGTATCTACCGTATATTCTATATAACAATTTTAAATAATGTATCAAGTATCATATCAGAGTTGTAGATAAATATAATACATCAATAACCTTGCAACTACGATATCTCGATAGTCGATTGTATAATACTTTTTTTTTGTGGTAGCACAATATGATTCCAATGTGTATAAAAAGATTATATTAAAAATTTTTGTTTAAAATGTAAAATATTTGAAATATTAATTGATAAAATAATTTATTGTTTTTAATGTAGTATATTGTTAAGAGAAATAAAAGTAATATTTGAGCGGAGCGAGAAAAATTTTTTTGGACCCTACCTGAATCTCTCTATTATATATACGTATATATACGTGAATAAGGCGTATAACCACGGTTTCTTTTAGCAATACATCACTGGTAATAACACAAGTATCATAATATATTAGTTGTATAATTTTTTTATCACGTATTTTTTTTTTTTTATTGAACTTAAGCCCGGCAACTAGGGCCATTAGCTGTTTGTAGGGGTTATGAACTATATGGTAAGGGGTAAGGTTGGTACGGTAGGTTGTATTTTACGATTGTTATGGTTGATAGCAAATACGTGTATGTGTGGCAAGATTTTTAACCACTATGATTCCGAGTGGTTACCCATCCGGGAGCTAGTAGTTGTGGTAGTTACTTACTCTCAGTCGTATTCCGCGACTGGTAGCAGCCAACGCGCCACGCCAAGCCACCCATCACGTATTTGTTTTGACTTAAATTGGAATATATAATATTTGATTAATAATTATAATAAACGAAAAAAATGTTGTGTGATTTTAAAGTAATTATAATTATTATAATATTTTATGAATCAATAGCATCTTTGTTACTAATTGTAAGTGTATGTATGTCGTTTTGGTAGTAAATACTATCATATAAACCTCTGAATATTTTATTAAAACCTCTATAGATATAAAATATTTTTTTCCAACCATGTTTCCCAAAAATTCTCTCATTATGCTCAATCCATATTTTTATTCTTTATATTATGTCGTTGGTTAGAACCATTCGTCTGTAATTCGATGACAACATTTTCTAACAGATATAATTTGTTACACAATAATGTTTTGAATGTGAAGTGTCATAGAATAATAATGAATCGTGATCGGTGACAAAATCTAATTCATGTCTGACCATTTCTGGAAACAATGATATACCTACTTAAGAATGGCATTGCTTGTCAATAAGTAACATATGGGCATTTTGGGATGTTGAAGTTTAGATCTAGTGTCACCCATAGGTTTAATAATGATATATTATTTAAATCAAGATTAATTGGGTGGTTTTTTTTTTTTGATTATTATGTTGATGTGTATTCAAAATATATTTGAATCAGAATAATATTATATATTAGTTCCTGTGTTGCAATATTTCACAGTCACGTGAACCGTATAATACCGCATATTCATTGCAGTCAAGGTAACCACCAATCGGCACGTCTCTAATTATGTTCGCATACACATTTTGTGAACTCGTTTTAGCCGAAGTTCGTTTTTTTTCATCCTGCAAACAAAATTTAAGTACATTTTCGTATATCTGTGTGTAAATACCAGCACAACATTAATACTACTCATGATAAATGACAATTTATGTACCACTCTGTATTTCTTCGGAATGTCTTTAATTAACTGTGTTTAGTATGATGATTTGATCTCTACCTAACCCCCGAGGGAATCTACAGAGATGTTCACGGTCAAAAATAAATACATACTTATGTATGTACTAAAATAAGTAATGTTCGCTAATAAATCAGTAGTTTAAAAAAAAACTGTTGTTGTTCTTTTTATAAACTTTGAAATTTGAATGGGTAAACGAGCGGAACGAGTAAAATAAATTTGAATACGAACATTAATTTATTTCAGTGAAAGTAGTGTTGTATTTCTGAGAAGAGGGCAACGTCAAGATTTCATATATTTATTATAAAAAACGCGGTTTTTGGGATGTTTTCTATTATAGGATATTTCTTTAAATTAATAAAAAAAAAATTGAGAAATCGATTTAAATTTTATGCTGAGGTCAACTATGTTAAAATAAAAAAAAAATAAAATCATATCGTTGGTCATCTGAGATAAGCTATCTGTGAAACCCTATCATTATTATAGTGCAACATTACAACTGGTCTATAAGAAAAAAACTCGTCTGCAAATCAGAGCGCCGACACAGCGGGGATTTGTAATGGAAAAAAGTACCAATGGATAAAATAATGATGCAGGGGAAAAAAGAAGATGGAAGGAGTAGGGATTGTTTTAAGCACAGGTGAAACTGGATTACACATAATATATTATACGTATATTCATGAGTGTACTCACACATAACCTGACACGCTTGTAGCTGAACTGGTCCACTGATAAACGGCAATAAATATTTCATCTGATGGTATTTTTTTTTATCGAGTTAGCTACTGTCGTTTTTAATTACGTACTGGACGAACAATTATCATCATTATAAATGCATATAACGTAACAACAACGATTCTAGCTAAAAGCTGAATATCATCAATAATCAATTATTATTTTTTTTTTTTTATTATTATTTTTTATTAACTGGTTGGATATCAAGTAACTATTGGCTCATTTTGAAAACTATGAAATAAGTAGATACTATTAATTTAATAATTATTATGCTGAGAGATTTTATAATTTTGAAATGGAGAAATTTGTTGTTAAACTGTTATGCGGTTTATACTTGTATATTGATCCACAATAGTAACCATTTGGTATTTACAATGTAAATTTAATAAAATATCAAAATAATGATAGTCGTATAATTCTATATTTGTACATATTTATATCTTCTTTATTTTGAAAATATATACCAAGTAATTGTAGATGCCTTATTCATATATTTTAGGTATATTAATAAAAGGGTAACAAAATTATAATGATTCTTTTGGTTTTAAATTATAATTACAGTAGAAAAAATAATATTACCTTAATCATAAAGTATAAATATAAGATTCAATTTGTTCAAATCATAAAATAATAAAAAAAAAAATGATATAATAATATAACGGTCAACTGTTGTCTAATTTGGATCTTTATGTTGTATGAAACCAATTTGGAGGATATTTTTAATAAAGTTGTTGTGGTTATTTCATCTTTGTTTAAGAATTGTTCACCTATAGAACAGTAAATTCTGATTTATTATATATATTATATATTAGATACGTTAGGATTTGTTACATTAATATGACTTACAATTTTACTAAAACATCATCTACAGTGTTGGATCATTTGTAATATGTGAGTTATTATTTATTAATATTGGTATTTGGAGTAAAATTTAAGGATGATGAATGATGATAATACTTAAGTTTATTATATAATATAGGTTTTTATTGTATGATTTCATTACATAAAATTATATTAAATTCATCAAATTTAATAAAATAATCATAAGACTGCGTTATCTATGATTTATCAATATTAAATTTGTATTGATTGTAATTTTTTGTATCGACTTTTTTCTTGTGTGTAAAAGTTTTTTTTCTAATAATAATAAAAAAAAATGCAATTACATCTATGGCACCGGTGTAACAGTTGAAATAATATAATGACATATCATACCACAACATTTTTTTAGTAAAACAAATGTATCTATTAATTAATTAACATGATTGAGTTAAGATAATCTTGAACATTTGCATCTTGACTTATTAAAATATTTTAAATAACAATATAATATATATTTACAATTTAAGAAAATTAGACCAAAACTATAATGCTCATAAAATAGTTTGTGAAATATTTGTCTGTAGTCTAAAAATACGATTTGTTGTTTTCCTTGATAGTTAGGTAATAATCTTAAGTTTCTCCAAAACTTAAAAGTTAACGAAATGTAACATGAGAGTAATCAAGTAATTTTTATATTTAAAGTGTAATAAGAAATTTAATAAATAGTACAAATCATCGTCAAATAACGATGAAATAATAAGAAAAACATTTTCAATTTGCGATAATCAGATAAGGCGTGGTTACTATTTTATGCATTTAACCATCATTTTTCAAAAAGTTCGAAGTATTTTAACTGTTAATAATAAAATAAATAAATGTATACACGTTTTATATTAATGTTGATAATTATTTTTAATTAAAATTAGTTTGACAAATTAATCTAAGGTACATTATGATATAAAATAAAATATTAACGTACCTATTAAACATTAAGATGCTAATATAAATACTAATATTCAAATTCTAACGTAAACATTATTTAGTAGTTAAACAAAATATAAACAACTTTTTTATAAATTAAAAGAAAAAACAGATGTAAAGAAATGTTTATTTATGTTTAGTTCATGAAAGAAATTTTATATGTAATAATTTATTTAATATTTAAATTTTAGATTACAGGGTCATAAAATAATAATTCAATGTTAGTAGTTCTATAATAATAGTCATAAAAAAAAGTAGGAGAACATGAAATTTTGAATAGATATTTTTATAGAATTAGAAATGAAAACCAATATGCAGGATATTCAATTTAAAATCGTATAATACATTGATGATATAAACTTATAAAATATATTGGAAACAATAATTTATCATTTCAGAAAAAAAAATGTCAAATTTTTAACGATAGATATTTTTTAATCGGTTTTTTTCAAAATCGATGATATTTTTTATTATTTAATTGAAGAGTAATGGTAAATTTGTGAAAGTGTATTAGTAGCGGTTCATTGACAACAGACGTGAAACTATTTGAAAACAAGAGCTTGAAATCAGAACGTTTTTTTCTCATTCTGCGCCTATAACCTCTTCAGCTCGTTCTTCAGTGTAGGTATACACTGTGAATGACGAAGTATTGCATTCCACTTAACATGGTAGCTATTTGGATGCGAACCACATTTGGTATACCGTCGAAGTACTTGTTTATTGTAGGTAATATGAATATATATTATATATCATATATATTATTGATTTATTGCTACGCTCTCTGATTACGCGATCATACATATGTAGGTGTGACTAATTCATATTGTACGTACATATGTGGAGACCTACATACGTATTTTTTTCCCATAATTTTAATTAATTTTTTTTCTAGCCTAACCTTTTCTCGTCTCATTATGACGATATTATATTCCGGACACAGGTGTTTGGGGCCGGGCCAAAACAATGGTATAATATAATATAATATAATATGGTTGTGTGAAGTATGTACATATTAGTGCACACATTGTTGACCAGGGGTCAACGGATACGAGTTAACCATTGAGGTCGAATAGTCAATTTTAACAAAAATAATAATAAACGAATGTTGTTATGTAACTTAACACGATATGATATTATGTTTCTTAGACTTTAGAAGCTGAATGAAGGTCGTGTGACATTTAACACTTTTTACTGACCCGGAACGTTGTTATAATTATTATATTATGTTATCGTGGAACTCATTTAATTTCGATTCATATATTTTTGTTTAATGTTTCAATTATTTGTTGATTTATTTTTGTGATTCCAAAGCCCGAGAAAATAATATGCATATGAATGTCTTTCGTAGAATTTTCGACTTAATGTGTATTCGACGAAAAAGTTGACTTTTTATGGTTAATGAATTCTCTAGATCATACTAACAGTTAGGTCAAGGTAAGGTTATTTATGTCAAAATATTTTATAATATTTAACTATTAAAATATTACTAATAAAACAATCAAAAATTTTATTCGGCTATTCAATTATACAAAAAAAAAATATTGACAATATTGATAACATTTTGCATACGTCATTGTTATACAAATGATACGTAGGTATGTGTTGATTTTTTTGTAATATTATATTTAAAATTGCAGCAGTAAATGATGTATAAAAGAGTAAACTTATATTTATATAAAAATCCTAGGTAGGTGTATCTATGTTCTATATAACACAAATGTTTGCAAAGTGGAATTAATGGTTTTAATGATAATTTTTATGATTTGTGTATCTATGTATTTGTATTTCCTGGTTACATATAATTATAACACTGTTATAACGTAAAAATAAATTACAAAAATAATACAAGTTATAATATTATTGAATGAATCTTGTAACTAATAAGTACCGGAGAATATGATCGGATAATATTACACAATTATCTTCTTTTAAATCAGTGGTTCTCAAACTGTTTTGTTCAGGAGCCATTAAATTGCTTAAAAATATCTACAAAACTCATAAAAAAATTAGGAATATTCATAAAATATACATAACTCATAAACAATGAAGTATGAACGAATAAGTATTTAATTTTTTTTTTTTAATATTTTATTTAATGATTAAAAAAATAAAACATATCAAAAGTTAAATTAATTTTTGAATATCATTTTTGACTATAAAACTAAATATAAGAGTTTATTAATAATACAATTAATAAACTAAATATTATTTTATTTTAATTAAATTCAGATGTTGATTTGTGTTGATAAACAATTCGCAAAACTCATAGATCCTTGGAGAATTTTGCGGAAACACATTTCCAGAATCGTTATTCTAAGTGTTTAAAAAGTTCTTACAACCATGTATTTAAGAAATGAGCAAACTATCTTATAAAATATTTTATAACCGTATCTTTGTGTTGTGATAGATATATAGGTAATTTAAATAAAATGATTAAAGCTTTCATTAGAAAATATCTAGTCTTTGTTGATTCAGTGCTTTGATATCGATAGTTATCATTAAAATGGACGGTACCCATGCGTCGACGAAAGGATGATACTGTCTAGCTGACCCAAGTGCTGTAGGAAGTTTAGTTGAAGATATTTGCTCTTCCAAGATAATCTCTCTTTTTGTCGTCAATTTCCCTTCCTTCAACAGCTTGACATCTATCCTATGAGGTAAGGCAGAGAACAATATTTTTATTGTTATGTAATATGTGACTACAAGAAACTATTAAGTGATTACTCGATAGAAGATAGATAACCAGTGTGTCCTTTTTTTTATTAATGTGAGGTGTTAATTTGAAGTAACTCATTTTTTGTGGTCGTCGAACGTTGCTTATTATTTATTTAAAAAAAAATTTGTAAAACACAACTATTAATAATACATATGAAATAATTATATACATTACAATTCATACTGTAGTAGTTTTAAAGTGCTGATCTAGGAGCTTGTATAAAACGATTTTTGTATGTAAAATATAAATCTCACAGATATTTTCGGTACTAACTCGTCATCCGTCAATTCCAAAAGAAAAGAAGAATATTATTGATAATTTTGTTTGTATTTCATACTATAATTTTTCTCTTTTCGCTTCCACGTCAATGTCATTAAATGTTTAATAAAAATATACCTGATAATAAGACAGTATATGTATAATTAAGATCATCGTCAAAAAAGTACATAATATGTATAATACATATATTTAAATTAAAAAAAAAAACATTTATTTGATCAATTTTTTTTCTGCAGAAAAATTAAGAAATATCACTAAAAAGCTAGAGGTCCGGTCCATTAGTAAACTGATTAAGTAGGTACCTATAATATAAAATTGTCACAATCGAAAATAATTTATATGTTTAACTTAAAAGTATAATATTATTTAGAATTTAATTTTTAAGATTTTAGCTTGATTTTTTTTTTTATTATTTAATAACTTTTTTTTTTTTAATTGTAAACAAATTTTACAAATAATGCCCTACTATAATAATTCATATTTTATTGGTTAATAATTTATAAACGTTCTCTTTTTCGTCCAAACCATAACTGTATTTAATTAATATTATGCTGAAGTAATTGTAACTTGTAAGCCTGCTATTATTAGATGACTAATAAATGTTTGATCTATAATTTGTTGTATAAATACATGTGCACAGAAGCCAGTTATAATAATTAATATAAATTCTTACGAGAAAGAACTTATATACGATTTTCATTTTAAAAGTTAGATTTCTGGAAATTCAATATTTAGAAAGTTAAAACAGTAATATAATACTTAAACATTCAATACTAACTATTTCATATAAACGTGTTTCGTGTAATTATATTTATATACTCGTAATAATAATAGTAATAATTTAAGCAAATTTTTGCATTTTCTAGTAAAACTAAAAACAAACATGCCAAAAGCGATATTTTTATTCGCGCTATTTATGTATATCGGGTGACAAGTTTAAAACGCGTTTGTAGTGCTCACTATAATATATTGATATTTTATTTTTATATAATTTCCTAATGTGTTGTACCTATACACCAAGTACATATTTTAATTTATTAGTTTGATTACTATATTGTATTACTATTTAGTATTTATTAGCTTTATGGAAGCTAACGTACTGTGCTGTGCGTTCGTGTGGTTTCGACGTTGGTTGGACGTCGTTTCACGTCGGTTTCATTTTTCGGAATAAAACAATAATAGAACATAGTAATAATAATAATTAATAAAACCAATGCGACCCGCCCGGCCGCCTGTGGAAAAACCTCTTGTCAGGTCTTTACCGTTAACAGTTATTTATAAAATATATATTTTATGCACGAGCTCGCCGTAAGTATAAAAGGCGGTATTCTTTTTCTTCCGAGACTCTAGATACTAGAACGTTCTCCTTGGAACACATTACAATATGGCGTGTGTGTTCTTTGAGCTCTCGAGCCGCAACGATGTATACACGTTCCCCGCTCCTGACATTGTCGACCGCGGCCCGTTCAATAATTGATTGCGCTTATTAGCGTGTCATAGTTCAAGCGCAGCGTAATCACGTAGGATATTTATGTGGCAGTCAACACGTCTTTTTCGTGACGCTAATTTCCCAGGCACAAAATTACATAGAAACTATCCGGCAGCTATTCGTTAAAATTAATGACGATTGCTATGTAATATTTAGCGTGTTGTGGACCGTAGTGTAACAAAAATGAAAACTGAACATTTTTGTTTCTTAAACGCCGTACCCGATACCCCCCACCCCCCCACTTTACCTAACTGTTGCGTATGGGCGAATGTAAATTATTGCGTGGTCCTATAAAATAAGAGTATTATACGTAAGAAAGACATTTGACTATTATTACCTATTGTAATAATAAATAAGATTTTCAATCGCGTACAATAATAATATCTGTAGTCGTCTTATTTCATACAAATGCATGATAGTAATAATGTGGTCTACGGCTACAAGTGATACGTCGTGGTAGCAAAATAAAAATTTTAATATGTCGCTGGGTTTATATTTAGAATTTACCAATGGAGTTTTAAGAAGACAATTATTACAATAGTTTAATAACTGTAATTTATAAACTACAATAATAAATTGTAAAAGTAGTATAAAAAAATTTAACAATAAACGCTTTAATTTATTCGTTTGATACTATTTTATAAAAATAATATCATATTATCACGTAAGTTCAAGTTTTCTGCTCTTCAAATTTAGTAACGGGTGTACAATTTTTACAGTCGATCAGACGTTAAAAGTTCAATTTTGTTTTATTGCTCATCAGTCATCACGTAGATGGGAATGGTATACACATACCGGGTATCGTGTCTTCGACATCTTCGTATTGTGTTATATTATTATTGTGTACGCCGTACGGCTATAAATGGTGTACGATATAACATTTCCGTTTCGAAAGGATAATATAATATATGTTACACTTACACATCTACATTATAAGATTACGGTTGTGGGTTGCAGTAGATCCGCGTGTGATATTATGCTGTGAAGTCGCAGCACGTATATTATATGGAATAAAATTATTATGCATTGAATTGATTGTACACTTATTCATATCGTATAGTTCGTATTGTAATATTATATTTCAATCTCTTTATTGCTGCAAGCATAGAACATTATTATCTACCCACAGTGGAATAATATGACAATCGGTGAAATTGTCTGGATCCTTATAATAACAACATCATCATAATAGGCGTTACGTGGCTACTGTTTATTTTCTGACTTGGGCGGATAAAATATAAGTGTAGATGAATCGGGTTCCGCGTCGGTCGTGTTATTTCTGGATTTATAACGCGTTTACTTCTACTCACACACGCACGAATATCTTTGATCATTGTTAATGGATTCATTGAATCGTCATAACACTCATAAGTCATAACCAAATACCATATTTTTATACAAACGATAATAATATTATTATTGATGTCCCGTATTATCGACCGCGTCTAAGTCTTGGCCCTTGGGTAGTTTTCAAGTAATTACTTGGAAGAATAAAATGTTTTTGCTGCACAACTCTTAACCTTGTATAACGATCAACGGTACCAACAGATGTTGGTTCAAATTCTGTCTGTGTTGGTATCATGACGTCGATGCCTAATGATTTAGACTTTTAATAATATAATAACTTATCGATGTTCGTGGTATTTCATAAACGCGAATATTTGAATATGAAACAGAAGCGATTTGGTTAGTTGCTCGTGTGTGTAAAGGTTTTACTCAAAGTTTATAAGATTGAAATATTACAACAATAAAATAATGCATCGGATGTGATTGAAAATAGCACCCAGACATATTATTTTATCTACCACAGTATTTTATTATATTATTCTGCAGTTGGCACTTGATGGAATGTAGTATGTAGTATGTACTAAACTAATATTATTGCCGTTATATTATTATTTGTTGTTATTATTATGTGTTATTAGTAATTGTTTTTAAAAATAGTATATTGTTGATAATTGATATGTCGTACTACGTCACCACAGCAAAACGAAATATAACATAATAATATATTTTATATCTTATATATATATATATATATATATATTATATATACATACGAGTATCGAGTATATATAACTAACAGGCTCGTGTTATAATAATATAACATTTTTTTTATAGCTTGTACAATGTTTAGTGTGTTGGTAGTTTGGTACATATTATAACGTGAAACTTTCCGGTTTTTACTTCTTGCGTCGAATTTGTCGGATTCGCACGCTTCTCGTGTTTTAATAATAATATATACGCGTATCTAGATTCATACGATAATAATAATGTATAGTGTATACCATTATTTGTGTAGGCCTACAACGACAGGACTCTGCAAAGCGGCGAGGGCAAATAATACTAAAATATATAATAATGGCCGGTGTCCAATTGGCCATGAGCTGCGAAATAAGCGTGGAAAAATTAAACGGCGTGGGCGGATTATTTTGCGGCGTTATTTTTTTACGCACGCACGCGCTTGTATTACTTGTATAGTTAATAGTTACGTATGTGTGTGTGTGTGGTAATATACGGTCAACGGGTGCCAAAAAAACGTAAAAAAGTATACAGACGGTCGTGGTATGCGCCTTCTGCGTGTATAATAATATGTGGGATAATAATCACGTGTAACGAATCGTCTAAGATTATAATAATAATAACAATACGAACGAATGAGACTTCTTCGCACAGAAAAATGTTATATGACGTGCGTGTCAATATTAATATGTACTTACGGTTGGTGCTATCGTCGTCGCTACTCTGTTTTCATTGTTGAAAATATAATATAATATATTATTATTATATATTTAGGTGTATTAACAGCGATTTATTTTCATATAGCATGTGTAGATTCTTGATTGAAAAAAAAAATTTACAAACACTTAGTTCAAAATTTGAATCGATCGCATTTGCCATGTATACCTATATAAATATTAAGTGAAGTTGAAAAGACTGACCTCCCAATTCCAGATTCAGCGTTAGTGTAAGATTGAACTAAGTGCTTAATGTAGTGTTCGTATCATTATTTTCTCCTTAAATCTAACAAACATTTATTATGATATTTTGTAAAGGCGTCCTTGATATTTGTATATTTATCAGTATTTTTCATTTAAAATATTTGTGATCTATGGTTTTATGGGTTATTGTTTAATAGTAATCATTTAATATTTCTATCTAAAGCCTCTTAAAAATCGGGCGTAATACACTGTTCACTGTTGTCACTCTCGGTTTAAGTCTTATAGTATACTTCACATAAAAATAAATTATCTTCTCCTTGTTCAAAGGACGGCAGCGCATTATTTTATTCCTTCCGATCCATGACAGCAAATTTTCATTCAACAGATCTTATGTTGTTAGCTAATGCTAATTAATTAGAGTGAATTTACATACTATCTAACTTTAAGTTAAAAATACTATTCATATTACTTGGTTGGTTTTTATGATATTTATTTCAATTTTTATGTAAGTTATAAATAACAATATATATTAAAATTTAAAAATGTTCTTATATCACAGAAATATTGAAATACAGTAGAAAAACACAGATAATTTTCTTTACTTTAAGGTCTAAAATAGGTAAATTCATTTTAATATTAATTCTTATAATATAAGATTGACTCTGATAGACAACAACTTATAATGTGCGCATAGATTGAAGAGAAAAAAATCAATGATACGTTAACATTATATTAATAATAATTTTATTTAAAAATGAGATGAAAATGAATTTTTATGTGAAGTAGCGAATATCAATTAACTTAAATAAAAGGAATATATAAAAATATTACGCTTTTATATGACCTTTTTATTGGATACAACTGTTACATCATTTATCACAATTTTTATGTTTTGGATGGAACTAATATGCTGCAGCCATTTATATAGGAACGCTGAATGTTCCTTAGCACACTCATTGCAACAGTTTCCATATTACACCCTGCATATAATATATTAAATTCAATTTCGTGTGGCCATTTAATCAATTTTGACTCTCAGCTTGGATGTGTATGTATACTGCGAGAGACTACAATTATCTATAACAAACGATTTTCATACAATTTAATACGAGCTGATAAAAAACATTAATGATTGATGGTCTTGCAATTATCGGGAAATGGGATGGATATGTATCGTCAGATGGGAAGCGATAATTCTTGTATTTATACGTGTGCAATGTACACTGTACAATAAGACTCGTTTCGTAGTGATGTACTAATGTCATCGAACTGCACAGCACTTAAGACTTTTCACTGACTAACCGACCGAGGTGATGGAAAATATCGTAGTTATTATTGTGAGTTTACCGTATAGTGTATACGTTATAATACTTGTATATATCATTATCCGTTGGTAGATTATAAATGAATCATTATGAATAGTGGACAATGAATAAATGGTCAACAGCCATAATTTTTGTAAGACTGATCTATAGATAATATTGTTGCTATATCCACCCACAAGTAACGCATAACTGCGTATGGATGTATAGTTTAATATAGTATACCTACGTCGTATACATATATTGGTGATTGCGGTCCACCGCAATGTGATACTCGCGAGTGGATAATTTCTGTCGTCGGTCAGTAAGTCTGGAGAAAACGTCGTCGGTGACAGTTTTTTTTCCACATCGTCCGTCATACCATTCGATTTTCGATCAACTGTTTCAAATCATTGTCATCCGCGTAATGGTAATTATAGTGGTGTGAAATATGAAAGATTCCAAGCGAACAAGTCTTGAGAGTTTATTTGCGAGTTCAATTGTTTTCTGGAATCAATTAGGATTTAATATTATTGCATATATTATGTTTCTTTTATAATGTGAGCAAAGTGAGTGTACACGTAGATCAATTTGCAGTATAATCCAATTGATAAGATATTAACTTAGTGTATAATGGTAGTTTTCAGATTAATTTGTAAAATTTAAATATAATATGTCGTTTACTCAATTTACTTATATTATTAAAAGTAATAATCTGGTTAAAAAAGTAGTGTTAGGCGTTCTTCTGCGATTTTCAAACGAATGGTGTATTATATAAAATAGAACATGATAAATGTATAATTTTAGCTTTAAAAGGTAGAGCGTACTTAAAAAACAATTTGTACGTATTTAAAACAGTTGACTATAAAAAGTATTATTAGAATCTAGTAGATGACGTTTTTTTTTTTCAAAACGACTAACTTGCAATAATCGCAGTAACATAAGCGTTACCACAGAAAATTACAACAAAAGTACCTTGCAGGCATATGTCAATTTCATTAGTGATATCAGCACATATTTTCGTTATTAATTATCTCCTCTTAAATGTCAAATGTTGATGATACAAATTAATTTTATGCTGTAATATTTTTATGTTTTAATATGATTTAATAGGAATACAAATTATAAGGAATGATACAGAAGTATTCAGCGAGTAAAATAATGTATATATGGCTTGTTACGAAATGTCGTTGCATCGATGAACTTTAGATACGTAGGTTGAATTTAATCTGACCCACGGTTATCTATACTGTTAATAACCGTTATTAATCACGATTAACCGCGGTACTAGCCACTTAATAATTTAAAGATTTAAACGAATTTTCCATACAATCACATAATAACACTTTTATTACAATAATAATCTGAATCTTCGTTCGATTCGGTATGAGAATTGGACGTGTATGCGTATAAATCGCACGAGGATTGTAAATATAGTTATGATCTAAACGATTGTATTATAATTAGTACTGTTCAGAGATATGTAGGTACTTATGTTCTATATAACCTGAAAAAAAAATGCCTAAAATAATAATTAATTATACATTATGGAGATGTAATACAATAATTATTGAAATCGATGACATCACGAATATAGCGATAATGACAGTCTGTATTGTTTTACTGGCATGCAATCGCTGATAACTTGTCCAAAACGTTTCAAAAATATACGGTGCAGAAGTCACTAACACCGAAGAATAACAAAAAAAAAAAATAAAAAAAAATATCTTAAAGGTTTTAATAACGTTTCTGATTTCGTTTGTTTCCCGCAGTGGACATCAAAAGAGACATCGACTTGTTTGGTTTGTCGAAGAGCCGACGTTCGGGGGTCGGTATGCAGATCGAGCACCCAGTGAATAACAACAACACGACCAGCGCCAATAACAACAGAGTGGCGACCGCGGCCGACGTGAAAACGGAACGCCTGAGCCCCGTGGTTGCGGCGGGCGGTGACTCGGCATCGTCGCGTAGCGGCACGCCGTCTTCGTCGTGCTACCCCGGCACGCCGCCCGGCATTTCGGCCGCGGCGGACCGCGTGTCTAGTCCCGCGCCCAACCGAAACTGCAGCGACCTCATACGAAGTCTGGCCGCCAAGTATCAGAATGCCAATCCCAGCGAGTGAGTAGTGTTTTACCCGTATATACTTGCAAAACGATATCGTACGCACGTTTTTATTACGGTTCTCGGCTATATCGAATCGTCGCAGACTCGTATCGGAATGCACTCGTATAAGTATTTCGAAAAACATATTTTATATCGGCACTGCCGTCGTCGTACGAGTATATTATTATGTCTGTACAAGTGGGTTCTCGGCGTTTTTATTAGTCGTATGATATTGTCTTTCGTTTGATTCCAATAACGATATAGTGACGTTCTGAATTTATTGATAATAGTCGTTGGTGGCAATTATATAGCATCTAGTAGCGATTACACGTCGAAACTCCACCGATTGATTTATCTGGGATCAAAATTCGTATGTACGTATTAAAGACCTTGCAGTGTTACATGTTGTTGTTTTCTAATAATGATTTGACTACTGTTATAGAAAAACAAAATACTTAACCGATATCGTAATTACACGGTACAATATAGAAACGACGAAGTCAAACAATCAGACATTAAAATTAATAGACGATATTCATTCCGCGGAATAGCCGCCCAACTATATTAACCTGTAGACAAGTCGTAACAATAGCTAAAAAACGTCACGAGCTGCATGGTAATTAAATTAATATTTACGATCAAATGATTTTGATGAACATTTAGGATAAGCGTATTATTTTGCGCAATTTTTCCTTTTAACACGATTTATAATGTCCGTAATATTTTTTCCTACACTACAGTTCACGTTTATATTTATTACGATCTCATTGTTTTCCTCTATAAAACCTACATGCATACATACATACATAATATTATGTGCAGTTTAAATTGCGTAATACGCGATAGATTAATTAATGCGGAATAATATCACTACTCGTTATCATATTACAGAAGATATTATCGTGTGAAGTCTTTACGAGATCGTTTTAGTTTTTTATCGTATAATACATATACTTAACCTGTTCGAAGGAATTTAATTAACATAATGTGTGCACTACATATTTTTATAGAGCTACACGATTTAAACCCGAAAGATAATGTTTATATCATGTTTGATAACTTCAATATTATAATTTTTATTTAATACCCTAATTAAACAGTGTAAATATTTGCAATATTATAGAATCAAGGATCAATATAATAATTATTGGAAATCAACTCATGGGTGGGGGATGTTAGACACTTATCATACAATAGTCACTATTGTACTACAGTAAGCTGCAATACATACACATATGATATGTTTACGGTCTACAGTTGAGGTGGTTTGTAGTATTATTAGTATTGTAGAAATATGTAGCTGTTGAGTTGTATTTTAACGATGTCACTACTGACACTAGCCGTTTTTAGTTTGTGTCCGGAAATATCCAAAAAAATACAAATTTCCGTATGAACCTTCTCCCTTCCCAATCATTGTACATAAAAAATGTATAGGTAAACTCGTAAATTTTTTTTATTGTTTTCTCAGAATTCGTTGTCACTTGGTTGTAGGTAGTTATGACGCGAAAATAATGATAATAGTAATAATAAGAGTGTGGCGATACGGCGGACTTTCATTAAAAGCATAAAGTGAAATAATCAAAATTACTGTCACGATCTGCTCGTATACAACTATTATTGACGAAATAATTACTATCATACCGTCTCTCGCATACGCTTTCTTTCAGTAAAAAAAACGCGTTCGTTTTAAAAAGCGACCGACTACAACGCGCGGTGGCAATTCTCACGAAATAAGCTGAGCGTTTTTTTCTTCATTCAGACGATTAACAGGACTATATTATTATTATTATTATTATTGCGTACACGATCCAACTCGCAGCGCCTTGTAATCATTGTGTGCGCGCGCGCCAAATAGTGTATAAGCTCACTGCATTTATAATATTATTATATAGGTACTTAGCATCTTAGCAGCAATCGCCGGGCCAGTATTAACGATAATCGTATTAAGAATAATACTCTGGCAAACATATGCAGTGTTGTTGGATCCACTTGTATAGGAAATGAGGTTCATTTTATAAGAGGGTTATAGAATAAACTAAGAAAAAAAATAATAGTATTATATATTCATTTTAAAGTTAATGGTTTTTTGAATATCGTTTTGTACACTCGTAATTACTAAATACGTATGTCAAGTATTATTACTTAACTTAACAAAACAAATTATGTGCACGACAAATCAATTTTTTCGATGATTATAATGAAATAATTTCTTTAAATAAAAAGGCTAGTAAAATAGGATTTTAAAGTATTTTAATATCCATTAAATTTTTTAAATTTTTATTATCAATAGTATTTTCAAGGATTTTTAATAATAATATACTACTATAGTGTTTTATAGATATAATAAAATTATAAAAAAAAAAAATTTTAAAATTGAAAATGAATGCGGAAAAGACTGTTTACAGTTAAAGGTGCTGATTTATTTTTATCAGTCCCAGGCATCAAATATTGTTCTACATGACTATAATGCAAAGTGCACATTTATGTATGACATGCGTTAAAATAAGCTTATTTTAATATAGCGTATGTGTTAGGTATGTATATATTTTATCGTAGTCTTGAGTGTTGTACGAAAACGTTGGAATGCAACATTTCTCGCCGGTCGTTTAGCTATTTTCTGCCATAGTGATACGACTTAAATATTATTATTATTTAGGTCAACGACGCACATCGATTTTTCTTCGTCACTCTATCCGTGAATTTCCAGATCACAACAGCACTTAATAATATACTGTCTTTAAAACGTCATGAAATTTAAATAGTAACCTTTATTAACGTTTCCGTATTTATTTTATTAATTAAGCTTTTCAATTAATATGCGCAGAATCCATATAATATTATATAGTGTGGTAATAGATATATTATATATCTATAACTCTCACTTCTTGGTAAGGCATCCGATTTTATGTTTGCTGATTGGTCGATCTATAATAGTACAATAGCGTCAATCCAGGCTACAGCTGGGGCATAATTTGCTATCGAAACATAATTTTAATTTGAAGTTACCACTATACTTGTGGAGGTGAAGTTTTCACCTGATAATATTATTTATTATTCGTTTAATTATTATTTTTTACAAATTTAAATTGAAAAATTTTTTCTCATCCTATTATAATAATTTATTTATCAAATATTGGTTCTTCATCTTTAAATATCTTCAACTAATTTAAATCCTCATACATTTCATACTTGATACTGGTTTCAACATTTCAATTTAGTGGTTCTCGCACACAATTTACTTAATTTTTTTAATATTATCAATCGATTAATTTAATGATGATTGAAAATAGTATACATACCTATGCCGTCCTATGATACACAGAAGGTATTTTTTTAGGTTAAGTTATAGATATCTATAATACATAATATTATTTTAATAACAAGGTTTTAAATGTGCATTGAATTTATCTGTCCCCCTTTCGGTACAGGTACATGCCTTCGCGGAACGGTCTGAACCTGGGCATACTGTCTGCTGCTACTGCCGCTGCAGCAGCGGCAGCTGCCGCAGCTGCGACAACCAAAGACAACAGCTGCGACGGAAGTCTGCTGAACCCGGGATTCCCGTTCGCGACTCCCACCATACCTGGGACCAACGTGCCCATGTTCCCGCCCATGATGGACATGTCGTCCACGCAGGCGCTACTGTCCATGGTCCGGTCTTCACAATTCGACGCGTTTATGAGCGGCAAGACCGGCGGCGGCACCAAGCGGCCCTGCTCTACCTCGTCGTCGTCGTCCAATCCTCTGCACCCACACAACATCGGCTCGGCGTCCGCGGCTTCTTCGTCCGAACAGAACCCGCTTGACCTTTCGTCGTCATCGAGCCCGTGCAAAAAATCACGCAAAGGTCATCCGCCTGCGACCGGCCACTGGGAGAGCGCTGCGGCGGCTGCTGGATCGTTTGCCGAAACGTTCCTCAATATTCCGGCGTTTGGTCTGGCGTTGCAAAAGTCTCGGGAAAAAGTCGCGCTGACTTGCAATGGCGGTGGCGGCAACAACAAGCGACTAGGCAGCGTGTCGCCGAAACCGTCAAAAGCGTCGTCGAAACAGTCGCCGTGTCATCAGGCCGCCCCCAGCCGGGCGTTACCTTGTGCTTCGACCTGTTCCGCTCCACCGGCCACCTCCATCGCCAACGCCGATAAACACATCTGCCCCAATGTGGCCGACAAGTCGACTGTGTCTTCATGGACGGTAGATGATGTGTGTGATTTCGTTGGCACCATCGACTTGTGCGCTGAGTATTCACAGGTTAGTAGTATTATATTATAGGTAATACACATTTGTATGCATTAAAGCATAGTAGCAGTAGTTTTAATTTTAGTAATATTTAGTACGCGCGTTAGGTACACTTAAAACGCATAAAATATTTACGCATTAATTGTGTACCTACTTAACTATTATTGCAATATTATATGCACACGAATCAAATTCAGCTAAGAATTACTGTTCAAATTAAATTTATAAGCCGTCGTATGATATATTACGTATAAATTAAACCATCGCATGGTATAACTTTACTTTATTTTAATATGTAAAATTTGTAAGTACCTATATTGAATTTATCAACTAGTGATTATTGATTAGTTAATTCGTATGTGAGTGAGTATAAACAAATCAGCGTTAATAATTAAAGTGATATTAATACCTTTGGTTCGTCAAAATTATATTTTAACTATGAAGTAGTAATAAAACCTAAATTTCTATGATCGTCAATAGTATGTTATGTGTTATAATTTATAAATAACTACATTTAAGGTAATTAATTAAATGTGATGAATTTTAACCTACGCCAAATAGGTTCGTAAAAATAATAATATTTACATTTAATAATCGTTTCTTTAGCATCTATAACCGTTCAAAATTTTTTCGAATCTATGTTGTATCACACTCAATTCATATAAAATGGTAAACTAGTAGAAACCTATAATAGGTAATTCGTATGGGAAAACTACAGATATTATATTGTCTTACACAGTTCAATCACTTACAAATTGCATGTGGGCGAAATCATAAACAGTATTGTGCTACACTCAAGTATCGCTATCGTCATGGACTTATAACACTATTGGACAGTGAATGTAATTTATATACATGTGACCATGGATGGCAAAGAAGATATCTAATAGTAAACTCCAGTGTTGTTATTATTATTATTAATATGGGCGCCGTGACTTGTCCGAAGATTCAATGGTTGTGCAACATTAAAATTTCGTAAAGGCGTTACGAAGCACGATGTACCACTAAAGCCATCAACACTGCAACAGTAACATCAGCAGGGGGTCTGAAGACATGACATATCGCAAATGAAGATTTAACTACCGTGATCCATATTATAGGCGTATACATAATATACCTTTACTTTTTATTTTCTCCTCTTTATTAAACCGTCACGACCGATATTTTATTTTTATATCTTAAGAGGTAAACGTTGCGAAACGACAGCCGGTCGATTTTCGTGCCCCGATAGGTCCGCTGTTTGCTCTAGATACACACACATATTTGTCGTATACACATATACACATCTCGTGGACAAGTGAAAGGTCACACGCTAAACTAACGCGAGGTCGACATATATATATCAGTCGATTTATATATATAATTTATTATATACATGAATGAAAGAGGAAATTAGCTAGTTTAAAAAATATATATTTGTATATTTTCCTTTTCCTCCATCCCCCAGACAAAAGGATGCAATGACAACATTTTTATACGTGTAACGCTTGACGATTCGATTTTTGTTTATCACAACGTTTTTTCACACTTTATCGTTAAACCACGTACTTATTATTACTTATGTACTGTGTATAGATTTCGAATAATATTTATTAATACTAAGGCTATTCAACTTTGAGAATAAAGTTTTAATACAGACATTTTTAAATGCAATTTGAGCTGGGCTTAGAAGTTACTGCAAAAAAACTAAAAAATACTATGCACTTTAAAAGATTAAAATACGCAATTAAATATATACAATTGATAATATATACGATGAAATCAGAATAATAAAATAGTATAATAAGTATTTAAAGAAATGTATAAACCTATTTTTATTAAGCCTATTTTTACATAAATAATTTTTGAAATAACGTCCAAAAGAAGAAAAAATATCACGTCAAAAATAACAATGTTATAGTTTATTCATTTTATTGAAGAACATCTTTTCTTACTTATAAATTAATTAAAATATAAAAAAAGTTATGAAATGAAATGGAAAGCATACATATTCTTATTACACGTATTTATAAAAATAAACCAAAATAATCAAAAATATGTGTTTAAAATTTATAATTTTGCAAATTTGTTTGGAATTAGATTTCTGTTATTCGCTTTCTAAATAAATATGCAAACTCCAGACTAAAATAATCTATCAGCATTTCAATTGATTTACGATTGTGTAGGTTCAATCATTTTCGCTAGTGATGTTTGGCGAGTATCTATGTTTTATATAATATAGTATGGTGCTGCACTCGATTTCGAAATCATTAAAATGTTCATTAGTATAATATTAGTTCTTGTTTCATTATTTAAACCCCATCAATCACTAAATCCCGTTCATGAGATTTTTAATACGTAGAAAGCCCAAATTGGTTTATGGCCTATAACAATAATTCATGTATACAGTACTTATAGTTTATATGTGTATATATTATTATAGTGGATGTACTGATGTGTATAATAATAAAATAGGAATTGAATGTTGGGAATGTCTGCACGTTCGAATTTCGATTGAGTTTCGATGATTTTTCAAACCAAATCCTAATGATCCACAGCGAAGTACTCATATGCGTTTTTTGTTACACTCTTAAGTCACGAAAAAAATAGCAATAACGCGTATTTCTGACCCTCAGATTATTTATAAATTACAGTTTATAATATATAGCCGTGCAAGACACTGATAATTGAGCATTTCACTTCCAACGAGTTTTATAATACAAATGGCGAAAATGTTTACACACGACAGCACACGCATCCGCTGTAAAGTATACAAGTACCTATAGTATATTTTGGAAACTGCAAATATACGGTATTTGTTTACGAGTGTTTAGTGAATCGACAGATTCGGGCCGAAATAATAATATTATCTGTTTATCACGAAAATTCTTCACGATTTATTCTGGAATTGAGAAAACCTAACAATAATACATGTAAACACATCTACTCTGCACTGCGTATAAAATATGATATATTATACTCTCACTGTATTTTTGATATGGGCGCAGTGAAATCCCTAAGTCGGACAACGAATAATAATAATGGTATTATGATTATATTTTGTGACGTGCGTTCACTCATTAGGTCTCTCTCAAGTTTTCTTTTATTATTTTGTCTAAAGGTCATATTATACGTAAATAATTGCATATAGGAGATTTTTGGCGCGCACGAATAGTGAGTTATTGTTATAAGAACCGCCATCACAATATAATTACAGTTCTTTTCAATAAACGAATTTTCATTTTGGAATGAGTTTATGAAGAACACTACGACCAAGTTTTTTAATATTATACGTTATGTCTGTCCATCCACTTCAAATCACCTAAACTCCTTACAATTGAAACTTGTTCAACTAACCGATGAACGATGACAACAATATGTAGTACACATTATCATTGCATTCATTAAGTATTTTGTATCCAACACATCAGTTACGGATCACTAGCATTTAATTTTACAAAGGAAATATATTTGGCGTTTGTATAATTTAACTTGAAATAGATGAGTAACATTTGGCGTATTTATTATTCTAGAGTTTTTTTTTTTTTTTAAATTTAGATTTTAGGCAAGTAATATATACAATTTAATAGCAGAATAAGTAATGCGTAATTTGTTTTTCTAGTTTCGTATTCTTTCAGATTTAACAATTGTTCTCATTTTCATTCATAATTTAAAATATTTTGTTTTTTTGTTTGAATGCGAGTGAAAAATAAAATTTTTGTATTCGTGCAGTTCTAATTTATTAAACACATATTTTTATAGTGATTATGATATCTAAATAATAAATATGTATAAGAAATTTTCTATACTCCTAATTGACAATGAACATTTTTCTTTATGTTTATAATGTTTATAATTGTATAATATATTATGTAATATGTACCTATAGGCTGTAATGTAATTGCATAGGGGTGTGAATAATGAAGTCATGTGATAAATAAACAAATTATTTTACATAATTTAAATGTAAACATTATGTTTGCATAGTATACGTACACTAAGATACGTATTATCTTAAGGTATTTCTGATTAATTTAATTTCAATAACAAGCAATAAATTTACGAGTTTACAATGTTTTATAACTTAACTAATCTATAACATTTAATACACATAATTTGAATATAATATGCAGTATTCTTGTTTATTTACATAACTTAATAATTTCCCTGTAATATTATACTATATCGTATAGACTTCTTTATTCAAAAATACTATTGGATGTGATTTAAAGATTTAAATATTATATATAAGTATAATATTATGCTCATAGTCTATGTACCGGGTTTTTTTATGATAAAAGTCGTTTGGTCGTATTTACTGAGTATAGTTATGTTAGAATATAAGAATTTTTTTATACAAAATTGCTATTTTATGTATATAATGAATATCGGTGTTAAACGTTTTTATAATACCATGGTATTTTAAAAGACACTTTTAATAGTAGTTAGCTAATATAACCTACCCCAGGCACAAATATATACATGAGTAAACTAATAAAAAATTTAATGAACCGACGTTAAATGTAATAAAACTCATTATCATATTGTTTATGATCGAAGCATATTATTTTAGTACCTACTTTTTACTTTCAAAATGAAATATTGATACGTATTTTTTCAAACTATATTTACAATCTATTTGCGTCACTTTAAATGTTTGAACATTTTTATATCAAGATATATTGTGATAATTGTAGTAATACATTGCAAATTGAATTGATTCATTGTGTAAAGTGCACAATGTATAGTATTAATACATTTTTTACTCGCATTCATCAGAAACATGTGTTTAGAACAAAAATCTCCGTGTATAATTTAAAAATGTTATTCTTTTTTTTTCTTAACTCTAAATGAGACACTTAAATACGCAAATTTGTATTTAAAATATGCGTTATTATCGTTAGTTACTAGCTTTTATTTCGTCGAAGATAACCGATAACCAATTTTATAGCATCAATTTCGGAACAAAAAAATCTTTACTTTTATTTTTGTAAACCTGCAACGGTCGTAATAAAGTGCAAGTTTTCTTTGCATACTTAAATATTAGTATTATAATTTTATCGCGTCCCGTGGTAAATGTTTGTATCAGCCCGTCGATACGACGATATATCGATAGACCGCGGTGGAGCTATTTAGTCGAGAGTAAACGTAATGGTAATAATAATATATTATGTTGAGTCGCGTTATAAATTATGCGTTCGGAAATCATGACGTTTAACCTGGTATACCAGCGTGGATGTATATTAACCTCCGTCGGTTATTTTTTAGTTGCAGTAGATATATATTATAATGCGCGTGTGCCGCGTTCGCTCATCATCGTATCCCATTCATATGCGCCTTATACACCGGGGAGACCAGGTTCGTGATCGACGATAATTGCCGGGCGTCATAAATCCAATATTCCATATTACAATTGGCCAGGTGCAAAATTATTAATTGCCAATTACCAATCGCTAACGGTTGTAAACACTTCAAACGGTCGTCATATTATTATATTTTATGTTATTATGGTTCGATCCCATGAGTTTAATATTATTATTATGTACACGGCTCAATCAGACACAGGTGCGCTTTAAATATTATCGGCGAGTCCTTCTCTGCCGACCGACCAGTCGACGGGCGGTCATCGATGACGGCCTACTACCGATTATATTATTATTATTTATGTATATCATTATATCACATACCGATAGTTATTTTCTTCGATAATTGTGCGGTCGTCTGGCGAACAGTTTTTTAAATACGATTTCAACACCCTGATACTACTATATAGTAGTACCTAATCAATATATTATATGATTATAGATATAGATATTTTTTTTATAGATATATCGCATAATTAATAGGTAAATAGGTAATAGGTGTAAGCAGTATAGAAAAATATTTAAAAACAATTTTAAATACATTTGAAATAAAGTATTCAAATTCGTATTCTAAGTATATTATATTTTTAATCTAATTTTTATTTATGTGAAAAGTACGTTACACTACATTATTATGCTTTAAAACGAATAATAGTTAATAATAAATTTGTGATTTACTGACAAAAAAAAAAAAAAAAAATGTGTCTGTATAAATAATCTGTCCCTTAATATATTGTTTTTAATATTCCCCACTCAAATTCTATAAACTATATTTAAAGTTAAATTTTCTAAATATCCATAAATTAATTTTTTTATAATAACTATTGTAATAATGAAAAAAACAGTTCGATTACGATACATCTGTAGCATATTGTGTGGCATTTGTGCTACCTAACAATTTTGTATAGTTATATAATATTATAGAACAAATAAAAAACTGTCATTGAGTTAAGATATTTTTGAAATATGAGAAGAGTTCAAAGATATTCATGACTATTAATTTCGTTTTACATATATTATATTTATGAAATGTCCTGCAAAATTTAAAATGTAATCCATAATATTTTTTCAACGCAATTTTGTGGACTGATCGTTGTTAAATAAATGTTTGGTATCCGGTGTCGTGTTTTTCAATAACGCCAGCATCTACATATACAATATATTATTATAATTGTTTTGCATCCCGCGAGAGGAGTTTTTACAAACAAGCGAAAAAAACAGACTGTATACGTGTTCGTGGGCGGTGCTCGTGTATAACTTATACAAAGCAGACTCACACCGCGACCTATAACATTATATGCCATATATATACATTACACACACTTATGTGTGTATACAATACGCACTGCAGGACACGCACACTGCACACATATTAAATTATGCGGGTAAAAATATCATATATATATAAATAAAATATAATATAGTTTGTCGGCGACACGACACGATCTCGTCGTCATCTGTGTATATTATTATAATTTATAATAGTAATAACAGATTTATTTATTTTTATTCAATACTAAAACACTGTTGCCCTTACTCGTCGGTTGCCACACTGGGTGTGTACAATATTATCAGCAATAAATGTATTCAGAGTAATTCATCTTGTATGCATGTCATATTTTTTTTTTTTTTAATAAATTATTCATTCAAATTATGATTTTTGGTGTTTTTAAAGTAGTTTATCATCTTTTTGATTATTAAGATTTTTATTCCATTTATTAAGTGTTTTGTTGCAATTTCTTTTTTATTAACTGAGATTTGTCCTTTTTTCCTGTAAATTGTTATTCAGATGACTTTTGAAAATTTTGGTGTATACACATTTAATTCGAACTCTGAATTAGTTATTTAACTTTGTATATCAAGAATAATATAGGTCTATATGATATAATATACGTTTAAAATGTATAATATCTACTTGCTAGGATCATTTGAAAATCATAAAAATTGATATTAATCTATCAATAACTTATTACTTGTATAAATTATCGAGTATAATAAATACTTAAGGACTGTTATCGTTATTTTATATATTTAAATACTTCAGAAACTACCCGTTAGAATTTTGATATGGATATATTTAAAAAAAAAAAGGTAATATCACCATAGAACACTTCTAAAATGGCATAATAATTCTAAGTAATTCTAAATATAATTGTTAATTAATATGCTCTAAAACCACAAAAGTAAGAATTTGAACAAGTTTGTTATCAATCAAGAAATGAGAGTTAATTTGATTGATGAATAACCTTTTACATAATAATATTATTATAATTAGGGCTTAAACCTTAATATACTAAACATATATGTAGCCAAGCGCTTCATAAACAAAAAACAAGCTTATTATTTTTTTATCCTCATATTCGCTTATTTTTACATGGATATTTTGGTAAATTTTATGTAATGTAACTTATTAAAATCATTACATTAAAAGTCAATTTACATGAATATATGTACCTATACTCTATAGTATTAAACAATACTTAAAAGTTTAAATACTATTATTATTGCTATATGCAAGAAGAAGTTTTTACATATTATCTCATCTGTAAAGTTATTTAACTATTATTTATAGTTCACCTAGCAATAAATCTAACAAGCCGAAAAAACACGATAATGCAACAATAGTTTGAGTTCTAATTAAAATTAATACTTGTGCCGGGAAAGTGCATATGCACACGTGCGCGTTATTATAATACATAGTGTGTGTATGCACCGAGGATTACTGTAATATATAAATATATAATTTATAAGTAACAGTGACCGGGTGGTCTCGCGTGCCGTCCACCGCCCCCTATAATATAAACGTTTCAATTAAATCGTTACGCCGACAATTTTCTCGCGCATAGATATTCCGCGTGATTAGAACGCACTAATGGACGGTGGCTGGTGCGGCGGTGGTCTTCCAGTCATCTGTACCCTTTTGGAATGGAGGGAGATAAGTCCTCGTCGTCGATGGAACACGGCGTGACGGGAGCGGCTTAAAGTCGAGCGAAATCTGAACTAAAATATAATGCACAATATTATACAAGAGAAAGACTCCGTATTGGACACGAATGTCGAATGTGGTCTACATGTATATATAAATATACGCACACACACGAATCGAGTACGGGGCAAATTATGTGTACATATTATTGGTATATATATATATCAGGTCACGACTGGTGATCATCGTATGTATATATATATAATATACATATTATATTGTCGTAATGGTGTCCGCTTAAGTCATAGAAAACGATCGAGTCTGCTGTATATGGTATATAATATGTATATGAATTAATATAGTACTACGCATATATTATGTACCATGGTAACCACGCGGTCTTGTAACTCGATGGATGCCGCCGTCGGCCCGTCCGGTGAAAAAGTGATTTTTCAATTTTACATGTGTATAAAAACCAATGCGTGAGCCGCGCTAGTCTCATAGTCTCGCCACGGGTGGTAATTTAATAACATTATCATCCGGACGTCTGTATTAAAATAAATATCATTATGATCTCATCCGGGCAATGTTTATTGGGTCAACCGATGATCTATTACAATATATTATTGTTATAAGTCATAATAATATACGCATGTTATATAATATACATTATACATATGCGTTTTGTCTTTCACGAAATGTTTTCATTTCATAATTGTTTCAATATTTCATCTATATTCACAATTTACTTTATTCAATGGACGATACATCGATTTTGTATCATTATAGGTAATAATAATATATTTTAATAGGGCAGTTCATATTTGTAGCTTTTTAATGGTATAATAATATAGATAATTGGTATGAAACTTTGAGTAAAACTAAAATGAAAATATGTAAAAATGATGAGTTCTTTTGTTAAATGGTTTCTCTCGGGAAAGGACCGGGAGGTCTTTATATCGATGTCAATAAAAAATTAGGTAAAGAAAAAAGTTAGCTGTGCATTGTCGCTTTTACTTTTGGATATCATTATTACAAAAAAATACACCTAACAATTAATAATTTTATGAACGCCCTCTATTTATATGAATAATTCCCCTTACCAGATTAATCGTTTATTTTTTGTGATGAGTAGTGGTAGTGGTGGTGAGCTATCGCTGTGGCTGTTCGTTCGACGATGATTCACGCATCACCTGTGCCATTGCAGCGCTTCTGGTCAACCGCTATTTGGCAATAGCCAAAAACATTAATTTTAGTCGTGAACGGTGGTGGCTGAAAACTCAGCCAGACTTTTTGGCACGATCTAATTCTGTGTTAAGGTCGACCATTTTGTACTTTTATGCGCGTTTAGCCATTTTCGAAAAAAAAATCAGAATATTAATGGCTATTGATTATTGATTATTCTATTAGTTAGTGGTTGGCGCATAAATATTTTTAAATATTTTATTTTATTATTTGAAATTTTAACGATAAGTGTAGGTAGATAAAATATTTATTTAAATTCAATAACAAAGAGGAATTATGCCAGTACTATAGTACACTTAATGGTGATATATTTTAGAAAATAGTGGACTTATAATATATTATATATTATTGACGTTAGGACACAAAGCCATCGATGCGTTTTATTTTTTTACCTATAATTTTAACCTAGAATTGAGTAGTATGTTTACTTATTCCACATTGTGGCTTATTATTCTGTCTATAATTACGTGGTATAGTCTGTTTTGAATTTACTTAACTATAGATGTATTATATGTATAATGTTTATATGCTAAGTCGACTTGAAACTATTAAAGAAAAAATAAATAGTATTTTTTATTAAGTATGATATATGTATAATTAAATAGGTAGGTACGTGTATTTATGGCTTAGGTAAAAGCTGTTGATTAGTGTGTATAATTATGTGTTATAATATATTTATAGTAGGTAAAGTAAATATTTCCTTCTCACCGTAATGTAATTTCTAAGTTAATTAGGTTAACGACTTGTTAGGAAAGCGTGGAGCGAAGAAGCTGTCGGATATTTTAACAGCTCGAACGGTCTCGTATTATTTTTTTTCGCAATCGGCAGTGGACATTTTAAACCCAACAACATGACAGTTGTACATTGAATATTAAAACTGGTATATATATGTAATACATTAGTAATAATATACTCGCATACCTATATTATAATATTGATATTGACTGCTTCGTTAAATGTAGGTACAGTCGGTACAGAAGATTATATTTTCGAAAAACCGTGTATAATATAGTTTCAAGATTATTCTTTTATCGTTATTCGTTATAATATGACAGTAGCTTTCAATAAATATGTCTGTTTTGAAAAAAATTTTTGCCTTAAAATTAGAAACCATATAATGTTAAAAGATAATTTTAACTTAATTTCACATATTTCTAATTATTTCGATGAATGATACTCGAATTTTGAATCAGTTGTTAATTTGGGCATAACCTAAAGTATAAGCATTATAAGCATTTAAAGTTTTGTGAGTTGCACATGGACATGATGTGCACAAATATTTTATGGGGCATTGGTCATCACTCAAAGTATCAAAAAATTTTTACGCAACAGAAATCTACATATATTTACCTATACGAAATTATTGTTTATAAGATTATCATCTTGTATAAATAATAAGTATTATACGTATAGGTACGTGACGTATACTATAACATATTATAATAGTATGACGTGTGTAGTACGTCGCTTACGAAAATAACATTTTTTTTTCATATTGACATCGACACTTGCTGGTCCGAACGAACCAGTCTTACTCGTTCTTTGTAAAAAAAAAAAAAAAATCGTTCTCTTCAAATTGAATTACTCGAAAATATTATCTCCTCGTCGCCGCTCACCCAGCCCTCCGTCTAGTTCAGCCTTCACACAAATCACACGGCGCAAAGTCGATATTAATTTATTTTTTCCGCACGCGAAAACCGTCTTGACCGTATATAGTGTATCGCACTCTTCGTCGAACCGTGACGCGCGTGTGGTTTGCCCGTCCGGCTCGATCGCACAAATTAATGAAATATAATGGAGCGTCGTACGCGCCGCCGCCCGAGTCCCGTCTCATTGCGTCGTTTCACATATAATAATAATAATAATAATAATTTGTTAAACGCGTTTTGGGTCATCCACCGACACGATGATATTTATGTCATAATATTATTATTATTATTACTACTATGCGTAGTGGTAACGACGACGAGTACGGTCGTCCGAAAGCGGTCCCGAGCGCGGCAACTTTTCTGCGACTTGGCCAAACCGAGCGCGACGATATTATTAGTAGTCTCGGACTCCTCTCGTGACCCGTCGGTACTCTCGTGCGGTATATAAATCCAGATCGAGTTGTTCCCTCCGTCAAAGCCTCCGCGCCGGAGACTTGTTCCGGCGCGACCGTTTCTCCGGTTGTTCCTTCCTCCTGTCCGTCTCTCGCGCGCGCGCGCGCGCGCGGGCCATAAATAATAGTGAAACGATATTATAAGACACTAGATCAACAGATGTTATTTTCATTTATCACTATTTGTATTCGCCGTCCTCGACCGAGTGCTGCAGCGGCGAGGGGAGGGCATGCACTGTGCGCACTCACACACGCACACACACTTACGGGTCGCCGTTAACCGCCTACCATGTCGACGGCGGGCAAGGTCGTTTACGGGTCACAAGTCATCGGTGTTTTATCATAATGAGCGCTGCGCCTTTTCATTATTACTATTATTATTATTATTATTATTATTATTGTTGTTATTTCTTTTCGTGACGTCTGTGTCGACGGTGGCAGTGGTGTGACTGCGACGGCGACGAACACTGCCTGTGATCGTAAACCTGACACACGCATATATCGCACATATATTTATAATATTATTATGTAGGTACAATATATTAATATACACGAAACTTAAATAATCCTACCTGTACGCGCGCGCAGAGCATATTATACATATTACATTGCACTTTTGTCTTAATAATAACACAGGCCGTGTGTTGCACGTTCACACTTCTATTATTATTATCGCTGTGTGAGCATTGCCGAGAATAATAATAATAATAATAATATAGTGTATTGTTTACTCGGTGACATCATTTTCCGGAAAGTTTAATATTTGATGTCGACTAACTAACCGGCTTATCCGGTGACAAAAAAAAAAAAAAAAAAATAAAAAAAAAATAAGATAGGTACTTATTATATTATACAGACACGTCCTCTCCGCATAAATATATAACGAACAATGTGTGTACGGTTTTACGACTCACAAGTGTCGAGTGTTGTATATCATTATTACGCACCCACGAGGTGTAACGAGCGTTAGCGCTACACCGGTCGACGTGGTTTATCTAACGTTTTAATTGTACGCGTCGTCGACCGTCGTATCGATGTCGTTTTCGATATTTGTGTGTAGTAACACATACAAACACACACACACACACACACACACACACACACTTTTATATATTTTAGTAGATAACGTTCATCACACTTTGGTCGCGTTCATAAAATAAAATAAAAAAACAAAAAAAAAAAACAAAACGTTAACACATTACATTGATAAAAGCGTGCGGATATAATATTATGCCATCGTATTTTTGAACAATATTGTTTTTCTACATGACGTATAATAGCGTATGTATTATTATATGGCATAATAATGTACAGCTGTTCAAACGACGTACGGGTAAACATCATTATTGTAATGATATCGTGTTTGGCAATGACATTTTTTTATACAGCGCATTACAATATTATTCGTTCGGATTGTCGATCACGCTATGCGCGGTACTCGTACACGATCGCGTGTACATAATATTGTTGTACAACGACGTGTGTATGATTATTACGAGCTGGTTAAGAGGAGGATAAGTGTACCGCCGCAACAACAACCGTGGGCCGGCCGACGACGGCGCGGCAGTCCGGAATGGGTGCCCGGAGGTCGGCAGAACCAGATCTCGGGTCAACCGGGTCATCGGAGGAAAAAACAACCGTAAAGATAATATGATATGTATATCGGACGCCCACCGGGATGATGCCCACGCCTTTACGTTATTTTTTTCGTTTTCGGATTTGACCTCGGCGCATTTAATCGTAACCCCCCCGGGACAAGGATGTAGGTTTTTATATATCGTATACTCGCATGACGCATATATACCTCGTTTTGTTATTTATTTATTTATTTTTTTTTTCATGTAAAACTCGAGATGTAAAATTGTGCAATGAGATGCCGATACGGGCTGTATAATATAATAATTATTGTACGAATAACGAATAGTAAATTCAATCGACATAATATTATAATATTTAATACGAGTGTGTGTGCACTTGCACTGGGCATACTGTGTGTGTGTGTGTGTGTGTGTGTGTGTGTGTGTGTGTGTGTGTGTGTGAATGTAACCGAAACCAACTTTACGTCTGACCAAATGCAGAACAAAACCCATTGGGAATTCGTCATGGTTCGCTGCGGTTTTGAAAAAAATAAATAATAAAACATGTGAAAAAAACTATCGTCTTCGGAAACGCGGACGAACAATGAGTGTCCAGCAGATGACTGACACACAAAGAGATACAAACAATATTATACTATTCGCGTGAAGGTTACCTACCGTGAAAAACTGTGCATACGAAAACCTTGAACTCTCCACCCTATCACACAGTCCAGCGTTGTAATCCATTCACCGTTTTTTATATATTATTTATACAATAAAATGTATATAGGAGCTTGTCGGCCGGCTTGTCTATTTCTCTGGGGAAACGATCAACCGGCGGTGTAAAATGTTTATCTTGGAAATATTTTTGTCATTAGCCATGTAAAAGTTGTTCGTTTTAACGCAATTAGTAGTTTGTTGACGGCGGATCGGCGGAATATACACGTTTTGAAATTTGGTCTTACAAAATAATTTTCCTTCGAAGCCAGTGAACTAAAAATTATGCCTGTAGCAACGTTCAGACTTTGTATAATATAATAATCCTTGCATAAAAAAGTCAAATGAAAAATTTAAAATACCCATGAATAAAATAAGATGAATAGCACAAAAAATGGAAGACTTAATTACTTAATTTATATTATGAGTTATGACATAAATATTGTATATTTTGTGATTCAAATTGTATTTTCGAATTATCAAAATATTTATATTATAGTTGTTTAATTATTATTGATTATCTGTTATTGACGTTATTGTTAGTGCAATCAATTTATCAAATACGTAGTACACATACCTTAATGTGACTATAATAGTTAATAATAGTAAACATGTGCGTAATTTTAAATTACGTTTAGAAAAAAATTAAATTATGAGGAAAAGTGTATAGATTATGAAAATAAATGATTTGATAAAATATATAACAACTCGAATATTCAATACGTTTCGATCTGATGAATAATTTTATAATAATACTGATTCACCATGATGCGTGGTTATGTAACTTGAGATTAATATTTTCTATTCATTACACTTAAACATTATAATATAATATAATTGAAATACTATTTGATCATTTATTGAACATAATATACAAAAAAACTAAAAAAATGTATCGTTTCACCACCCTCAGGCTGATATATATCTTGTGTTTAATATATATATATAAGTAACAACGTATAATTTAAGTAAAAATGGCTTATTTTTCAAAATATAAGTTTAGTTTAAATCCCTAAGGCTGCAGATATTTTAAATTTGTAACATCATATAACATTAACCAATATTTACTTTATCTGCATTCTGCATATTCAAATAATTATACCCTTAATTTTACGCAGAAAATTAAAACCGAAATTGTTATTTTGTTATTTTAATTCATTATGATTGTAGACCACTTCACTGCATAAAGTCGAATAACACTTCAGCGTGGGTCAAAATATAAAAGGTCGACTTTCCTTTAAATGATATAGAAACATAAAATCAATCCATGACCAAAAGTTCCGTAGACATGAAATAAAACTTATTATTGTCAATCAACTTGTGTAATATATATTACACGAATTAAGTATAGATTTATATCTATATAAGTACGTATTATGTATAGAAATATAAGTTATTGTACAAATGGTCTAAAGTTAAGGGTTCAGAATACAATTTAGTAGACCGTTCACGGCCATCTTTATACTTAATGTAACTGTTATAGATACTTGAAATAACAGCCTTCGAATTTTATCCAATTTATCCACCCTAACGCGATCGAAATAATGGTCTTTCACCCTTACTGTCATATTCCATCAATAACGCGAATTGTCCACCTGACTGATCTTTTATAATCGACGAATTATACGCATTAACGGTTCTGAGAAATCGGAGACGAAATTAACTTTTTTAACAAGCACGTGATAAGTACGTCAATACGTCAAACATTTTCAAAAATTGTTAAACTGACATTTAGTGTTTATACATATAATTGTATGTTTTCGTGACACTGTTTACATTTACGACTAACACACAACTATATGCATGCACTGCTATTTTGATATTCTCAAAAAACATGGTCCATAGCTCGAGACTCGACTCGAGAGTGATAATAGCAGCTTGCAGCACCGCCCATATAGGTGCAAGTAATGTTTTTATAATTTTGACTAACTGCATAATTAAATACGTAATTTATAAATAGTCTTATGAAATCGTATAAATTACATACTAAAAAAAAAAAAAAAATGTTAGTTAAAAACCAACCAAATGGGCGTGATCGGCCGAAGTGATGTATGTCTCTTAAACAAACTAACTAGATAATTGTTCATAATTTGATCCTCCTTTGCAGGCTTCGAGTATGTATAATTACACCGGAGATTGTAATTTTCTGAAGAATATTCTGTTGCAGTAGCATGGTCATAATGTAATAATCACATGATTACATATAAAAAAATACATCGAATGAAATCTTACTGATGACCTTATAATTTCACATTTTATTTTTAACTACTAGAAATACTACGCACGATCAAAATAATTTCTTAAACCTTTTTTATTTGTTCATCTCCATTTTTCGATACTCATGCATTTCAGATCTACTCAAAAAATATTAACTGGCGACGACTATACTTTTTCATAGGATATTAATAGTTATAATAAATCGAGAGTTTTTTCGATAAAATTTTATAAATCATGACGGGTGGGTCTACACAGCGGTGCGTAAACTACCAATTATTATTATTCCATAAAGATTTATTACTATAGAAAATTCCAGCGCAACCGACCTATTGCCACTGCCGCCGCTGATGATTTAAAAACCAGATGGCATATTCGAATAAATTTACGACAGTTTAACTCGTAAAAGTATGCGTAATTTGGCACACGGATGTCGTGGAAAATACCATAACTGTTTTAGTATTTTTTTCATTTCGTACGTATTTATCGGATTATTGAAACCGGTCGAACATAATATTATACAAAATGCAACTTAGGCACCTAAAATTCGATACCGGTCGCGGTGAAAATATCGGGAGATTTGTCTGATTTTTCGCTGTTTAAAATATTTTGCCCCGGGGGGGGGGGGGGGAGAAACCCGATGACCACGCCGTACAAAATAATAATAATTATTATAATAAGTTAACATTTTTTTTTTTTTTTATATACCGCAAAACGCATGCACAATGAGAACAATACGTATTTACGATAATAATAATATATGTATACATCTTGGCGGCCCGGGGCGCGTTTCCCGAAAGACAATGCGAGCAACGCCGCATATCGCGTTCTAGTCCGCGTGTTGATCGTACGCTATTTCGTCGTCCGCAACTGAGGGGGAGGTGGCGGCGCCCCGTGATCGTTGCACCGAAAATTACACGGTTCGCGCGTGCCCGACGACCCCCGGAGGCGGGCACGCGATCTCCTCCACCGCCGACGTATATTATACATATATATAATATATATATATGTATAATATTTTGATATCGTTGTGGCCTATCACTATAGCTGTTGTTGTTGCTGCTGCTGCTGCTGCAGCGCAATGCAGGTCTCTCTCACACACTCTGCAATACCGCTGCTCCGTGTAGGTGCGGCCCCGTCTCGATTAGAGTCGGCGATAATTATTATTATGCCGGTCCGGAGGAGGTTTATTTTTTATTTCAGACAGATATGCGCCGGGTCGTTCAGGGGTCATGGTGCACGTTATACATGATATAAACACACTCGTACGCACAAACACGCACACGCACACTCACTGCATCGCCAAGTAGCCAGCAGGTATCCGATATTATAATATATTATACACTCGCGTTATACCAATACTTAGGTGGCTAGGTAAAGAGCAGGTACCTATATTTCGATTGCCGTATTCGTATATATTTATTTTTAATATCCGTTTATGTTATGGAAACATTTTTGTTGTATTACATTATTATGGTAAATGACCCTCAGTCATCGAGTCCAATTTTAAAACACGTATATAAGGGAGTCTTCTGTTTTTACCGTACTGCTATAAAATCAGTGACATATATTCAAACCGAGATAAACGAATTTCGGTTTTTTTGGTTTTAAACGAATCAAAACATTTTTTCTTCTGTTAATTTAAAGTTTTTTGTACTGTTTGAGAAAATAAAAACCGCCTAAATTATGCGTAACATTTATATAGCGTATTTTTTACAACTTAAAAACTAATATTTAATATTTAATGATATTACGATGAAATGAGAGCAGAAATAAATCAGTTTTTAAAAGTGATGGAGAGGGATGGGACAAATACAAAGTTACAATCGTTAAAAAAATTCAGCCTGCTGACCAGTGACCACGACCGACGACGACGGCGACGGGCGGTCGTGCGTACACTAATAATAATACACGCCGGACCGTGAAAAAAGTTAATTTTTTATATCCATTTAGATTGTTTCGTTTTTTTCTTTTTACGTTTCGCGTACAATACAATTGAACCGACAACCACTGCGCTGAATGATAAAAATAAATAATAATAATAAAAAAAAAAAACAGTAGTTAAGGGAATGGTCAAACGAGGCAATCGAGCGTGGCTTTTGAACTCCGCCGCCGCAAAATTGAACTCTATATCGAGGATGTTTAGTGGAAAGGGTGTGTAGACTAACTTAAATTCAAAAAATCTATTTTTGATAAAAACTTTAAAAAAAATTAGGAGTACAAACTGATAAATGAACTTTCGCTAACTTAAAGCAATATATTTTTAGGTACCCAGATAATAGAACAGTTATTGACACCAGTTTAAATGAAAACTTATCCTACAAATGGCTATTTACATTGTATATATACAAATAGTTTAGTCACAATTAAAAAAAACGTTTAAGCTGAAAAAGGTGGAAAAGATCATTTTTTAGATTTTTGTTTTTTCAACAAGTAGTTATAACTTTCTTTTGTCTCAAGTAAGTGTAAATAAAAAAGTAGAATTTTTTTTTCAGTCTTAGTTGCTTTTTAAATACCACATGTCTATACAACACAATAGTCTTTTCCGGAAACAATTTACACTAATACAATTAATTATTAAAAGAAAATATTATGCACAATTAAAACTATATATCTACCTACCTTTTTTTTTTGGTTTTACCATTTCCGACTTGACGATTTGTGGCCTCTGCGTATATGGTACCTATTGCACATCATTAGCACAGTGGTCAACAATTATAGGTTTTACCGTCGTCGTTAGTATAATATTATTCTAGCAGACAAATCGTATTTGGAAAAAAAATCACAATCAACTCGAGTGCGTTTTATTGCTAATGCTTCTTCCGAATCGGTGACAATAATTTACAGCCCTATTGTTTCGTTTTTATTTTTTGCTTCTAACGAACTCATCCTCTAATATTCCGCAATATTGTCATTATAACATTCACCGCCACTGTTTCACAGAAGTGACTAACCCACGTTAATATATTATTATTATCATCACCATTGTTGTGACAGGTATATTAAGCTTTTCCTAAAAAAATACGTAGTCAAATTATAATCCATCGATCAAATATTTACATTATAAACTTTAAATCTTGATTTATAATAGAGTTTGATATTATTAGTTATTAATTATTATCATATTATACATATTTATTTTGACGGACACTTAACCTAGTAGATCCAACTACAAAAATAAAACAATAACTTGAATTTAGAATTGTATTTAAAAATGGCAGTTATAATATCAAATCATGATGTCATGCAAAGATATTACATATAGTGTATTAAAATTGTTGACTGTTTAGAATTGAACAATTTTAATTTATGAATTATACTGCTGTAAACAGTTTAAAATAGTAAAACAATAATTGACATAATAATAAATCAAAGTTAATTTGAAGAGTATATTTTGTATGTATCTTAGCATGTACTCATAACTACACAATGCGATATTTTCTAACAATTAACTCTAAAACAACTGTTAATAAATCGTCTCAAAAAGTATGCAAATATTTGAAAATATATATTTTTTGCATTTTTTAAAAAAAAAACCATTAATTTAATATTTATGAGTATTTAAAATTACAATGAGTGAACAATGGTTTGTGAGGTAATACCTGTGTCACACTATTCCACTTATCTAAATATTAAGTAATTAATATTAACTACTTGTTCGAAATTTGATTTTTATAGATTGATATTCTCTTTCTCTCTCTTTCAAAAAAAAAAAATGTTATTTTGTTAATGACTCAAGACTATGACATAATTATATTTCCAAAACCATTGATGATTTCCGGAGTAATAAGAATATAGAATATTTAATGTAAAGGAAGCATTCAGTAATAGGATTGTAGTAATCATCTATATAACATAAATATATATAGTGTACGACGTAAGTATATCGTTTAATGCAAATACGGGTATAGTCATTAGTCATATTTTCAACGTGTTAACCGACCCAAATCGAAATCGCTTTTATCTTTTTAAACAATCACAACATTGACAACGATGTTTGCGGCAAAACGTGACAATAAACTAAAAGAAAAAAATATGAAGTAAAAAGAATAAAAACATAAAAAAATAGTTCGCTTTCAAACCTACCTACATAACAATGTGAAAAACACGTGAAGAGGTATATGCTACGTAAAATAACTAAAAGGCGACCGAACCAGTTTTTTTTTTTTTCGTTCAGAGATGGTTTGTTTTTTGTTTCATGCGGTCTCATATACGGATTTTGACGGTAAAAAATATGATAAAAAAAAAGAAATGATTGGACAACGGTAGGAACCAGCTGACGGTTGTGAATCCGCTGTTGCTATATTATACATTTATAATACGCTTTATAATAGGTTTATATGGTATAGACTAGTTTAGAGTTTCGACGGTATAATATATATATATATATATATATATACACAGACATTATATTTACGAACCGGTTGATCCGATCTGGTTTTGATCGGTCCTAAAGGCGGCGGCGGCGACGGCAGAGACGACAACGGCGAAGACGACGTCGACGACGACGATCGACCGTAGCTCGGGGCCCCGCGAGCGGAACGAAGAATGTGACCTCTACCTTTTGCCTCCGCCGCTGCACGTCGAACTTTTGAGGAGAGAATACACACGCGCGCACACACGCACACACGCACACACACACAAACACACACAAACACACGTACACACACACGCACGCACGCGCGCACAGATATGTATAACGCACACCCGTCCGGCCACGGCAGTCCTTGATCTCGTGAGGTCAGTGTTAAAGGTCAGACGTGATGGTTTCACCGTGAGAGACGTGTGGCCGTCGCACGTACATTATTATAACCAACGAGGAAGCCGCTCTGCGTTCGGTGCAACAGTAGTAGTAGTAGTAGTAGTAGTGGTTGTATAAATACCAGTGGTAGAGTATAGACATATAGTAGTGACGTGTGTGTGTGTGTGTGTGCTGGCATACTAATGTATAGCCAGTAAAGAGTTATGTATTATAATCTTATAATATTGTTGTCCGCGCGCGCGCATTTTGCCGAGCGTATTACATAGGTAGCGTGTGTACAAGAAACGAGCAAAACATAAATAATACCATAACATTATATTTTTGATATCATGATATCATAAAAATATTTCGGTACGGTGCACGTCGTCGTCAGTGGCTACGAATTTAAATTTTTCGATTTATTTACGATTACAACTTAGTAGCTAGCTATAGTATACTGCAACAACAAGTCCTTACAAGTTGTGTATAATTAAATATGCCTCTAAATACATTTTCTGTTTTCGTAAATAAACCACGTTCTTAAAATCATTCTTGGACTGCAACGGTAGTAAAATATACCACTGTTCCGAGGAACTATCCATAATTCACATGTATATTTTGAACCACGCTTTTATTTGGTTTACCTACCATGCAACATGATTCCTAATTTTGAACATGAAATCGTCCTAAGTGAATTCAAAAAAAAAAAAAAAACAACCGTAAGTGACTTATATGCACTTTGGTAGGATCATCGAAAGTGCGAATCAACGTGATAACCGTGGACAAGGCTGGGTTATGAACTAAACACCTGTTAATACGCTATTGGCATGAGTGATAATAAGATTTCGCGTGATCAAGTTAGAACAAAAATCTTATTCTTCTTTCTGCTAAATAATTTACCGTTGAAAAAGTGGGTTCTCATTTGAAAAACAGAAATTGGTGTGACCTAATGTAGCACAAAAATCAGATTAAGAATTACTGCGTTGTCGAAGTGAAAAAAAGGTAAACATGCTTGGTAAATCACTGTATATATGGCCTACGTTAAGTACAGAGGTTAGAAACCATCCGTACGGTGAGTTTTTTCTTGTTTTTTTTTAAAAAAAAATATTATTTTCTCGTTTTATGCGGAACACGTTTAATTGTAACGAAATAATAAAAAGCTTTATCGGTTCATTGACGACTGTATATTGTTGGTAAATGCTGCTTGATAAAAATTGCATTGTGTGCAAATAATAGTTAATTTTATATATTATGTGTGCGTATATACCTACGTCTGTTGAATTACAATCGACTGCAGTTATAAAGTTCATTTTATATTTTGCTTTACAGAATTCGATGAACATCTGTGTCATACCAGGTTCATATTATGTAACATGCAATTTTATCGTCACGTGAAATATTTACATGTTTGTACCATAATATAATAGTAGAAGTATGTCTCTGATTCGAAAGTTATTGACAGGTGAAAAAACACAATTGTTGAATGCAAAAAATATAAAATAATTATTCTTTATCACAAACTGTAGATATAATGAAATGAACAAATCATTTATTATGTCGAATAATTTTTCACTGCACAGTGCACATTACTTTGCGTACCTCAAACAATAATAATTGTATAATTTCTTTTAAAATTAAATAAAATGTTTTATGATCCCCTGCCAATTTTATAAGAAATTAAGAAAACGTACATCGCCATGAAGATAAAATAAAAATTTCAAGTGTGAAAAGATTTTAAATTATTTTATGTGGTCGGATATGTACACATAATGAACATATTTTTAATCTGGGACACAATTCGTATATTTATAAAGGTTATACTATGATGGAATTTGGATGCCGCTACTTATACAGAATATATTGCTATCGTGCGTTTAACATGAAAAAAATGTTCGGCGGCATTCGGTATACCTCTTATGTCTAAATACATATTATAATTGCAATTGAAGTTAAAAATTATCATATTATACAATGCAGCGCGTGTGTCTGTATATGTTTATATATGTATAAATACGCTGTTGATAAGATCTAATCGTTCCAATGAGATCGTGCTCTGCGTAATAATAATAATATAATATATTTTATTAATATCGCGTCTTACCGTCACCTCGTCCTTGCACTGGGCTTAAAAGACTAGCGGTGGCAGACGATTTGCCAATGATCGGAGGCGTTAGTTAGGTCGTACATAATAATATATAGATATATTTAATATTGTATTAAATTTGTACATAGATATATACAATATATTATAACGACATTCGCAGGTGGTATACCCAAGTATACCCATAATGACATTAGTTGTAATATAAACGTATGGGTCATCTTTATTTGTTCAGTAATGTAACATACGACATTAACTTGTTTTGAAGTATTCCAATGCACACGGATGGTTAAATGGTGAAAGTCATAATAATAATTATTGAAAAACTCGATTTCAAGATCGATGACGTAAAAAGTTTATATCACATTATATTACATCACAGCCAAATCTTGAACGTGTTTCGTTGGGAAGTTCCACTACTTACAAATATGTTTAATTTTATCATTGATATCTTTTTGAATTGGATATATTTAGTCGGATCTAGGTAGTCAGCATTAAGTAGGAACACAAGAAAGATATTAGTATTTGACGAAACATGAAGGTGGTTTTATTTAAAGATACAATACGTCGCTTCAAAATATTATTTTCGAGTGTACTCTGTCATAAAAAAAAAAAAACAAAAAAAAACGTACGTTACATTCATATTATACGTACAAAAAAATAAAATAAAAATAAAAAAAAATATCAATATCGAATCTTAATAACCACGTACAAATTATAATTAACTTGCAGATATATTATGATAATGTAAACCACCCGTCGATATCGTTGTAAATTGACTAATGTGTATATTGTGTTTGCGTTTTTCAGTGTTTCCGGGAGCAGTCGATCGACGGGACAGCGTTGCCGCTGCTCAGCGAGGACCACCTGACCGGAACCATGAACATGAAACTGGGACCGGCGCTCAAGTTCCGGGCCGTGCTGGCTCAGAAGTTGGGAAACTGCGCGGTGTGCATGCACTGCGCCCACTGTCACGGCGCCCAGACATACGGTGCCGGGCGGCACAGCCCCGTCCCCGGCAGCAACAACAACAGCAACAACAACAACAACAGTTCGTCGTCCGCTCAGTGCTGAACAGCAGCGCCGTTTTCGCGTCGACGAAGTGGCAAAGTCCGTCCACTTTACGCGCACGGGGCGTTCGACGTGTTCGAAAACGGACATACTGACGTCCTGTGTGAGCGGTAGCGTATTACCGTCAATCGTTTTAACTATTTCGTTTGTATGATATACATTCGCCAACAGTGTCCCCTCTGCTAATCGCGACGTTCGCTTTTCAAAACAAAATATCGATATAGTCCATTTGAAAAATCATAATATTGTGTGTTACAAGACACCGTTTTTGTGATAAAAATCATCGTGTTCGTGTCCATCGCGTCGAGTCGATTATGGAAAAAAAAAAAAAATAAAAAAAAATACATTATTCAAATTATGGTAAATTCCAAAAGTCATCGATTTCGCCGTTTCCCTGACTTGTTTTTATCGCGTTGAATTTATCAGTATTGTTACGTATATATAGGTAGGTACTAATTTAATAATATTGTTTTCATGCGGTTGGACAGCTAATGGTCATTTTTATTTTTATTTTATTATTATTATTATCATTATTTTTTTTTTTGAGCTTTTGTTAATATTTTTACTATTACTTTACTTAAATATTCTATAACGCGTCTAATGTCTATAAAATATTATTTGTATGTAGGTAGTTTAGTTTAAAATCTATATTGTATGATGTATAAAATATTACATAGTTCTCTGTTGATCATTATTATTATTTTTTTAAGTTTCTTGAAATTAATATTATAATACGGATTGGTCGTTATTGGTTTAAAGTTATAACTTATAACGTAAGTAGATAGTATTTAATAACTACAAGTGAACACAATATACATGTCGTTCTTATTGTCAGGCGATATCTCAAAAAATTTAAGGCATGTAAAAGATTAAAAAAAAAACGTTTTAAGAACATGCTATTTTACATTTACTATTGTTAACTGTTCTGAATATTAAAAGTTGATTGTACCTCTTAAGATGTTGTCAGTATTGAGTTTCGAAATAAATACCTTACATAAATTGGTCTGCTTTAATGCTCAATATTATCCGATTATACTTGAGTTCATAATAATATAATATGTTCACTAAAAATATTCAAATCGTTTACGCTATGTATGATGTACCAGTTTACACAGTGCCTTAGTGCCTTCGTTTTGTATTATAGTTATATTATATATATATACATAATTTTTTTTTTTTGTATACAACAGTTGAATTATATAATTTGAATTCAATTAGTTTATGATTTATTTTGAAAATTATAAATCGTATTAAATATTTTGTAACGAATATTTATTATTTAAAAGAAACAATATGACGTTATTTACCAATTTAAATTTAATTTCGTGACGAATGAATTATACAGAAAAAAAATATAATATATAAATATTTGTTGATACAATTAATATTTGTGGACTGTTGACATTTGTTTAGTTATTTTTTTTTATATATATATATTATATATTATTAATTAAAACATTGTAATTGAGAAAAATAAAATTTTCTCGGATTATCAGGGCTGATTTAGTGCAATTTTTATATGCAAATTATTACAGTGATTTCATTTATGTAATCACAAGTATGTAGTATTTGCATAAGTGTATGGCATTTTTTTGTTTGATTTTTTTTTTTTAATTATGTAAAGAAATAAAACAAGAAAAATATAAGCTGTTATAAAGCTATAATATAATTTATGTCTAATGTGGTTTTTTTTTATTCTAAGAACTTTTACGTAAATCTTCGCTTTTTATCTCCCGAATAGATGTTTTATTTAAAGTAGTTTGTATTCATTATTTTGATATGGTATACTGCTATGCCAAATAGGTTTGATCCTAGTGTGGTGGTCAAGCAGACGACTGCAAATATAAAGACCAAAGAAAAAAGCAATGTGTATATCTAAACATATAGTATATGGTTTATACGCTGAATTACGTTTATGAAAAAAAATATTAGTGAGTTAAAATAATAAAATTTCAAGAACAAACCACGTTTAATATATTATTAGATATCAGTGTTGCCCAGCCTAACTGCAAGGTGCAATGGGTGCTATACCTTTACAGAGTTTGCAGGGGATGGGTGTTCAAGCCTGAGTAAATTATTATAAATACTTTATTAGCTGAATGGATTAAATTAAACAAAAGTAAGTAGTAGGTAATAACTAATAATATTATAGAAGTTTGTATAATCATACAGTCTGTAATTAATGTTTAGTACTTTATTATAACAAGATGACTAATTGTTATAAGATCAATAGATCAATAAAAAAAAAGGCGATTTGTACTGTCAATAAAAGTGTATAAGTGGCTTGGCGTGGCGCGTTGGCTGCTTCCAGTTGCGGAATGCCACTGGGAGTAAGTAACGGCCACAGCTACTAGCTCTCGGATGGGTGACCATTCGGGATCATAGTGGTTAAAAACCTTGCCACACATACACGTGTTTGCTATCAACCGTATCAATCGTAAAAAATACAACCTACCGAACCAACCTTACTTAAAAAAAAAAAAAAACCCAAAGGCCTTAGTAGCCGCGGGTCAAAAAAAAAAAAAAAAAAAAAAAAAAAAAAAAAAAAGTGTATAAATATAATCAATGATATCATAAACAAATTTAAAGTACAACTTTTGATATATTTTGGTTAATAATAAAATATTTTATAAAATTTGTATTGAAGTGATACTTTAATTTTGGATTTAATTTGTTATGTCGACGGAAAAAATATTAAAAACTACTGGTGACTGGTACATTTATATACCGTTCTATGTTACGTCGGTATTTATTTATAACTTAAAATGCACTTAAAATACATTGTGTTCTGATAGTTCCAAGAATAGTAGGTACCAACTGTCAACTATCAATATGTTACTATCAGACATTAGATTCAGTGCCGGATCTAAGTCTCAGAAAATTGTGGTGAAACTACTAATATTGGGGACCTTTTTATAAAAAACAAATTCTATAAATAAATATACATATTATGATGCGTAAATTATATATTTTTTGGTGATTTGTTAAAAGTGATTGAATTTACATTATTGATAATAGTTTCGGTGTATCTAATTATGATATTATATTCATAACGTATATATGAGTTTGGAACGAACATAAAAAAAAAAAACTTTCTAGTCTTCAAAACAATAAGTAGTTTCCTTATAGATATATTATAGATTAATAAACGTGTATTGTTGCTCTTTGGAAAACAAAATTCCAAAATTAGTAGTTGTTTATATAGGTACTATAGTGTTTCATAATATATATATATCATTACCATTGTTTCTGAGATTAGGGAAAAAATTATTAATTTGATGAACCCAGAGAAAATAGAAAAGTTAGGTATTATCTGAGTCATAAATCAAACGCCGAATCATCAACATATGGCGAGTACATACGTATTTTACGGAACGCCACTTAAGTGCCCAGAATTTGAATATAATATTAATGACACGTTAGTATCCTCAATGTAGCCAGAAATTGCAATCGTCGACACCGAAATTCAAAAGGAAAGGAAAAGGAAGTAGAAAAAATGACATACTGTGGCTAGAGAAGGACTAACAATAATTTAAAAGTGTAGAGAATGGTCAAATTCGTATGTACAAACGTAACAGTGATATCGGCGCGCTGAAAACCCAACATTCATGGAGGTTTTCGTTCGACATGCTTGCAGTCATCGACAATGGAGTGAACAATAAGCAGGGCGTCGTTGTGAAAGGATTAAAGGATATCGATAAACTGGATCCACAGTGTAATCGTTCATCTTTCTTGTTGACCGTACGAAAATATTTTCGAAAAATCTGCCGGATGTTGTTCTGCGGCTATTGCAGCAAGTACAAATAAAATCAATACCTTCCCCCCTTCAATCACAGGTACGTACCGGTACGATCCTGTTTACTATCGTAAAGGTTAAGTAAACAAACTGTGTTGCAGTATCAACATACCGACTACCCTTGTATATGTGTTTGTCCTGCAGTTCTATTCTTCTGGTAAAGTTAAATTATAAATAATTTTCCTTTTTGTACAGGTACATATACCTTATTAATTTTTTACATTTTTAGATATAGCAGTATAGCATCTAGTGTTTTTTTTTTTTGATATGCTAAAATACTGAATTTTTATCAGATAAAAAAATTTTATACACAACATTTTTACATTTTTTGTATAGTAGGTATCCATACAATTGTTAGGTTAGTGACTATAGTATACCTACTATAATGGAAATACAACATCCGTTATAAAAGATAATACAGAATTACTTTTTCTTTAGGATTATTGTATTGGTGAAATGAAACTTTATTATTATTTTTATTCAACGAAAAGCAGTCTGTTACAAAACATCGTTTTGGTTTTTTAATCTGTTTTAATTTATTTATACTAATTTTAAACAAGAAAATAAAATAAAAATAAAAAAAAGATTCAAACATGATTGCATATAATTTTGGTCATTTAATATTTAGTATTTATTTATGTATAACATTTAAGTTCAAATATTTTATTTGGTAAAACAAACAAAAAAAAACATGATTTACATTTTTTTTTTAAATACGATTTGTGCAATACGGTTGTGACGTAATTTTAGTATTTTTTAGGATGTGTACAATTATTTTTAAATGTAGAACAAAATTAATTTATTTTAGTTAACGACAAAATAGAAATATTTTATGAGTTAGAAAGTAAATACCTACTTGTAAGATGTAGCATTCAAAGTAGCTAAACTTGTTCTATTTATAATGGAAAATTGTAGTGTCACTCTTACTAAACACGAAAAATAATGAGTTCACTATACGCGATAGCATCACTCCAAAAAAGGTGTGCTCTGCTACCTGAAACGTACTAGTGTCGTTAGCTAAAATTTAGTAAAAATAATTAGTATGATTTATATTTTATGCAATATTTAAAATGTCTTTTAAAAAGTTATTTCATTACAAATTATGTTATTTAATTATTGTAATTACTAACTAATTTACGATCGCTATGTTACTTACACAACTAATTAACACTAAAAATAACATGCGTACAGTGTGTATGATATATAACATACTCGAATAAATTGTAATGTAAGGATCGTCCGATCGTGTACATATTAACAATAATTTTCTTTTAAAATATATCAAAATTGAATATTTATATGCGTGCAATGCAAATGTACTCTGCGCTTATGACAAATGTGATGTAAAAAAGTTGTGCATAGGTATTTATGTCGCGCACGTCGTTTCTATTATTTTGAGTGGTTATATTATTAAAATACATTAACACGTGAACAATACTGATGAGTTACGTATGAGTTCATATAATAAAGTAGGTGCAATAAGTACGTAATATAATATTATGCGATAATTTTATGTTCCACATTTTTATATTCTTTTTATTTTCATTTTAAATGTTAATAGTAGAAGGTATTTTTTTTCTTGTAATAGTTAGTATATTTTTAAAATGTAAACCTAAATTTATTTTGAATGTCAAAATAACTAATACAAACTAGTTTAAAAGGATTAGAAAGTTTTTACACCGTCAGACTGTTTTTGTAGGTAAGGGATTTTTTTTAAATTATTTATTTTTCTTAAAATGTATCGATATAATATTAGCCAGTTTCAATATAATCGTACAGGTGTACTAAATATAACACTAGTTATTTTCATAAAAAATGTCAATAATATTTTGTACAAAAAAAAAAAAAAAATTGAGTGATGTAATTTTTAAGGCTTTATTCGGGAATTTACGATATTCGCTTTTTAGTGTAATCTTCAAAACATTAACTCTAACACACTTAAGCCATAATATTACATTAATTCTGTCATGATCCGTCAGAACGTGTAATTAGATTTGTAATCGTTAAAGCATTATTGGACGTCCCTCGAAGATGCATTTAATAATTTTCGGTAGGTAGGAATTTTTGTTTACACGTAATTTATAATTTAACAAATAACTTTTTTTGTCAGTTCGTGATTTTAAGTTTGTCAAGAGTTAATTAAAATATTTGAATAAAACAAATAAATAACTAAAAATGATTGTGTAGCATAATAATTTATTGAAAGTATATAATATAATATACATACCATTATTCAATCGTTTGGATCGGACAACTCCTCCCATATTTGTTGTTATTTTCGGATACATTAAGAGCGATTTATTTAAACTTTGCCGTTATATAAATTCTAGCCAACAGTTCGGTTTCAATAAATTCGTGTTACTGTAAATTATATATATTCGCAAGTGTGTACTTTATCGAATGATTCATTATACATTTACGGTGGTCGAAGTTAATAGGTTTTATTTGAAATATATACAAACCGATAGGGGTTCAAACAGTTTAGTGTCTATAAAATAAATAGTTACAGCTCATGTACAATAAATATAATATAGTATGAGTGTGCAACCATGCATTGGTGATAAACGGTGTTATTGTAAAATATTTATTGCTGTGTAAAAAAGCATTAGGTTCCAATGGTTTTAAGCGATTTAAGTGTTTGGCAATACAACACGTATATAATTATAATATTATGCGTACATTATAGTATGTATAGTAGGCATGTCATCACCACATCTGTAGTAGTGTAGTGTAGTATAAGTAAACGTAGAGGTCATTAAATGTACGGAATGATCCATTTAACTGTGGGCTTCACTTGTTATCTGGGTCAAATTTCGTGTAAATTTTTTTTTAAACGTGTATTTTTTTTGAAAATTGTATTTTTTCCAATGGAAATATTTTAATATATATTATTAGTCTAACAATCAGAGCAAAAATATTTTTTTTAAATTTTTGATTTATTCGTATAAATATCGAGGATTATATAAACATTTTCTTTCTTTCTTTCTTTTTTTATTATTGAACTTTAAAATTTGAACAAGCGGAATGAGGTAACCTTTAGGCATGCATCAACACAAGCTGCAAGTTTACTACTAAACTAATTTAAATTTTAAACACTTAATTAGATTTGTTTTCTGTTAAAATGTTAAGTTATAACTTATAATATATGTATACCTCCTACACTCTACAGGCTACAATCCACTTCAAACTTATCAAAATATTTAAAAATATTTCAATAAAAAATACAAAAATCGATTAGGAAAATTAGTATAGTCTGTAGTTAAATGAATAACTATAATCTGTGTAAATAATTCATATCGCTTTACAATTATTGTTGATAACAAATTACAAAATATATTTTTGTAAATTAAAAAAACATCAATTATCAATATTCCTAACTGCAGCAGGTTTGGTGCGTTAACTAATAATATATTATATTATCGATTTTGAAAAGATAGCTTTATGCAGAACGTCCACACCCCGCAAGCCTGTGGCAATCTCGACCTAGATTCGTGTATGTATACATAGGTACTGCATTTAAGTATGTGTTTGTCTCCTTGTCATTAATCGGATCGATGATATATTGGCATACCAGTATCAGATTTTCTACACGGTTCGATGGAGACGACAACGACGTACGTTCGGATCTGCAGAGTAAAATCATCATATTTATTTTTTTTTACCTAATCGGGTCAAAAACGTACGTAGATACTCGTTTTAAGTCCATCTGATTTATATAATATATATCATGTGACATGCACATATACATAATGCTTTATAAGGTTGTCGACGATGTCGTAAAAAAATTCACAAGTCGATGAATATTAAAACAACACTAGATAACAAACTTCAAAAATAATAAAGATTCTGATACGTTTGATACATCCGTAGAGTATATAAGTATATGATTGTTTTATAATAATGTAAATTAAGCACACATAGTAGTATGATTTAAATAAAAAAAATTTAGTCATTATTTAATTTTGAATTTTGATTGTTAATTTTGAAGTAATTAAGTCTTATTTAAACATTTCGATTAACGAGATCGTAAGATATAAAAACAAAAAAAATATAAGAAGATAGTCTTAGCTACAATATGGATTTAAAGAACGTTAATGGTATTTATATAAATCATACCTATACTATTGTATAATTATATACTCGTATGGGTGATTTTAAATTATATACCTATACATATAAATAATTGCATTAATATAATATACCTATATTTTATTATTATTATTTACTTGAAATAAGCAATCTATATAAAAAATGCGCAAGTTTAGGTTGAAGATCATTTAACTAAACAGTAGTAACAATATACAATAATATTAAAAAATAATATACTACAGTTGAATCATTTTTGATTTTTTCCTAATTTTTAAGCTATAATGAATAATTTTAAATGCATTTTTATAGTGAATTTTTTGAGTTTTTTGTCATTTTTGCATAGATATGAAAGAGGTTTATTAAGAAATAAACCATTAGTAACACTGAACTTGATTAATTATTTAATTATTTAAAAAGAAGACATGAATGGGCGCCTTCGAAAACGATGGTAACGATTTTTTATATTATTGTCTCGAATGGCACTGGTTTTCACATATGTTATTCTATTGTTTTAACTTAACTAATATTATTTATGTAATGTGTGTTTTTACTAACATCTTTCAAGGACGACATTATTGAGGCGATTGTCTTAGTAAATTTTAAACTATGCGCATAATACATATTTACAAAATTTGGTTATTTTGTTAAAAAATCGTAATCAACAAATTATAATACACCAATAACCAATACATCACAATTATATTTAACTAAGTGGCATATATGAACTTTTAGTTAAATTGTTTTCTTTTATTCTTGATTTGGAAGGGGGGGGATAGTTATAAATTACCGAGAAACTTTCAATGTTTTCCTTAATAATTCGTGGTGTTTACCACCAATTCTCAATTATATTGTCTATTGTGTTACAGACGAAATTGGATAATATCCAATATTATGTCGACATTACGAAAACAAAATTTTTCTCATTCAAATTGATATTTAAAATATCCAGAAAAGGGTAATTCGGAAGTCGTCTGTTTGTTTATACAAAGAGCGACCACTCGGATCTGGTCTCTCCACCTAAATGTATTCACGTGGACGCGATTAATATTCAACTGCGATTATCATACATCGTGCGCTCATTATTGTTGTGGGCTTCAACATACAAGCCATATAAGGTTACAAATTAAAATACTAAATAAAATAGAAAACAAATAAATATTATCATATACGGACTAGTCAATTGGTTAGCACGTAGTAATTACAATAATATCGTATACCCCTCGTTGCAAGCGATATGAATAAATTCAAAAGAAAAATTATGTTGGCGCACACGCGTAGTAATAATAATTACTATACCGGCCGATCGTGCAATATCAATATCACATGTCGCCAAACGCAAAAGTTTATAATACCGTACGAGCATATTATTATTATTATTATTATTTATACGTGCAATAATCGACTGACGGGGTACTGTTACAACGACAACGTATATTATTATTAATAATATGTTACAATAATAATTTTAACCGCGTTTGCAGCGGTATACCGCCTTTTCCGCTGTACATAATATTATAGTTTCGTACCTACCACGATATGGGTACACAACATAATAATATTATATTATAATACACCTGTAAATATTATATACGTGTGAGCGCACCGTATATGGAAAGGGTATTATAATATATTATAATTAATAAAATATAAATAATTGGATTTGTCCGAACCATACGATTTATATATGTATATAATATTATGTATAAGCGATAGTAATAACAATATTGTGTACCTGCGCGCACGGTAATGTATACGCGCGATCATGTATGCGTAAGAATATAAAATAATATTATGTATAACGTTTTCTTATTATAATTCCCGTTATTTTCGTTTTGATTGTCTCGTGACGAGATTTCCGAATTGATAACAGCGGTCTTGTTAACAGCAGCTATAGCAGCAGTAACAGGAGCAGGTATAATATATTATTATTATTGTTATTACTATTATTATTATTATTATTATAACCCTCTGCAACAGAAGGTTTTCAAATCGCACGGTTCTCCTTTAAGACTCACCGCCCGCGCATGACGTAATGTCATGTATATATTTTCAATGATAAATATGTAAAACTAAATAAAATGTATAGCAAATGTATATTGTGTATAATATGTATCGGTCAAACGGATAAATAATACGACCAAAAAAAAAAAAAAAAAATTGAAAAATCCATATTGATATTAGTTTTACGCTCCGGTTTCTAAATAAGTGCACAGGCATTTTTTTTTTTTTATTTAATGGTTAAACAATATATATTATTATACGAGTAGATACGCGATAATAGTGTATGCTAATCAGTAATGTACATATTTTATTCGTCGAAAAATATGGAAAAGTCAATTCGTTTTTGATGTTTTAAGGTAAAAAAAATATACGATATAAATAAAACAAACATTAATAAACAATCAAACACCGGTCAAATTTAAAATGCAAATATAAATCAATTATTAAAATATTTAGAATAAAAAAATATATATTTTATTATATAACATTTTTTATATCGTTAGTTAACCTATACAATATTGTTTTATATCGCAATTATTGACGAAGAAATTGAATTGAAAATATCGAAATATATTAATAAGACACTATTTATTTGATTTTTAAGCGTTTTTAATTTTTCGACATCATTACTTACTGGTTTGTAAATAACAAATGAATGAAAAAAGATCTCAACGAATGAATGACTTGTGATTAAGATTGTCATTAATATTTATTGAAAAAAAAAAAAATAAAAATAAAAATGCTTTGACAGATAGATCAATATCTTTTTTATGTGTGTGTATACTGTCTGCGCAAGTTTACCCAGTGCAATACCATTTTCATGAATAAATGATGAGTAGTTTAGCTTGATTTTAATTTACGTTTAAAAATTAGAGTAAATAAATTGATAGTGAAATATTTATTTTGTTTGATCTTTCTTTGTTAACTTAACAGAATTCGTTTTCATGTTTTTTATTGTTTTAATTCGTTTTAAATATTTATTGCTCAAACTATAGTCAAGTATCTCTATCTACTAAAAGACCCAAATGTAATTTACTTGATACATATTTTCATAAGATAAAAATATACAACACATTTTACAAGAACCTCAGTTAACCTCTTTTAAATTCCATAAGAAACTATTATAATACAGTTCATGTAGCTGGAGAAGTGCGGGGTACTATGGTCACCTTATCCCCGTACTAACACCATTGTGTAATATCACGAACGTACTCCTTCATTCACTTATAATTTACACTATTATAAATATAAACCACAATTAAAGACGATTCGGTTATTATAATAATATTATGTATATAAACAACGGACAGCCAGTCAACCATTCATTATATTCTGCAGTTCGCATAATAATAATATAATGCGTATTTATATTGTTCCCCAGCCGTATAATTAACTGTCCGGGTTAAAAACATGTCATTATTATTATTATTATTATTATTAATATGCTATATATTATATTAAATAAATGCCACGTGTGTACGCTCGTTGCGGTGGATAGGTGCAGTCGCGATTTTAAGATCTATTATGTTTTGAATCGGATTCGCTAGGTATTGTAATCGTATGTGCATCTAGTTGATAAATAATATATACAATATCATTACAAAATGTTAAGTCACATTATATCTATATGTTGTTTTGTGTTTGAATATTAATTTTCCACTCCGGTTTTTATGTATACAGCACGAAGTTTTCACGTGTATAATTACATGTGTGATATAAGCGATATCAGACTCATTAAAATATATTAAATTTCAATTAAAAATAAAAACTATTTTAATTTTATTTCATTTGCGTGCATTATTAAATACGCATTTATTACTATGCTACGTACTTACATACGTTTAACGACTTGTTTAAAATTTTAAACTATTGGATTTCATAGTTTTTTATTTTTTTAATACTGTATAATAAATTATACGATACGATAAATATGTAGACAAGAGTGATTGCAATATAGAAAAGAATCAATTTCGTGAAAAGTTTTGTATGTTTAACTTAAAATGTTTACCATAAAAACGTATTTTATTTTTTTGCAAAGTTAGGTACACAATATTATAGAATAGATTAGAATTTATAAACTGAAATATTTATCCCTTTAGAGTTTTTTCAAAAAACACTATATAAAAGTAGATGTGATAGATTATACATACTACCATTTTTAAAATCACTTTTTAAAAAGATGCAACATATATTATATCATTTGGCATATTATTATTATAATATAGAGTTTGTATTATATAACTCAACCACGTTTTTTTTTTCTAAGAAATTGTCGAATTAAAGTTCTAGGCTTACATATTATAATATTATATTATATATCACATATCATTATTTGTGACCGACATAATATTATTATTATTATTGCTGTTCATTACAATACCCTGCTCTTTCAACCAAAATAAATCTAAACAAATAAATACACTGTCACATTATAATCGCAAACATACATGTATACATAGTATGTTATACGCTTATTATTATTAAATTGTATGCGCATGCGAGAAAAAGTACTTTCATTTAAAATATACGCCGACGTGATATTTTAAATGGATAAAACTCGTTCACCTACGATATAAAATTAGTTTACCCAAACGCAGTATAACGTATAGGTACCTATAATACCGTAAACGTTTTTGTAGTTAAGTTAAAAAAAAAAAAATAATAATAATAATAATACACCCATTTATAAAAGTAACAATAAATAGCCACAAGGCACTTGAAGTTGAATATTGGATAAGACAGCTGGTTAAACTACCTTTATAATATTTGAAGCGGATAAATGAGAATACATACAAATTTATATATATATATATATATACACGATTAATCGTATTATAAACCATTAAAAGATGACAATTTTGGAAAAAAAATTCTACTTTCAAAATACAACTTTAAACAAAGAGTATGACATATCCAACAGAGTAATAGACAGTATATTATATATATATATATATCTGAAATTATTCGAAAAGGAACTTGAATCGTCGATAATTTAGACGTGCCAGACGCCAGTATAATAATATTGTGTTTACATTTTAAATAATATTATGTCTGCAATAAAGACTCGCCTAATGTATTTTGTTTTATCAAAATAATTTTCAAAAAGTTTGAATGTATCGTTTAAAGTAATGTATGTACAAACATTTTTAATTAAACACGACTATATTATATGTATATCAGTATATGTTATGTATAATGAATTCCCGCCATCTATAAATCTTAAGAACATAAATATTTTTATAGTGTATATTATAGGCACTATTTTAATAGCTTAGAAACGTGTTCGTGGTATACACATAAATTGCAGAACATTAAAGTTTTGCAAATGTAATTAATATTTTTATTTCCATTTAAGTCGTACCTTTATTATACATTTTAATGTTATGGATAATCTTATATTATACGGATCTGACTTATAAACGTATTAGGTACCATTTACCTAACATATTTCACTCGCAAAATAGTTCGATTATATCGTTTTAAAAAGTGTTGTTAAGTATTAAAATCTACATTTATAATTTTTTAAACTATTAAATGGTATGGTATTATTCTATTTATTAACAACCAAACATTTTGTTGTTACATTTAAAATTTGAATTTTTTCTTTTAATTTTTTTACTACCCGCTATTTACTGTTTTTTACATTATATTCACACATGTCTGTTTATTTATAGAATCGTATAATTTATTGCACGGTAAGTATTAAAAAAGCTATGAAATTCAATAGATAAAAATTTTAAGTTAATTCAACATCTGTTGCGTTCTCTAAAAAAATAATAATCAAGTGGTTGTATATATATATATATAATGTTATAGTCTATAAAATCTGCTTTTTTATATTTTATTTATGAAAAATTTAAAACTTTTCAATAGCAAAAAATATTTTAATTGATAAATCTTAACTTATTTTATCCCATAGATTTAACTTCATATGAAATGTTTTTATGGTAAACATTCTGTATGTATAAAATTTAATGCTATACTTTTTAATACGAATTCATTAATTTCTCTTTAATCATATTATTTTAATTATGGTTTATTTATTTAGACAGTATGATAACTAAAGATAATTGAAAAAAAAAATTAATAACAAAAATGTATTTTAGAAATAATATAAAATAAGCTAAATAAATATTTTACTAAATTATAAAAGCTAGAACTGTTTGAATAGAAACCTTTTTAATTTATTATTCATATAGCTAAAATGATTTACGTTTTTTATGAGAAAAAACTAAAAAAAACATATATTTATAAAACACTGATTATTTTATGCATTAATAGAAATATTTATTGTATCATAGTGTTTTATTTTATTGTTTCACAAAAAAATGATTTTAAAATTCAAATAACCTAAAAATAACATATGTTAAAACCATAACAAAGTAAAAATGCTACGATACAGCAAATATTACCTTTTTATTTGGTATACGTTTGGTATCTTTTGTTTTCTCTAATCGGCTATAGCTAAAGTGGTTTTATCTTCCATACCACGAGAAAAGGTTTTACGGTCAAAATGTTTTATTGTTTGGTACATATATGGAACATACATTTAACCTAGTGTGCAACGTCCTCCGAAACATAAAATACTCGCACACATATACCTTTCTCATATTATTTCATTTTTCAAAATACATATTTTGTTTCGTGATTTAATAAATAATAACAACATAATATATGTACATTAACTGCAGTCTATAGACTTAAACATAAAATAGTGATCGAATTCGCAGATATTAGATAGTATAGCATAAATAATATTTATAGTACCTATGTCGTACACAATTAATTCGTTTCTATCTATTAGGCGTCCAAATTTTAACATTAAACAGATTATTTATATAGAGGTAAAAGTTGAAAACAATAAGTTTTGTAATCGTTTGGATTAAATATAGTGTAATAATAGCGTTCGATCGCATTAACTATATCCATCGACGAAATCACGTTCCACGGCACATTAAGTCACCCCGGGACTACTATACGTCTAGAGACTTAATGTTCGATTTCCTTGCGTGTGTGTGTGTGTTTATTTATATATATAATAATAGCCGATGGTCAAATTATTCATTAGGTATAATATTATAATCACAGATTATTGCATGCAAACCATATCATTATTATAACCAATATAGTGCTAGAAATATCTGAGGGTTTAAAAAATACATTCACACACACACACACACACACACATATTTATCGATCAGACTTGATTTATCGGGAACAATAATAATAATAATAATCGTTTCTAAGAGTATTTAACTAGTGCTCGACTTTTTTATTACAATAATACTATAGTGTCGTCTCGCTTGCAGATGGCTTATGTATATAATCTTCCCGTCAAACTATCGACAGTGGCAACCCGTATATCTATGACTTACAAGTATTATTTGATGCGTACTTATAGAGATAATAATGTTTCACAATACTAACGTTATTGTATTTTTGTTTTTTTTTTTTTGTAATGTTTCGGCTTACTCGTTTATACAAACTCTCGTTTAATATTGTTTTTACATCGTATCGGTATAAAGTAAGTAATAAAATTGCAAATGAAAACAAACAGTGTAATAATTATATAGAAGTGTGTTATCGATAAGTAACACAAAATATTTTAACTGTATATTATGTGCGCCGCAATTAAACGATACGTTTTCTACCTGTCCAAGGAAAATAAGAAGTGCTTCCGAACGGATTCGTTTACGAGAAACCACAGGACATCGCTTTCTATATTTACATTTCAATTAGTATTATAATCATATACGAGACACAAATATTATTTATACATTCTTAAAAACTATATGCATTTAGACATCCATTACTACAATATTAGCTAAAGTATTTATCACTTTTTCTTCTTCTTCTTTTTTTTAATTTTTTTTTTTTTTAAACAGATACATCTTACAAATTACAATAGCAATTTGACAATATTTATTTTGATATGGAGCGACAGTGTCTTATGGGAATATACAATCGTGTATAATATTATGTTTCGGTCGAAAATCTACTTACCTATAAATCGATCCGAATACGTTTTTCCTCATACAGCCATACTAAAACCCGTCGTAGTAACGATAAAATGTATTATTTATAATGCAATTGGGTGGTGTATTCGCGTGTAATCATGTTAACACATTAAAACGCTATACTAATTTTTCTATTTTTCTATTGTTGTACTATTTATTATGTTTCTGAATAATTCAAACCGCAGTGATTAAAATATACGATACGATGATTAGGTAATTAGATAAAACAAAATAATACTATGTGCATTTTATATTATAATAATATAATATCTAACGTTTACATTTAAATAGTGTGTTTAATTATCTCAATGTGAATTTATTAGTTCCGAAATTATATAACGTTAAATTCCGAACTAAACGACAAATATATTTTAATTGAACTTTGGTATTTATTTCATTTTTTAAAGATTTGTTTCGTGTTCAAGTGTGATTTTTATTTCTATTTGTGACGAATATTGAAAATTATTATTGTGGCTAAAATTGTATTCAACGTACACAAGTTCAACGGTAATAATGATTTGCTATTATAACGATTACAATATTAATACGTCTTATCTCGACTCACGCAACAGTTTACGGTAAACGTTACTGTACACACACACATTCTCGGATGCATTATGTGTACGTGTCGGACGCATATTAAAAGTATGTATGTCTACGCCTCTACGGTGAAAATATCAGAAGAGGAAAGTGACATTTTTCTGAATATGTTATCACACCACTTCGTCGATACACACAGTACGAGAATAGTATATGATATATATATATATATATATGTATATTATTATAATATCAAGTATAAGTACTTAAATACGTGTATCTATTTATAGTATATATACGTATAGATTTTATGACACACGCAGAACCGTGGAGTATTATTTGTGTGTGACACAGGACGTGAAAAAACACGTTCGGAATAATAATTATTATCGTCCGGCTATATTATAATATTATTATCTTTGTATTTATACACACACACACATATATTTGCGTGTGTATAGATATAATACTCTTCTTAATTCCGTCGTCTTAGGTCGCGACGACGGTCGCTGTAACACGCGCTCGCGCACTGCACCGCACCCATGAAATCACATTGGCGTTTACGATAGATCCGCACCACGCGATACAGTAAATCAAAAATCGTTAACCGTTTGGTCTTCGTCCGTCAGCAATTATAATGTTTACGCGTTGGAAAACATATATGTATATACGTAATAAAAATGTAGACACGTGAAAAACCGGTAATTTATGTGCATTATAATACAAATTTGAATTTAGTACAGGCAAATATAATACGACGTATTGTAATTTAGTGATGTGCTTCTGTTAGAAACGATACATTTCAGCCGGGCGATTTGAGATTGAAATGGGAAATTTTCATGAAGTTAAAGGGTAGGCACTTAAATACACATTGTGTGCCAATTTTCAAAATTATTTTCTCAGGGTATTTGTGCAATAAAAAACCTTATATTTTTTTTTTTAACGATAACACTCGTATTATTATTATCAAATCGAAAAGTCCAATTTTTTCAAGTGTCTTAGTTAAATAAACTTTTTTCTAACTCAATTATTTCAAAGTTTAAACAAATATAGTTTTTTTTTTAAACAATTTAGAAACACGTTTTGATAGTAAGTTGTCAGTTGAAAATTATTGTTATTTATTATCATGATTATCACCAAACAACATTATTAAAAAAAGATTAGAATAATAATATATATTAATATACATAAGAACTATTCGTTTTACTAAATAATCTTATTAGATAAATTATTTATATATTATTTATACAGGTCCAATTCATTCAATTATTTTGAAAGGTCATAGTGACTACGTTATCGTCAATCACAGTTGTAACTCAACATAAAAGTTCTTACTGAGTTAAATACTTATTATATCTACATATTATTAACTACTTTCATGAAGAAAAATAAAGACAATTCAATAATTTAGAAAATATTCACTTCGATCGTCGATAAAAAGTATTATTAACCATATTTAAATTTAATTGAAAAAACATTAATAATAATTATTATTATGTAATTGTCCTAGTTTGTTTATAGCTTAAAAATCGTATTAATAGTGAAGCATAGAATTTTTCGATAAATTTTCGGTCTCGTTTGAAAATTTTGAATAATATATCACGACATAAAGGGAATTAAATGTCGCTGGAGTAATTTAATATTAAAAGTCGACTACAATTTATTTAGCCCTAATTCTCTGATTATCATATGATATAACGTAGCATTTATATGTACTTGGTGGCTAATTAATTATATAATTTTCAATTGCTGTATCACGTATAATGCCACTACTTCATACAGAGATTGAAGTTTATAATAATTCCAAATTTATTCACAAGAGTGTCACGATGATACGTTTTTTCCGGTAGTTTTTTACCAACTTATTTTTTTCAGGGATATTTTTACATCTATATTTTTTTTTTTTGCAATTTCAAAGAATAATAAAACGAGTTATTTTTGTAGGGAAATCATTATTTATTTGTCTTTGATTGAGAAGAGTGTAGTACTAGAAATTAAATCTCAACATTATTTTTATTAATTTAATCTTAAAATATTATAATAATATCACGGATCACTAATTTACATTACAAAGGAATGTTTCACCTGATGAATAATGAGGTATTTTATTATGTTTAAAGTAGAACTTTTTGAATAGCGATTGGATGTTTGATTAGTTGTAAAAGAAATAAGAATTATGGCAATTACTATTGAGATGGTTTTGAAATGTTATATATCTAATAATTAATAACCAACTACTTCATTTCAACTGAGAAGACATAAGTATTCACGGTGTACATCATTTACAATTCTAAAGTAATAGAATAAAATGAAATAACAATATTACGGTATTATTGAAATGTATTAAAACAAAATATGTAAGTAAAATAAATTATTTTACATGTTAGATACCGGGAAAAAGGAAGCACAATAGTGGTGTACCTAAATTGCCTACTCATAACGCCGTTTAATCATGCACACATGACGTAATACAATAAAATAATATTATTATATTATAGAATAACATAATATGATTATAGGTGCATCTAATGATTTTGTTGTAAAACAATAGAAGAATTAAAAATACAAGTGAACATAAAAAGAATCACTAAAAAACTTTTAAAATAAAATTATAACGTTATACTTAAATGTGCACGTTGAATTATAAAAACATTAAAAAATATTATTTTATTCAACTATTTCAGTTAATTTAGTATTATCAGTGTACCAATAACGTCATACCACCTAAAAAATAATAAAGTTATAAACAAGCGTATCGTATAAATATGTACCACCGATTTTCATTTTTGTGCATTTCCAGTAGGTAAATAATTACTTTATTTTTTTTATTTAAATAACATTTTATGACGTATTATACGAGTCAACACTGCATTGACGACGTCGTGTCATGACGGAAACGCTATGGTAGTATACTATTATAATGGATAGCTGCGATTAAAACTAGTTTTATCACCGCTGTCACGGACGTCAATATATATATATAATGACATTATTTTAATTAAAATTTCACACTTGCTTCCGACAGTGACATCGTATCGCTGTACGGAGTTTTCAACTGCTGCTGTGATAATGACGTTATGTAATGTGTTAACGGACATACATAGTGTCTCGCCGCATTTGACGTCATCGCGCATAACCGTCTGAGTGTCTGACTGTAAGTATTACTACGATGCTAAATGGAATAAAATGTTGTATTCCAGCACGTCTCATCGTTAGTTATTCTACGTCCCGTTTTCGGTTTATATAGACTTAAAAACTCGTAAATTAAAATATGAACACGTCTTCCGCCCCGCCAGATCGGAGTTAAAAATTATGATTCGTACGTTTACGCGTTATTAGCTGGCTATCTCGAACGAAAATAAAGATTTTTATTACCGGGCTTATTTATTTACGAACATTTTTCAAATTGCAAAGTTTTATTGGCGGAGGATAAAACGGCAACGCATCCAGTACCTATGTAATATTTATCTACGCGATATTATCTTACGTATTACGCTATTGTTATAGACAGAATAAACACTAATGACAGGAAGAGCCGACACAGATTTTTTACTAGATGCGGTATCTACGCGTGGCACGACATCTGCTGTTCGAATATCGTGTACAATTTCTACAACAATGTAACGATGTTTAGAATTTTCATTCACATTTTATATTGTGTGATAAATGATAATACAATAACAACGCGTTATTGACATACTTCACTTTCAGAAGTTCACAAAGACTCGTGCGAAATAGTATACCTATACGTCGGACAGATGCAATAAGTCTTTTTACAACATATTACTGTTATTGCGCGCACACAATACGGTTTATTAATTAATATTTATATATTATATATATTAAACTCATTTAATATTAATTATTATTATTACAAATAATTCACGTATTTTTATGAAACTAAGTGTTACTTGTAAATTATAATTAATAAATAAAAAAAAAATTAATTTACTTTATGGTCGTTAATAATAGTACAAAAAATGTTATATGAGTATAAGTTAAATTTGGTTTCTTAAGTTTATTTTTAATAAAACACTAAATATAATATGTCTATTAGATACATTTATCTCTCTCTCGGTTGAATCAATAAAAAAGTTATTCAGTAAGCCATTATTTATTGTCCATAGTTAAAAATTTTCCTTTTGTTTCTATTAGATTTCAGTTTTTATCTCGTTATATTTTTAGTAGGAATATGTTTTAACAAAGCTTTGTTGGTAATTTAAAATTTAGTTAGCTCAACCATGTAATTATCGCCTAAATAACTATAGATAGTCACAGAAAAGAAAGAATTGTATATTATTAAGGTTACATTTTTAGCAAAATGTCTAGTTATTATTTAAAAAAATAATAATTTTAATTTATTTTTAATTGAATTAGTATTTATTTACATATCTATCAATTTTAAACCTTAAAATATAAATATATTATTTAAATTGAAATATTAACATATTATTTAATTATATATTAAATTAACTAACTTAAGTTAAATTTTTTTTATACATACTTTTGCAAAAATAAACGTCCTGTGTTAGCATAATGAATAAAACTGTAGTCACTTACGTTATAATAAACCGCAATAAGTCTTATCTGCAGCTCACATGTCATAACCATAAGAGATATTAAGCATGAATTCAAATTTTGAAATAAAAGTTATCTATTTGACTTGGATCTTAAAGGGTAAACAAAATATTATTAATGACTTGTTTTAACATTTATTATGTGTCTAAAATAAACATAGATTTAAATGTTAAACTATTCATCATACAGGTAATTTTCAGATTAGTATTCCTAAACTTTATAATTGTATGAATCTAATATCCGCGGTATATATATGTATATATATATATAAAAAAATATGGTTTTATTATTTTTTTGTGATTTGAATGTGTGATAATAAAATATATTTTGTTTACATAGTCTCTGTGTTTATTTTTAAATTTTATAAGTAAACAGTTTAAAATATAATTTATTGTATACGTTTAGAGCACACATAATCTAACTGCAAAGCGACAATGATAAAATATCACATAATATATCATACTTGATAGAGACGTTCTTCTACGTTTTCATAAATAATGGTATATGTATTAATTTATTTTTAAGAGTTATTGTGTTTAAAATTAAAAACTAGTGAAACTAGTAAAACTATAATGTTGTTTTTTTAACGATTACTTTATAGACAATATTTTTTATGTATACTAGTTTTTGCACAAGTAGGTTATATTATAAATTATAATGCTCAACTGAAGGTCATGACTGACATTTATTTTATTATCATTACTTAGGTAAATCGTGAACAATACAAGGTGACAAGATTTTTCAAGTAACATAATTTACTCTCTTGGGCAGTTTTGCTTTCATTTTGAAAATGATTCGATGTATTCCGAGTATTAATTATATCAATAACATTCAATGTTATAATAACAATATATTAATTTATACAAAGACATATTATTAAATAAAAACAACTTCAGAATTTTTTTTTTTTGAATCATTTTATATTTGTTTTAGAACACATATATTTATCGTTTAAAATTTAACATAAATTATAAAGAAATATGGAAAAACATTTTAAGTTTAAATAACATAATTCCTAAAAAAAAATATTTATATAATAATAATATAAAAACTGCATCTTATAGTAATATATTGTACAAATATATACTATAATAAAATGCGAAATTTCGAAGGCAATAAAGTGATGGTAAGCCTAACAATGTAAACGATGTAGCTGTATCAATAATAGTTCTGCAAATCAATTTAGATAGAAAGAAGAACGTTAAATGAATGCATATTATACAGTGTTAAAGAGTAATCAATAATACAAAATATTAGATATACCTATAGATAAAATATAAACTGAAATATACCTATAAAATAACAAATTCTCTGTATGCGACGAAATATCGTTTTCAACTATGAATTATGATACTACTGTATATCTATGTAGCTATAATAATAATAGACAATCTTGCTTTTAAATTTAAAAACAATAGAATGTCTTCGAGTTTATCTCATACATAATTACTTACAATATTATATAAATCGCTATAACAACTATTAAAATACAAATGCCGTTTGAGATACACATAATAATGATCGAACGAACAAACAATTTAATCGGAAGATATTTGTAACTTGGAAAAATGGACCCATAATATTATTATCACAAAAAATATTTGTAGTCGAAAAAAGTATACTACATACAATTTAAAATAGACTAGATCTTAATGATAAGAATAAGTGTACATAAAGTTAATGCATAGAGTGTGAAAATAATCAGCTTAACAGCGGTGCCGATGAAAATAAAACAACTAAACATTTATTGGAGAGAACGTATTACAGTTATAATATTAATTATAATATTATCTGTATTCTGAAATAATATAAAGAAGTTTTCATTTTTTTTTTCTCATCAAAACTATAATTATGTTATTTTTTAGAAAACAATATAAAGTCAAGAACTCTCAACACGGCAGTAATTCGTACTGAATGTTGTCACACTCTATTCGTATATCTAAAATAATACATTATCTCTATATTTATCAAGCTCTAAGAACCTATGGTGTTTCCGTGATGCATAATTTATTTAAGTATTATCGTATAAATTAATTTCATAATAATAGTTATAATCAAAAAGATTTACTGATTGAAATTTGAAAATAAAATACATATACATCAGTACCTATAATAATAATAATAATAATAATAATAATAATAATAATAATAATAAT